>NW_022103905.1:3150271-3152065 GCF_000313985.2 Echinops telfairi | reverse complement strand
CTCAGTGCCTCCTGACAATTAAAAACTTTTGTACTGTAGCCCATAATCCAGGATAAAGTGTAGGTGTTTGCATCAGCAGTCCCCTGGGTCATTCCAGCACCTGCTCAGGGGCAGTAACACCCACTGAGGGAAACAATGATTAACATGAACCATAGCCTCCTCTATCCTGAAACCAGAAAGAAGTAGATAGTGCCCAGCTACTATTAATGAGATGTAATCAATTAGTATGGCTCTGTGAGTTGTGTGTGGCCATTGTCATGGATTATCAACACACACACACACACACACACACACGGTGGAAAAGTAGAGTGCCGTTTAAGGGAGAGTCGGCGTAAGAAGAAGGTAAAGAAGGATGGGGAGTGGAGGCAGGTCTGTCCGACCTCTGCAGTAGGCCTTGGGCTAGTTCATCATCAGTGGGATTCTCTTCTCCCAGAGGAGGCTGGATCTGGCCACCGCACTGTTCACACAACTACCACCCGTTCTCATCAGAAACACAATAGGTAGATCCATATGGAAAGGGATACAAATGTAATACAGAACTTCTAACGCTAAAATAAATCTAGTTACTGAATTCATGGAGACCGGAGACATTAATGAGTGACTATTGCCTGGAGCTATTCCTTAACCCTGAAGCCAAAGCTCTCCCTTCACGTCGCCTTTTAGCTCGATAGAAGGTTAGCTCATGAAGTATTGACTGTCACCCTTGTGTATTGCACTCTTTAAAAAATCATCCATATGAGATGACATGGACAAGTATTATAAATCCCTATAACATTGAGCGTGATGTTTTAGCAAGATTTAATTAAATGTATATATTAATATATATATATTGATAACTATGAAAGTAAAGAATAAAAACAAAAAAATTTTCCCCTGAAATTAAAGATTCAGGCATTATAGGTGATGCCGCGGTTTCTGGAGCAGGGAGAATGAACATGGAACCAAACAGACACACACACACAGAGACAATACAGGGCTGCAGCACAAAATAGACACAGACAGAGACGGTACAAACTGCAGCCTTGACGGCCCGCAGTGCTTTATGAAGTACTCAATACTGGCAGTGTTCCCAGATAAGTTTGCTATGCCCACGCCTGAATTTCTCATAGCCCTGAGAGTGAGTTCCGTATCTCGGCCCATACTGCTTGTTTACATTCTACAGGGAAACTCTGTTTGCAGCTGCTTCCACAATCTCCTTACCGTTTGCAGTAAGGAAGCAGTTTATGAGAACCAGCTAGGACAGACGTTTGTGTACTGTCCTAGACAGATACATGACACAAGACACAGCTCTCCCTTCATGGCTCCTTCAATAGGGCTAAAGCAGACGAGGAGGGTGAGGGTGGGTGAGACTAGCTTCACAGGAACAGAACATCTACAACGGAAATAGTGAAAATTTGACACAATGTGAAGAGTTCCATAAGTCTAGAAACTGTTGAATGGGAGCCTATTTTCTGTGAACACTTCCACGGAAATGTAACATTATACTCTTTAAAATATTATAGAAAAGAAATACAGTAGAACTCCGGACCTCAACACTAATCCTTTCTAGTAGAAGCATCGAGATGCGATGCAGTCGGGTTCTGAATCAATTTTTCCCATAAGAAATAACAGCAAATGGATGAATCCATTCTAAACCACCAAGTTTTTTAACCTAGCCTTGCTTTTTATACAAAACATTACACAGAAATTTCAAAGTAAATAATTTTCAAGTTAAATAATGTAATCTAAATAAGAAACACAACGTTACAAAAGTTTTTAGCAACTACAGTATGGCCCATACCTTGAGATTGATGA
>NW_022103905.1:3148702-3149798 GCF_000313985.2 Echinops telfairi | reverse complement strand
AACGCTTGGGACACAGCTGCAAAAGGTTTTAACAACACGTACTAACAACACCAACCAACGCTGAGTGACTGAAACACGAACTGTTTTTGTTTACAAAAATCACCTGCGTCGGGTCAGATTCACGGGTCAGCCCCACGCAAAGTTTTCTCGACATTTCACGTCAAAATCCGATTATGTCGAGTCCTGATGAGGTTGAGTACCAGAGTTCTACTGTATAAAGAACCAATTTTGTAGAGTATCTAGTATTGACCTAAGATCCTATTATTTACCATTTAATGAACATAACCTATTTAGGCTGACCTACAGCTTTGGTGGCACTGTGGTTAAGCACTTGACTGCTGACTGAAAGGTCGGTGGTTTAAACCCATAGCTACTCTACAGGAGAAAGACCTAGAGATCCATTTCTGTAAAGATTACAGACTTACAATAAAAATGTTTAAAATGAATACATTTTTTAAAACACAGACTCGGGAACCCTTTGGGTAAGTTATACTCTGTCACATCTAGGTGCTCTGAGTCAGAATTGACTAGATGGCCATGGGTTCGAGTTGGTTTTTATCCAGACACTGAGGCTATTAACGTGATGGAGTCAAAACTCCTATTCTTAAGCATTTAGAATCTACAAGAAATATATAATTATCCATTATATGGATAATTTCGGGCAAATGTGGTGTCATGGAATGAATTGTGTCTCTCCAAAGTATGTGTGAACCTGGCTGGACCATGATTCTCAATGTTATATCATACTATTACCTTCCATTTTGTGGTCTGATACAATTATCCTATGTTTTGGAAACCCTAACCTCTACAATGTTAATGAGGCAGGACTAGAGGCAGTTAGGTTCATGAGGTGGGATTCAACCTATAGGATTCGACTGTATCTTAAAGCAATCTTTCGTAGGATATAAAAGGGATTAAACAAGCCAGCAGAAATCAAAGGGATCTCAAGACCTCCAAGAAAGAAAAGCTCATCCTTTGGGTACACGGTCCTAGGAACCTCCTCGACCTATGGTAAGAGGGATTGATAGCGAGACACATGAAGACTAGTGTGTTAGACAGGGTTCTCTAGAGAGATAAAACCAAATTGCTGATAATT
>NW_022103905.1:3143261-3143955 GCF_000313985.2 Echinops telfairi | reverse complement strand
CTAGTCTACCTGGACTTAAACACCTTCTGAGTGCTGTCTTATAAAAAGAGCAGAATAGACACAGAGACTCCGTGAGAGGCCGACACCAGGAAACGATGCAGGTGCACATCCAGGAATGCCCAGGTGACCAACACGGAAGCAACCTCCTCTAGAGTCAACGCCCCAATTTGGACTTCTACTGGAAAATCTGTGAAAAAAAAAATCCATGTTCTTTAAAAAATCTCCTGCTTTGTGATATCTTGCTATGGCAGCCCTAGAAAACAGAGACACTTTGTAATTAACACTTGCCACATAAACGAGACTTTCTACTCTGGTAAAGAGTTACACGCTTGGAAACCCACAAGGGCAGTTCTGCTCTGTCCTAGAGGGTCATCATGAGTTGGAATCGACTTGATGATTTTAGTTTTTGCATGTACTTTTAGTTTTTGCATGTACTTTTCAGTTAACCCTGAGCCCTTGGCTATGTATTCCTATACCTAACCTGCATACCCCAAACTCAATGCACTGTGATGTTTGGAGCAGGCAAACAGGATGATGATGAACATGCAGATTCCTGCAAGCAGATCAGCTGCTCTGGCTTTTGAGCTGTGTCTAGAGCCAGCCACAGGCTCAGACCAATCAAGGCAAGTTCTCCAAATGCCTTGAAGAGGGAATGCCAAAGCCCATGACACTGACTCCATGAATGGAGGACCAG
>NW_022103905.1:3139696-3141914 GCF_000313985.2 Echinops telfairi | reverse complement strand
GAATGGCTCCAAACTCGAACTTTCCACTACTTGAACAGTCAAGTTCCAAAAAATTCTCCTCTGTGTTCATAACTTTGCTTCATAGCCAAACCAAAACTCAGACTTGAAAACACCTGTAAGGGCCTTACGAATCACCGGTGATGCTTCCGTGTGGGTACCGCTCTGGCTCAGACAATGTACAGTGCTTGTGCGAGGGCATTAAAACATTGTGTTTTTTGTGTGTGTCTTTTATTTGCATAAAATATTGTAACCATGGCTCCAAAGAAAGTGAATGATGACTCGCAGTCAAGTTAAGAGGAAAACTGTGAGAACCATGATTGAGTTAAAGAAAGAAAGCCTTGCAAAATTTGAATCAGGTCACTGCTTGTCTGACTTGGCAGCTGAATACAACATGGCTAAGTCGACATGATCCACATTTTGAGGGGGGCAGGATAGGGGTGATTAAAGGGGCTAATGTAGTGAAAGGGATGAAATCATTAACCACGAGCTCAGCTCATCGAAGAGGTTAAAAATGGACTGTTACTTTGGATGAATCAGAAGCAGCTCAACGGTGATAACATATCTGTTATCTGTTATCTCGCGTGCTGATCAGCCCAGAATGCTCAAAGAAAGGCTGGTTTGAAAAACTCAGGGCGAGAGGGCAGACAGCGTGTAGTTCGGCCTCAGTTAGGAGCGAGTGCCAAAAAGACGAAGCCAGCAGATATGTGGTTAGGTTTGCTGAATCCAGGGAGGCTGCGGGTTTCCTTCCCCAGCGCATTCAGCTGCACAGAAACCAGACTTTTCTGGGGGGGAAAAACCCCTGTCTAATAGGACCTTCATTCCTAAAGAGGAAAAGGCATCGCCAGGTCACAAGCCTATGAAAGATCAGCTCACTCTGTGGTTGTGCGGTTTCAAAAGCTAGTGGGGATTTTAAAGTGAAGCCCAAGTTAGAGTGCCATTCTGAAAAACCACGGGCTTGAAAATCATAAAGCATAGCGGAGAATAAGTTAATTTTATTTACTGTTTTGTGTTTTGATATATAATGGACTGTATTTATGGTGTTTAGATGTTGAATGGGGATATTTCCACAACCCAGGACTATTAACTTTGTGTTAAAGTTAAAGTCCTGGAAAAAATGAAGATATAAGTGTGATTTGGGGGCCTCCAAACCAATTCTCTGAGTTCCCATGATTTCTTATGGGAAAAATAAGTTCTGTTTTCACAAATGTTTGAACACAAATCTGGAAGAAATTGAGTTTAACAACTAAGGTGTCCCTGTCCTTGTCCAGGTGGAAGTCATACTGAACTCAGAGGTCTTTGATCTTCTGCAGTCGGGACTTCCAGGCCTCGTCATTTTCAGCAAACAAGGTTGTGTTATCTGCATACCCTAGGGTGTTAATGAGCTTTCCTTTAATCCTCATGCTGACGTCTTCTGAAGAGAGTCCGGATTCTTGAATTATTTGCTTGACACACAGATGGAAGAAGCAGCATGAACATACATGACCCTAATACGCACCTATCCTGATTCTCAAACCATGCAGCACCCCCTTCAAATGAACAGCTGTCTCTTGGTCTATGTACAGGTTCTGCATACTTACAGAGAATTAAGTGTGCTGGAATCCCCGTTCTCCCAATGTTTGTCCATAATTGAAACAGCGGCTAGCCTTCGCAGAGTCAACAAGACGCAAATACGACAGCCTTCAGTATGGATGCCCCCTCCGCCTAAAGAAAACAAAAATGAAAATTCTTACTGCCGGAGCAATAACCAACATCATAATAAGCAGAAAACAGGAAGGTGTCAAGGATTTGCTTTTATTTTGACTTATCAGTATGACTTCCTTATCAGCAGTAGTCAAGAAATCAATGTCTCGCCTTGGGAAAACCTGCTACAAAAGACCACTTTAATGTGCTAAGGAGCAAAGAAATCATTTTGAGGACTGAGGTGAGCCTCTGTGCATGTAAAGGTTGGACAAGTAATAAGAAACAGCACCCCCCCACACCAAAAAAAAAGATGCTTTTGATTTGCAGTGTTGACAAAGACATCATGGGTGACCAGAAGAACAGACACATTTGTCGTGAAAGAAGTTCAACCAGAATGTCCTTGAGAGCCCAGGCAGACACTGCTCCATCCACCATCCTGCATCCGTGGTCCTCTACCAGCCGGAGCTGGGGGGGACATGCAGGCTGAACAGGTGCGGGCGGGAGAGTAGAAGGATACACACACACACACACACACACA
>NW_022103905.1:3126452-3136980 GCF_000313985.2 Echinops telfairi | reverse complement strand
ACTGCTGACCTTGCGGTTAGCAACCCACCATGTAACCCACAAAACCACCAGGGCACTTTACCATCTATGTAATTCTAGCATAATGGTGACTACTTCTTCATTCGTCTGATTAACCCTGAGCTGAGATGATCTCAGTACAGGTCATACGAAAACTTTCCTCCCGAGGGCCTAGCACAGATCGTGCTGGGTGCGTGGCTGGGTGAGCGTGTCAGCTTGGGTCCCTGTCCCTCTAAGCAGCTCTCTGCAAACCGTTTCTGAGAACCGTTTCTTCTTAGCTTGATGCTTTGCTCTCAGGCTCTATAGTGCACCCTTTTCTCTTTTAAATCTCACAGACCAGTAAAATGTCAAAAATGACTTGTCAATTTTAAATATTTCCTAGTACAGACATTTTTTTCAAAATAAAACTAGGTTTTTTTTCCTACCAGCTTACAAAATAAGTTATCTTAACACTCCAAAAGCCTAGAGGGACAGGGGAACAACTAGGGAATTAAAATCAACAACCAACAATGAGGAGAACATAGAGATCCTGGGGGTGTTGGAGCAATAACAATCTGGCTGAGAGGAATTACTAAGAGGCAGAAGAAGGGCAAGTGTGATGATGGAGCAGAAGGAAGGTAAAAGGAAACAGGAAAGATCTAGGAAGCAAAGCTATGGATAGAGGTATAAACATAGATGTGTACACATGTAAATCTATTAATTCATAAAAAGAGAGGTGTTGACCTACGTACATATATTTATATGGAAATACATTGAGTTAGTGGACAGACTTTGGGCCTCTGCTTAAGCTCTCCCTCAATGCAAGAACACTTTGTTCTAACAACCTGGCCTTCTGTGATGCTCACCCTCCCAGCACAATCTCTAAAGACAAAATGGGTGCACAAGCAAATGTGGTGAAGAAAGCTGATGGTGCCCAGTTACCAAAAGATATAGCGTCTGGAGTCTTAAAGGCTTGAAGATAAACAAGCAACCACCTAGCAGAGAAGCAACAAGCCCACATGGAAGAAACACACCAGCCTGTGCAACCATGAGGTGTCCACAGAATCAGGTAACAGTCATTTGAAGACCCAAAACAAACAAACAAAAACATATTGTTGAGAACGAGGGGGGTCAGAGCAGAGACCCAAAACCCATCTGTAGACAATGGGACATCCCCTCACAGAAGGGTCACAAGGATGGGATGAGTCAACCAGGGTGCAGTATAGCACTGATGAAGCACACAATATTCCACTGGTTCTTTGAGACTTCCTCACCTCCCCACCCCCCACCCCGACTACCATGACCCCAGTCTTGCCTTTCACTTCGGCCTAGACCAGAGCATGTGCATGGGTACAGATAGGAGCTCATGACACATGGAATTCAGGTCAGATAAACTCCTCAGGAACAGGAATGGAGTAGCAATACCAGGAGGGTAGGGGGAAGGTGGAGAGTGGAGGGGAGGAAGGGGGAACTAATCACAATGATCAACACATAACAACACACACACACACACACCCTCCAGGGGGACGAACAACAGAAACCATGGGGGAAGGGAGACAGCAGGCAGTATAAGATATGAAAATAATAATTTATAATTTATCGAGGGGTCACAAGTCAGGGGAGGAAAAAAAGAGGAGTTGATACCAAGGGCTCAAATAGAAAGTAAATGTTTAGAAAATAATGATGGCAACATATATACAAATATGGTTGATACAATTGATGTATGGATTGTTATAAGAGCTGTAGGGCCCCCAATAAAATGATCTTTAAAAAAAGAAAAGTTTCAGGTCTCAGGACCAAAAAACTACAGCCCTACAGAATCTTCCCACAGCCTCTTTCTTTGCCTGTGGAGAGACGTGCCTAAAACAGGAGTTAAACTAGTGAGTGTGGCACTTGTACCACCTGCCACTTCCCTGCCCATCACTCCACTGTGGATTTGATTGACACAGTCAAGCATGCAAGAAATACCATTTTTTGTTTCTTACTCAATTTATTTGCTATTTAATTCTTTTTTTATTGGGTGACTGAAAAGCACACTTCATATTCTACTCCTGGAGGTCGCATCTTTAATCCAGCGCATTTATTGCCAGCGTGGGATTAAATTTTCCAAGGCCCCCGGCCCTGAAAAGATGATGATGCCCCTTGTGAAAAACAAAACAAAAACATTTTGTTGTGACCCAGGTAAAGGTTTACAGAGGAAATCATCAGTTTTACATCTAACAATCCGTACACATTTTGTGTCAACTCATGCATTGCACTTCCTCTCAGTGTCGCATCACGCCTCCCCCTCCCTCCCGTTTCCTGTTTCCATATCTCCTTTCCTAATTTTCTGCCTGGTGTCCTTGGGTAAACGCTGCCCTTTTGATCTTAAAGGGTTGATTACCCCCCTCCACAGGGGTGAGTTCACTTCCAGATCTGAAGGATGACTAAAAGGTCATCGTTTATTTTTGTTTGGGGGTGTTTTCTTGGGGGAGGTGGGGAGGGGCACTAGTCTGTCTGAGCAGTCAACCTACAATTGTGTCCCACATTTTTCTCCGACTCTCTCCAGAATTTTAGAAGCAATGTGACCGTTTCACAGCAGTAGGTAGTGGTAGTTGGGCACCATCTAGTTCTTTTGGTCTTGGGATTGTGGAGCCCAATGTTTCTGAGGTCCATTAATCCACTGCACTCAAACCGAACACCAGACTTACTGTCGTCAATGCTGATTTGACTCGTAGTGAACCCCACCCCACCCCCTGTGTTTATGGGAGTAGAAAGCCCAGTTGTTCTCCAGCATAGCTGCTGGTGGTTTTGAACTGCCAACCCTGCAGATAACAGCCCAACACTTAACCAACACATGCTACCAAGGCTCCTATTGGCTGCACTAATTGTTTCCAAATATCTTCCAATTTTCACGGGTCTTCTTTCTTCTGGATGGGAAAACACCAATAGTTGCACCTTATATGGTTGTTCTCAAGCTTCTAATACCCCAGTCACTACTCACCAGAGTAAGATGTCGAACATAGTCTTTGTGAACAAGGACACCAGTTGACCTTGGTGTCTCCCTAGATCAGGAGTCTTCAAACTTTTTAAACAGGGGGCCAGTTCACTGTCCCTCAGACCGTTGGAGGGCCAGACTATAGCTTAAAATAAAAGTATGAACAAATTCCTGTGCACACTGGATGAGTTGGCTGCTAAGCAGGACAGGCAGCAGTGGCAAAAACACCTGGCGGGTCGGATAAATGTCCTCAGCGGGCCACATGTGGCCCTCGGGCCATAGTTTGAGGACCCCTGCCCTAGACTATGGTGCTGCACCCACAGGCTCAGTGACTCATTCCCTCAAGGTATTTGTTTATGTCTAAGAAGTATTCATAACTGTATCCTCCATATGCTTCATCACATTCATGAATGTATTTGCAGCAATATACACAATATCTTCTGTCATATTTATGTATCGGTCACTGCTATCATGTTGATGCTGACTCATAGCAACCCTTTAGGACAGAGTACTACTGTGCCCTGTGGGTTTCTGAGGCTGTAACTCTTTATGCCCTTAGAAAGCTTCCTCTTTCTCTCCCAGAACAGCTGGTAGTTTCAAACTGCTGACCTTGCAGATCAAAGCCCACTCATAACCACTGCTTCACCAGGGTTCTTTCAAACTATACTCACGGGCATATTCCCACTCCCTCTTTCACCTGTGTGTCTATCTAAGCATCTACTTGTACGTCACCACGGTTACAGGATTGTGTATAAATAAGGGGACTTCAAAAAGTTCATGGAGAAATGCAGTGGAAAGTTCATAGAATTTTTCCACAAACTTTAAAAAGCTATATATATATATATAGCTTTAGGATTTGTTTTGTTATTGCCGGAATATATATTGCTTCAAACATTGTTTTAAATGGTCTTTGAACTTTGTTACACTTTAAAAGAGTATCGACATCTTCTTTCTTGCCCTTTGAAGAAGGATTTAAGAGCATTCAAAAATCATTTCAAAACAGAATGTGACTGTGAGTATTGAGCTACATTTACTTGTAGGGCATATGAATTAGCCCTGAAGGTAATCCCCAGACAAGAGTTTCAGAAACGTTTTTTGGCAACTGGCTGCCAAAACTCAATCGTCGCTCCAGTTCCTCTGTGCTCAGTTGTGAGAGGTTGGTTTCAAGATGTGATGTTCCTACTTTCTGTTTACTTAATTCACACTTAACTTGTTCTTAAGGGCCAGATATTATTGCTTTACAAATAACAAGTCTTTTACTCACATTTTAAAAGTGAGAAACCTCAGTTATAGGGATGGTATGCGGCTTGCCCAAGGTCAGTCACTCAGCTACGTAGTAAGTGTAAGGGTTTTGGGGGCGCGAAGCGGAATTAAAGATTCAATTGGTAAAGTTTTAGAAGCAGGCTTTATTGAGAAGCTTGCGGGCGGGTTCAGCAACACAGGTATTGAGCTGGTGAAACCGCGCGAGGGGAATTTCTGGCTGCGTTTTTATATCCCCTGGTGGCAGGCACAGCTGCACACAGGGGCTTCAAAGGGAAGCGCTCAGCTCATTAATCTTATGTATAGGTCCGGGACGGGTGGAATAAACACATCTTCAAGGAACGTTAATCTTATCTATAGGTACGGGGCGGGTGGAGTAAACATATCTTCAAAGAACATTCTTTCTCGGGGATGTCTGGTTCTCAGAACTGGTGATTTTCAGCGAGGGGAGGGGAGGCCGATGTGAGGGAGGCCCATGAGAGGTGAGTTCTGAGAACCAAGAAGGTACCCGATTCAAAATGGAGTCCCTTGTGCCAAGACCAGGCAGTAAGTAGAAGAGTTAGGATTCAAACTGGAGGCAATCAAATTCCATGTGCCATACGCTTAATTGCTAAGCTACACCAAAAAAAACAACAACAGGCGACATCCACTGCCACTGAGTAGATCCCAAACCACACGTGGGTTGTAGGGCACAGTCAAGCGGCTCCGTGGGGTCCCAAGGCTGTCTTTCCCCCTGGGAGCAGCTGGGGCGTTCAAACTGTTGGTCTTAGTTAGCTGTCCAACTCATACTCATCACACTCCCGGGGCCCCTGTACTAAATCCTGCCGCTCCTTCATTAGAGTTATGACGAGCCTAGCAGCAGAGAGTCAGCTGTTCCTCTGACCAAGATGCGGACAGCTGGAGCTGGAATGTGAGCGGAGGGTTCTGGCAAAGCTATGCCATCCTGGTGCTGGGACACAGAATCGCTCAGAACTCGAGCTAGAGGGCTGATGGAAGCCCGATCACATTTCTGGAATCAGAAGTCACTAAAGGTAAGTGTTGGTTTTAAAAGGCAATCGGGGGTGGTGGGGTGGTTAGCGGTAGGGTGGGGGTGGCAGAATGCCTGCTCAGAGCAGCTGTTCCCGGACATTAGGATCTTGATGGGGTCTTCCCAGGCAAGGGGCTCTAGCTCTCGGCTCTGCGGGCCCAGACCCTGCATTTTGTCAGTGCGCCCTGGGGTGAGCAGGCTCAAGGGAAGTGAATCACACCAAGCAGATTCTTAAGAGTCTAGATCAAAATACCAACTGTGAGAGCAAGTGCCAACAAATCAGAAGCTTGTTCAGAGCAATGCTCTTCTTCCCTGCAGCAAAAATATGCTTTGGGGCCTGAACTCAGAGCAAAGAGAATTGATTGAATGACCTCAGAAGAGGATATTATGAAATTTCCAAGCACTCATCTCCAGGATAATTGTACATCTGCCAAGGAGGCCAACAGCCAGGAGTGCAGGTGAGCGCCCTTCCCTTCTGTTACCCTTCCTGCAATTGAATTAGAGCCTGAATTCTTCGCACTAGGTCCACGGTCACAGTGGGGGTCCAAAAGGCATTTCAGCCACCATGGGTTCTTTCTGACCATTGACCAGGACTGTAAAAAAGCTTTACTCTCAGGCAGAAGAGGTTTGCTGTTGTTCCCCTGGTCAGCTCAGAGAGGGGCACTGGTTCTAAGTACACCTTGTATGGGAATCAGGGTAGGGCATGAGGTCCCCATGGTCATGAGCCGTAGTCCAATCAAGGTAGTCAGAGGGCTCTGAACCAATCTGGCACATTTTTCTGATCTGCAATAGTGGATTAGCCTGGTCCTGGTCCCTTTCCTGCTTTGATAGCCCCGCCTTCCAGGGTGGTGAATGGATCAGCCACCAGTCATGGCTTTGTGACAATTTCCTTTGTGTTTTAGGTCTTATCTAAGTAGCTGTGTGACTGTGAATCCTTAGACACCATTCATTCTCTATATATATTTCATCTGGATTTGTCTTCATCTATGTCCTGTTTAATTAAGGCTTACTAAATGGGTCTCCATACATTATATTCAATACAACGATTTCAATGGAACTTTCCTGAGCACCCTGACTTCAAAGGACACTGGTCATCTCAAATGGACATGGATGGCTAGAGTGGGTCACTCCACATGGTGTGTCTGTGGCCTGTGGTTTGGTTTGTGATACTCTGCGGGGGTCACTTCTGTGGACTTCCCCTCCAGACCCCAGAGGCAGTCTTTCCTAGGACACAGAAGTGCCTGCAGCAGAGGAGTGGGGGCGTGTGGCCAGAGCCAGCCGAGGAAACGCTAGGGTCCTCCCTCCCTCCTGCCCTTCCTCACTGTCTTCCTTTCCTCCCTTCCTTGCCTGCCACCTGATTCCAATCTGTAGATGTTAAAAACCTTCAGGGTACTCATTTGATGGGTGGTTCAAGGCATAAAAGCCATTGATTCCTTTAGCTAGTTCTGTCCTGGTTCCTTGTGGTGTTGTGGCTTTTCTAGATATATTATTACCGGAGCAAGCTTCCCAGCTGAGGAAGAACAGCGGAGCAGGGAGCCAAGCTTGCTTTGCAAGCAAAAAGATTTACTGGAGAGAGAAGTTCCTTGCAAGAAGAGACATGAAAAAGGTTTATTGGCTAGAGAAGCATCTTACGAGGGGAGACATGATGGGGCCTGAGGCAACACAGACCCCGTCTTGCCCAACAAGGGAACGGAGAGCTGTGTAAAAGCATTTAGGCTGAACGAACATTATATTTATTCATGAAATGAGGTGGAGAATTCTGGGAATTGAGTCCATGTAGGTAAGGTTGCCGTCATTGGTTGTACATGAAACAGGTGTTCAAAATAGAGACGGTAGCAAAGGTTTCTCGGCATCACCATTTATTATGGGATGGTGCTCATGTGCTGGGCAGACAGTCCTCAGGTTTGAATCTTCTGCCTAGTATTCTTTGTTCTTGGACTCTAGGTCACAGGTGTCTGGTGTACTCTTGGTTCTGTGTTCAGTCTGAGCTGGTGATGGCAGCAGATCAGTGAGTGGAATCAAAACATTATTCTTCCAGGGGAGAAGAACACATTCTTTTTGCAGCCGTTGGGGAAGAAATGGAAAATGACATAGACTAACACAAGCATGCCACAAGCTTAAACGTTAACCAGATGCAGCGTGTGAAGGAGCCTCCGTGTATTGGCCCTGGGGAAATTCCTCAAAATCATCCAAACTTGGAATGTGGGGGTGGAAGAATTCTGCCTCTTCCCTCACCTATCACAATGTAGCCATTACTCCCGACACCCAAAGGCTGTCAGGTGCTGGGGCTCACCGTCGTCCATCCTATTCTGCTCTCGGCCCACCACCTACTGAGCTGAGAGCTGCGGAGCCTTTTTCACTTTTCCAGTGAAAGGAAGCACGGGTGGGAGACCTGCGGATCGGCAGCCCGCAGCGGGGTCTTAGCAGGGTCTCGCTTTCCCACACTGTTCAGCAAGTCCCGGCAGATGGGTTTTCCGTATAGAGGGCCCGGCCTCAATGCAATGCTCCGTGATTGACGTCACCACTGCCAGGCCCCATGGGAGGAACTGGAGAGGCTCATTGCTCACTCAGTCCTATCGCATTCCCTCCGTGGCAGTGAGGCAGCAGTGGCCTGCCTGTCTGCCAAAAGTCTCAACCAGACATCACTTCCATTTTGCCGAATGGCAGATGCAAGCTGGGTTTTTTGTTCTGCTTTGTTGTTTTAAAGTGTGCATAAAACAACTCACTGCCGTCCAGTAGATTCCAACTCATAGCAACCCTGTAGTCCGGGCATGAACTGCCCCAGAGGCTTTCTGCATCATTAATTGATGAGGGAGTAAAGCCTCCTTTTTCTCTTGCAGAGCGGCTGGTGGTTTCGATGTGCTGATGTTGCAGTTAATAGCCCAACGCTTAACCCCCTAGCCACCAACCATGTCCCCAGGACCCTGGAGAAACAAAGGAACAAAGAAGTCCCTCACTTCTGGGGGTGTGAAGATGGAGGGCTTACTCCCTTCCCTGGCGCCCCTCTAAGCACACCACGGAGAAACAACATTTGCATTGCAGTTTTGTATTGTGCTTTCCACAGGATCTGAGCGGAGAATGCAATGCATTGTCTACTGTGCATTCTTCTGACGCTTAGGAAACGTTCACCATTGTTCTTGGAACCTTCAAGTATTCAAGTCTCAGCGTCATGCTTTTAGAGCACACCAAATAGATGATTCAGCCACTCGTGGAGAATAAATGAGGAAATAGCTTCAGCGTCCTAATGTGAACTGGGGGGGCCGGGGCGGGGGTAGTTTTTAAAGGGGGGGGGAGAAAAGCCTAGAAATTCCACAGAACTCTCCAACTCAGTAGGGGTGTCCTTTTAGTAGGGGTGTCCTTTTAGCTTAGGTACGAGCCCTGCAAGGATGGGGAATATGGCACTTTGATTCAGAAGTCTAAAAAGGCGCCCTTGCCGTGCCATTGTTTCCACAATGCCGTGACTCGGATTCGAACCGAGGTTGCTGCGGCCACAACGCAGAGTACTAACCACTATACGATCACGGCGAGCTACCGAGACGCCACGAGTAGTGCCTGATAAAATATTGTCCTAGGCGATCCTAATGTTAATAATCGTAAAAAGGTCCCAATTTCCAGGATCTTTGGAACCTTGGGGAGTTTCCAAAGCTGAGCTAGGTGGCTGTAGGCCCCGTGCACTCGTAGGCCAATGGGGGTGTCTACACCCCCGCTCCACACACCCACCCACCATCAGCACCACGAAGTCTCGGTTGCTGGGCCACGCAGACTGCAAGGGAGAGAATGAGAGCGCGGGTGGTAAACTGAGGCGGTCCGTTAAACCCCAGCGCGCAGACGAACCCGGAGCCTCCTCGGAGCCCTTCGGGTGAGAGGCCCCGACCCGTCCGAATGGTGGTGGTCCCAAGGTCACCCCCTAAGACAGACATCCCATCTGGACCGACTCCCGCGGGGATCCAGCAAGCGGTCCATTCAAAGCTACAAGATGGAAAATCACTGCCGCGAGCCCCGCACACTGTCCTTCGATGCCCGAGGAGACAGGCACGTAGAGCGAAAGGCCACCCTCGGGAGCCACCGAATGTGGTTCGAGCGCCCGCGTGGGCAGCGGCCGCCACTGCGCCTGTGTAGATACGCGGAGCCTCACGGCTGGAAAGGGGCTGGACCAAACAGTAACAGGTCAATGTCACTGCCAGGGGGCGGGGCTTTACACAGAGAAGTGCTCCGGCAAGGATCGAGCCGTGCAAGTCCCCAGTAGCTCGCCGTGATCGTATAGTGGTTAGTACTCTGCGTTGTGGCCGCAGCAACCTCGGTTCGAATCCGAGTCACGGCATTGTGGAGGCAATGGCACGGCAAGGGGCTTGTATTTTATTACTTTCCTTCATTTTTATTCGAAGTCTGCGCGGCGTCGGATCTGTGTTGTAACAGACATGCTCAAAGGCAGTATTGGAAACAGATTTCAAACACAAAGAAAGGGACGTTTCACAGTCGAGGTGACCTCCGAGGTAGCTCTTATGGACAGAGTAGGAAACAAACAAACAAAAGGACAGAGTAGGAATTTGTCAAGCAACCGGGATGATCCCGTGCACAGCCTTGTGCAAAGGAAATTCCCATGGTCACTTTTCCCTTTGCCCATCCCCCCAACCCCCACCCCCCAGCGTCCAAAGGCTCTGGCCTGAAGGGTCGGAGGCAGGCACTGCCCAAGTACCTGTTGAATGAATGAATGAATACATGTCATTAGAGAGTGGGAGCATCTCAGAAGTGGGGCCAGGGATGAAGGTGGGAAAAGGAAGTGAATTCCCTGCAGCCCGGCCGCAGGGGCGGGGAGGTGGAGAGAAAGGACCCGCTCGTGTTTACTGAGACCCCTCTGGCGACAGAGTCGGCGGTCATTACCGTCCCTTGTTCTCTACGAAAGCCACGTTCTCCAGGAAACCAATGCCACTGGCTACTGGCTCCTGGGCCCGTGTGAGGCGCCGTTTGGGAGCGGGAGAGCAGATGGACGAGCGGAGAACGGGTCCCGGTCCGCCCTGCCCCGCAGAGGCCCCGCAAAGGCGGGTACTGCAGGGCCGGCCTTGGAGTCGGCAGCGTGGCAAGAAGCGTGTCTGCAGAGGGCGGAGGGAGCGCATTCACCGAACCCCCTCCAACGCTCGCTCCGGTGCCGGGTCCCCCGCACGCTGGCCCCGGGAGGCGCGGGGTCATGCCAGGAGGAATCAGCAGCGAGAACCCCTGCACACCAGGGAAATCTGGAGGTCCCCGGGAAAGGTCGCCCGGGGGCACAAGATGACGTCCCGAGTCCCGTA
>NW_022103905.1:3115014-3125607 GCF_000313985.2 Echinops telfairi | reverse complement strand
CAGTGCATTTATAGGGAAAAGCCAGAAATTCAAGTCAGATTCAGAAGAGAATATTAGAATGAGGGACAACATTGCTAATGATAGATAGAATTGCTGATGATAGATCTTGGCTGAAAGCATAGAATGGAAGGAAGGAAGGAAGGAAGGAAGGGAGGGAGGGTTTTATTGACTATGCAAAGGCAATCACATATAGGGAGTATAACAAATTACCGATAACATTTACGAAAATGGAAACGCTAGAACAGTTCGCTCAAGCGGAACCTGCACATAGACCAAGAGGCAGTCTTTGAAGCCGCAGGTGTGGTATTTTCTCATATACATAGGCAAGCTGGTCAATGAACAAGGAAAACCAAAGAATCAATGCCTTTTTATTAAGGTGTCTGTGAAGAATATTGACTATACCAATTGCCAGAAGAAGAACCATATTGCCTTGGGAAAAGTACAGGCAGACTGCTAACAGCAAGGATGATGAGATTTTACCTCTGGTACTTCCAGCATCTGACCAGGAGGAACCAGTCCCTGGGGAAGGGCAACACGCGTGGTAACGTGCAGAGACCAAGAGGAGGACCCTCAGATGGATTAACACCGTGGCTGCAAGAATGGCTCAGATGTAACCATGGTGGTGAGGACAGGGAGCGGAGGCTTACACTGCTTCCTTCTGTTATATATACATAGCGTCTGAGTCAGAACCCACAGCAGCCAGCAGCAGCATGCCAGCCAAACAGTGCTCCAGTGACCTCCTGATTCTTCCCCCCTTTCTCTACATTTCAAAATTCCAGTCATTTGTTTTTACATGAAGATCACCTGGACATAAATCCAGTAAAAGGTCTACCTCTCACTCTTCACCCATCTAGCAATTATGGCCAATTTTCGGTTGATCTTTCTAGAACGGCTCTTGTATAAACAAGCATTGATGTATGTATAAATGTACGTACATCGATCCCCCCTCACCTCTTGTACAAAGAACAACTTATCTCTTCCTTTCCTTTCCCCTACCCGCAAGTCAGTCAGACCGAACAGGAGACTATGGATTTGCACCTTCCCCGAGGCCAGGGTACATACACATCCTTCCCCCAGGGAATTTCCGCTCACCTCAAGGCCTGTCTTTCTTCTCTCCCAGCTCAGGCTCCGGGCTGGAAAGAAGAGTGGGGCGGGGGGAAGGTGATTGAAATTGACACAACAGAGTAAAGCACTTCCTCGCTGTGCTCACAAAAAATGTTTGGGCTGGAGCCTGGTTCTGGTTGGGAGGCAGCGCTGCTTTGATTTCTGTTTAGAAGGGCAGGACTACATCCGGCGTGTGCAGCCGCGGACCCTTTTGCGACACTCCCATCTCTCACTTTTCTTACTGCCAAGATCTAACTTAAATCACAAACCCGAATGTTTGGAAAGTCAAGTCGTTGAAAGCAGGCCCTACGTCTGACTCATGCTTGCATTCTACACATGAGCCCATAAACGTTTCTTTGTATAGGAACAAAACAAAAAGCACGTTTCTTTTTCTTTATGGTTGCATCTTATATTTCTTTCAATAGATACAACACCAAAACAAACCCTTTGCCCTTGAGTATATATTAATCTGTGTGTTTCCAAGTAAGGAGTAACAGGAGCCCTGTAACATGGTGGTTAGATGTTGTGCAGCTAACCACAAGGTCAATAGTTTAAAACCACCATCCCCACTTAGGAAGGACTTTCTATTCCCTTAAACAGTCACATTCTCAGACACCCACAAGGGCGGACACCTACAAGGTCAATAGTTTAAAACCACCATCCCCACTTAGGAAGGACTTTCTATTCCCTTAAACAGTCACATTCTCAGACACCCACAGGGGCAGGCCTACCCTGACCTGAACACTACTCAACTAGGGTTTTTCTGTTGTTTTTTCTTTTCCTTTTTTGGGCTGTAATCTTTACAGAAGGACCCTAGGTGGCAGAAACCATCTGTGCTGGACTGTTGCCTGAAGGTTAATAGTTTGAACCTACCCAGCGAGGCTGCAGAAGAAAAGGCCTGGCAGTCTGCTACCATTAAGACTGAAGCCAAGAAAGCCCTGTGGAGCCATTCTGTTCTGTCTTCTTGAGTTAGAATTGACTGGATGACAATTGAAAACAGATCATCAAAGCCTTTCTTCCCAGCATCACCTGGTAGATTCGAACTGCCGACCTGTAAATTAGCTGTGTCACTCAGGGGCCTCTCCAAACCAAACCGAACGCACGCCATCGAGTCAATTCTGACCAGAGGGACCTTCTTGGACAGGGTAGAACCGCCCCTGTGGGTTTCCAACACTGTAAGTCTCTACAGGAGTAGAAAACCTCATCTTTCTCCAGGAGAGGAGCCGCTGGTAGTGTCAAACTGCTGACCTGTGCTTAGCCGCCCAAAGTGTAATCCTTCAGCAATCTAGCACCTTGTTGTGTTCATACCACACAAAGCGTTTTTTGTTTCCACTACAAAAGGAAAAAAGTACAGCCCAGGGTACTCTAGGCCTCTATTCCTTTCCTTTCTCACCTTGGCAGAGAGACATGGCCAGGACACAGATTTCATTTCCTCTGAATGCTACAGGATGAAAAGTTGGTGTATATGCAACTGATTGGGAGCCAGTAAAATCATAGGGCCTAACATGACCTTGGGAGTCCTGGCGGTGCAGTGGTTAAGCTAACAGAAAGATCAGCAATTAAGCCCACAAGTCACCAGCCAGCCATTACCTGGAAGATAGATGTGACAGTCCACTGTCCTAAAGACATACAGCCTTGGAACCCTGTGGGGCAGTTCTCTTTGGTCCTACAGGAGCACTGTGAGCCAGGATCACCTGATGCCCAAGGCAATAGGGCCTCATCTGAACGCACCTGGGCTCCTCATCTTCTACCAGTTGCGCTTAATGGAGATAGAAGTCCAAGACACCAGATCTTATGATAGTTCAGGAGAAATTCAACATGTGCCCATTTCCAGACTGATTTTTTAGATATTTGTAACAAATTTAATTTTTTTTAAGCCACAACAAAGGCCAAACAAAACTTGGCCCAAATTAAACCCCTTCTCAATCCCCAGAATCTCTAAGAGCAGATTGCTTCTGTGAGAATACTAGAATGTGGTCATCCTGACACATTTGTGGACAGAGATAGACCCAAGCAAGGCCAGGGAGGAACAAGAGCCAGACTAAGAAGTAGGCAAAATACAGAGGGAGGGACCGGACACCAAAGATCAGGCAACCAAGAGTGAAGCTACCCCACCCAGCTCCGATTGAGATAAGCAAGGAGAGGTTAGAGGAGGAAAAGGAAGATGGGGTCTGAGAGAAAAGGAACGAACAAGAGTGTTGTTTTGAGGAAAGTTAGAGGAAGGTTTACAGCTGAAAGAGATCAGCAGCCTTCGGTACGGCACAGAAGTCCAGGAGAAAGAGAAATGAGACAAATCATTGGGTTTGACACTTAGAAGCCATTGCTGAGACTTTGGTCATGCCGTTGAGCAATATGTACCAAGAATCAGGAAAGAGAAAAAAGGAAAAACAGTTTGCACACTTTGCCCCAATATTGTCAATTTTAGGAATCTCATCAATGGAAATAACCGTCAAATTGGAAAAGTTATCTGCATAAAGATGCTGATTACAAAGTCATTTATCAAAGAGGAGATGGGGACTAGCCGAAGGTAATGATAAAGTAAGGGGCAGGACGTACACCTGGCTAGAGATTAAAAAGGCATTTTTGAAATATAAAGCCAAAATTTAAATGCCATTAAAAGGAATGGGACCCTTAGAGAAATGATTATACATTTGAGGCTGGGGAGCAAGGTCAGACTGGACTATCATGTGTGAGAAAGCAAGTTCTTAAATAGTACCAGACCAACTCCAAAGGACACAGTAACCTATAGAAAAGGCTCCCACCAGCCAAATTTGGGACCGTCTGAGCAAGAAAAGATGAATGTCGATCATGGATTATATCAACTTTTAAAAAGAATTCTTGAATTAAAGAAAGATTTCTTGAGCCCATGGCAATAAGAGAAAGAGGATATGGGGAGTACGGGGAGAGGGGGGCTCTTCTTCACAAGAGAATGCCAACTCATAAATGCAGAAGAAATGATAAAAAGTCACCCTTTGGCAATCCATATCCCTACCCCACCTTGTGTTTCTGATGCAAGCAGAGGTCATCCGTGCAGTCTAAAACCATGTGTTGAATAAGCAAATGTGGCGAAGAAAACTGATGGTACCTGGCTATCAAAAGATATAGCGTCTGGGGTCTTAAAGGCTTGAAGCAGCCATCTAGCTGAGAAGCAATAAAGCCCACATGGAAGAAGCAAACCAGCCTGTGCGATCACGAGGTGTTGAAGGGATTAGGTTATCAGGCATCATCAGAACAAAAAATCTTATCATAGTGAATGAGCGGGGGGAGTGCGGAGTAAAGACCCAAAGCCCATTTGTAGGCCACTGGACATCCCTTTACAGAAGAGTCTCAGGGAGGAGACGAGCCAGTCAGGGTGTGATGTAGCAGTGATGAAAAATACAACTTTCCTCTAGTTCCTAAATGCTTCCTCACACCACCCCACCACCCCTATTATGATACCAATTCTACCTTGCAAGTCTGGCTAGACCAGAGGATGTACATTGGTACAGATAGGAACAGGAAACACAGGGAATCCAGGGTGCATGATCCCTTCAGGACCAGTGGTGTGAGTGGCGATACTGGGAGGGCAGAGGGAGGGTGGGTTGGAAAGAGGGAACCGATTACAAGGATCTCTATGTGACCTCCTCCCTGGGGGATGGACAACAGAAAAGTGGGTGAAGGGAGACATCGGACAGGACAAGATATGACAAAATAATAATTTATAAATTATCAAGGGTTCATGAGGAAGGGGGGAGTGGGGAGGGAGGGGAAAAAATGAGGATCTGATGCCAGGGGCTTAAGTGGAGAGCAAATGTTTTGAGAATGATGAGGGCAATGAATGTACAAATGTGCTTTACACAATTGATGTACGTATGGATTGTGATAAGAGTTGCATGAGCCCCTAATAAAACAATTAAAAAAAATAAAACCATGTGTTAAAAAGTTGTTGAGAGTGAATGGTGAAAAGACCTCGTGAGATCATCCCACAGCTTAGTTATTTTATGGATGTATTTGCTTTGATTGTTAATTATGTGCAGGTTTACAGAGCAGATCATCCGTTTTACACGCAACACTTCATAGATATCCTGTTTCCACTCCTCCATTGAAATCCCCTCAAGGTACCGTCACTTGTCCCACTTCCTTCCGCCCACATCTCACTTTAAATTAGAAAGTGGAACGATCCCGTGGGCTTCCCCTTAACCAAGTGTCTGAGCCTACCAAGTTACCAAGGAAAGGACAAGTGAGAATTGTGTGCCTGCCAACGTAACACATTAGGAAGTCCACAAAATCACCTAGTCAAAAATGTTGAACCCTGAATCTTTAAGGAATCTATGGATAAATCCAGAAGGTAGGGTGTTTCTCTATGACAACTTCAAAACAAACTAATATCCTGAAAAAGAAACTAGTGGGGGAAAAAACAATGGGTTGTTCAAGATCAAAGGAGACTCAAGAAACTTAATCAAATGCAATGGACAGATCCTGACTGAATCCTAAATCAGAAGCAAGTATAAAAGACATTTTTGAGCACATGTAGTTTTTAATATGGACGGTATTATAAATGAAGACAGCTCTGGTGTCATAGCGGGTTATGAGTTGGGTTGCTACTATAAGATCAGCAATTCAAAACTACCAATCATTCCAGAGACCGAACAGGTTTTTTACTCCAGTAAAGAGTTACATTCTTGAAAATCTACAGGGGAATTCTACTCTGTCCTACAGGGTCGCTGAGTTGGGATCAAGTTGAGGATAAGGAGTGTGAGGGACACCACAGATAATGCGATTTATTATAGCACTGGTAAATTATTGTGACCTTAGAGAAGACTTCTGTACTCTTGTAGGTTGAAGTATCTTGATGTTTGCAACATGCCTCATACAGAGAGGTAGAAAGTAAAAGTAGTGAATCCAGGTGAAAGTCACACAGGCGCCCATTGCTCTTGCTTCCAACTTCTGTAGGTAGGAATTTAAGAATACAGTTGACATAGCAGAAATGGAGACATTAGCATTCAATGTTAAGTGGGGGGGGGGGGAAAGTAGAAAATCATTGTTTTCCAAGGTTATAGCTATATACAAACAAGAACAAGAGGTGGAGGGGGAAGCAAACACTTAAGCCCCTGTCACGTGACAGGCTTTGTACCCCCTCCCTGTCAAACCCCCCATCTCCACCCCAATTCAGGGTGGTGAGTGTGGTGAAATGCTAAACATGTGAGAGATTTCTGAATCTGACAAATTCCATCCTGGTCTCGGAGAAGAGGTGCTCACCTCTGTGTCCCTGACTTCTAGCCAACTGTGGGGGGGGGGCGCGGGGCTATGCGGGGCCTCAACCATGATTGCTTTCAGGAGCTCATAAATGCATGGTACCCACAGCATATCATCTAAAAAATTATCCTCTGAAAACTCTACTTTGATGGCTTCCCCACCCCTGCCCCCCATTTTATTTCTTGCACTTCCTCCCTTTTTCATGGTGTGCTGGGGCCCACTTTCATGCCTTTTGAAATGACCTTTCACCCCTTGGCTTCCTCTCTCCAAAATCCTATCCTCTGCCAGGACTCCTGTCCTCTATTGTGCAGACTCGATGGATCCCATGCCTTTGAGCTGTCAGTTGCTTAACTCCATACTTCTTAAACATCAGTGGCCTCATTTGACACCTTCCCATTGCAAGCATTGTACGGTTTTAAAAGCCTGCTCACATCCATTTAGTCCTCACACAACTATCTTCATTCCTTTTCTTTTTTTATTTTATTTTATTTTTAACATTTTATTAGGGGCTCATACAACTGTTATCGCAATCCATACACACATCAATTGTGTAAAGCGCATTTGTACATCATTCTCAAAACATTTTCTCTCCACTTAAACCCCTGACATTAGGTCCTCATTTTTCCCCTCCCTCCCCGCTCCCCCCTCCCTCATGAGCCCTTGATAGTTTATAAATTGGTATTTTGTCATATCTTGCCCTGTCCAACGTCTCCCTTCACCCACTTTTCGGTTGTCTGTCCCCCAGGGAGGAGGTCACATATAGTTCCTTGTAATCGGTTCCCTCTTTCCTACCCATTCTCCCTTTACCCTCCCTGTTTCGCCACTCACACCACTGGCCCTGTAGGGCTCACCTGCCCTGGATTCCCTGTATTTTCAGTTCCTATCTGTACCAGTGTACCTCCTCTGGTCTAGCCAGACTTGCAAGGTCGAATTCGAGTCATGGTAGTGGGAGCGGGGAGGAAACCTTTAGGAACTAGAGGAAAGTTGTATTTCTCATCGTTGTTACATCGCACCCTGACTAGCTCATCTCCTCCCCGAGACCCCTCTCTTCATTCCTTTTCTAGCAAAAAAGGAGTGTGTGGAGCAGGGGCACGCGTATCTTGTCGAGAGGTCTACTTGGAGCCCACCACTGTTAGACTCCTGGGTCAGTGCCTTTGCAAACACATCTTTGTTCATTCAACACAAGTGATTCAGGCTGCCTGCCAAGAATATGCCAATTCACAAGACACGTGGGGAGGTAGTGGGGGTAGGGGGAGAGTTTGATTGAATATGATTTTCAAGGAGACAGGGTGGAGACAGTTCAACAAAGAGCTGTGTCCTCCATCAAAGAAAGGAAGTTTTTAAATATAGATATTAGGAAGACCAAAGAAGAATCAATGCATTTAAATTATGGTGCTGGCGAAGAATACTGAAAGTGCCGGCCAAACGAACAAACAAATGTGTCTTGGAAGAAGTCCAGCGAGAGCGCTCCTTCGAAGCAAGGATGGCCAGATTTCGTCTCCTGCACTTTGGACACGGTATCAGAAGAGATGGAGATCGGTGCCTGGAAATAGACATCATGCTTTGTGACGTGGAGGAGCAGCGAAAAGAGAAAGGCCATCAACAAGATGGATGGACTGGTGGGATGCAACAGGACAATTGTGAGGATGGTGCAGGACTGGGCAGTGTTGTCTTCTGTTGTACGTGTGTTGTCTTCCACTTAGTGGCACTTAACAACAACATCATCATCTTCGGAAATGGGGTGGGGTCTGAAAAAGAATAGTAATACAGTAATCTTGTAACTGTTACAAAGTATCATGTCTTTTCTTAAAAAAAAATAATTTTATTGGGGGTTCTTACAGCTTTTATAACCATCCATCCATCCATTGTGTCAAGCACATTTGTACATACGTTGCCATCATCATTTTCCAAATGTTTTCTTTCTACTTGAGCCCTTGGTATCAGCTCGTTTCACCCTCCCCATCATGAACCCTTGATAATTTATAAATTATTGTTTGGGGTTTTTTTTCATGTCTTGTACCCACTGCTGTCTCCCTTCATCGACTTTTCTGTTGTTCGTCCCCCTGGAAGGGGGTTACATATATGTGGCGCATCTTCTTTCTAAGGCTGCTTTCTACTCTGGGGGCCAGCTGTTCTCATACTTTGAGTGGTGACAATACAATGGAAATAATTTATTTTGTTGGCCCCCCCAGCCCCTCACCCCAGACTTAAAAGCATAAGTGTCCATCTAGCTATCCTTTAGCAAACGTTCCTATTTTTCTGGCTTGAAATTATAAACTACTTCTTAGCCAACTTTCGCTTCTTTTACTATGAATCTATTTAATTCTCTTTCACTTAGTTTTAATGAAAGTTATATTAATCTCTACCTTCCAAAAGGAAACAACAAAGGCAAGTTAATTCACCACAAACTCTAACCCAAATCACAAAGGCAGGCTTACACAGCAAGAAAAATGCACGAAGGCCCAGCAGTTCACTGAGGCCTGATATCATATCCCCTGAGTCGTTGGCCCCAGTAGCCTTCTAATCACTCCTGGTGATTTGGAGACTCTCCAATATGGATTTACCGGACCATTTTTTTCTGCTGTTTATCATCTCTATGTCCATTTTTTTCAGGAGCCCTGGTAATATGGTGAGTTATGCATTCAGCTGCTAACAGTCTAAGGTCACCAGTTTGAACCCACTGGCCACTCACTCCAGAAAGCCAACTCAGGCTTTCTGCTCCTGTGAAGATGAATAGCCTCAGAAACCCACAGGGGCTGTTCAACTCCATCCTGTAAGGTCACTATGAACTGGAATCGATCTGAGAGCAGTGAGTTATGCTCCCTTTTGCATTGTGAGTTAATTTTTAACACCACATATTAAAATACACACAATTATTTTCTCTATTATACTTCATGAAGCCAAGAACAAGCTCAGATTTTTTTTCAGTATCTCTTACAGGATGCTGTTTAGCATGGCTGCAAGAACAGCATCCTCTAGAAGCCTGCTAAAGCTCCAGCCCAGGGGACCCCAGGCCCCCATCCCAGCCAGACCTGCAGCATCAAAACCTGCCGTTTTAGGAAGACCCCCAGGAGATCCGTGTTTACCCTGAAGTTTAATAAACACTGTCTCCTTCATAATTGTCCCCTGTCGTCATGTAGTCGGTAGTTAGAATTTGCACGAAGCGGAAATCCAAAGGATAAAACCTGTGGAGGTGGAACTCCTAGGGGAATCACCCTGCTTTCCTTCAGGTCTGAACGGTCCCTACTCCATGGATTGCCCCGCCCCTTTCTCCCTCAGAAGTCAAAGAGCCAGATGGCCCCGAGGGTGCCAGGAGATGAGGCTGCTGCGGGAGGCACTACATTTCTGGGGAAGCCAGCCTCCAAAAGCAGATGGGTACTGAAGGCTACAACATTTTTGCGGGGAGGAAACCTGCTTTATTTTCTAAGAACCCCAAAATGCCTACACTCGAGCATCAAGCCTCAGGAGCACAAGGGTTTTGTGATAGACAACGTTGGAACTGTTTCCGGACTTGATTTATTGACTTGTCTGTTTCAATTCTGTCACTAATCTGATTGACAATGAAATCCGGAATGCGACTTGAAGGATTTCTACGTGCGCGCGCCACAGCCTCAGCCGCAGCCAGGACTGGGTGGGCCTGCTCTGGGCGGGTGCGCCTGTAGGTGGGGGGGTGTTTGTGCAAAGGCTGTTTGCGTGTGAGGAGGTTGTGTGTGGCAACACCACGGGAGGTTTCTAGAGAGTTGGTTGTCTGTGATATGAGATGGGTTTGCCTGGTTTGGGGAGGAAGGCGAGTCCAGATGTGTGTGGTGGGAGCAGCTGGGTGGGAGGAGGCAGGTGGGGCTCCCAAGGTAACAAGGTGGTGGTGGTGGGGGGGTGAGCACTGTTAACATCTTACAGATCAGTCCCTCCTGTTTCCCTCTCTAGATTTCCCTCTTCATATGGTTTCCCAGTGGGGAGGACTTAGAGCAGATAAGGGAAGGGGAGAAGGCGCGCCAAAGAGCTGGGAACCTCGGGGTCTGGGGACCCCTTTCTCCATGTCATCCCAGCTGAGAGTCGGGGTGGGTGCATCCCTCCAGGAGCAAGCGTGGCGCTGACACGTGGATGAAAGATCCGTCCACACGGTCCAGAAGTCGCCTCGCCGACCCCCGGATCGCTCACTTTTTTTTGCGCGCCCACACCTGCTGGAAGCCAGTGACCCCGCTTCACCGCGGGGGGCGGGGAGGGAGGAGGGAGACTGGACCCGGTAAGGAAGCG
>NW_022103905.1:3067412-3114443 GCF_000313985.2 Echinops telfairi | reverse complement strand
GACTCCGGGGCCCCCAGCGCCGCCTCCCGACGAGCGCACCTCCGGACCCCCCAGTTGCAGCGACAGGGTGAGTGCCATCCTAGGCGAGGGTGGCCTGGAGGGGAGGTGGTCAGAGGTCGAGGGGTGTCGAGAGGGACAAAGGTGGCCCGGCCGAGGCTGGACCGCTAGGTGTCACGGCTCCTGACGGACGCCAGCCGAGTCCCTGACCCCGGGTCTCTGAGCAGTCACCCACCTTTGTTCAGATTCCCATCCGGCTAATGGAGTCCCAAACTCTGCTCTGGCCGCCCCTTAACCGAGCCCTGGGACTGGCGGCCCTCTCTTCGCCGCTCAGTGGGAGCCGGATCTGCCAGCCTTTCTCTAACGGGAATCCGAGGCTTACCGCCCCCTCCCCCCTCCCCTAGTTTGTGGCTCCTGGGAGCATTAGCTGAACGCCCTTTGATCTCTGACCCCTCCCCCTCAGGGCAAAGCCAGCGCACTGCTCCAGGTTCATCTGGAGCCCAAGCATCCTTACAGGTGCTGACGCCCCCAGGAAGGAGCTGAAGGCGGGGTTTCGCCGCTGGCCCTTGCTTTACCCAGTGGGACCGTGGTTCTGATTCAAGAGGCCCGCTCGGTCGGTCTGCAGCTGCTCACACAGATGCTGACCACTGGGGCTGTGGCAGACCCATCCCCACGCCCACTCCCCTTCCATTGTTTCCCCCCACCCCCACCCCAGGTGTGGGGCCAGCCAGTATGCAGGACCTGTTGCCCAGGTGGAGTTAAGTAACTGATGTAACTCCTCTCCTCTCCTGGTCTCCCTTCCCAGGGTCCATTCTGAATCTGCAGGCATTGGGCTAAAGAGGGTGGGGTGGGGGGCATGCATTGTTCCCCACAGTGCCTCGGAGGCCCCAGACCAGAAGCCAGCCCCCATGACCTGCCCCCAGACTGGCCTTACCTCTCTCGAAAGCTGCTCCCTATCCCGAGGTCTCTCCAGCCCTAACTTCTGTGCATCTGACTTTGAGCAGCTCAGGTCCTCATGCCCCTTTCCACTTACCCCAGGAGATCCGCTCACCAGGGTTTCATGTGGTTGAAGAGCAAAGTTGCTGTCCGAATTCATTGGCTCCTGGGTTGAAGCTTTCAGCCAGAAAACACAGTTCTGCCAGACTTCCTGGATGAGAGAGAGGTGTCAGGGTCAGAGCTGAAGCCTCAGGAATGTGGATTACTATGTTTCCCTGGGCTTCTGCCATGGGGCATAGCTGTCCATCCAGCCCGAGATCTTTGCCTGCAGAAGGCTCAAAGGGGGCATTTCTCAGGGCTCTGCATTCTTCCCAACCTTAGGCTCCCCTCCAACCTAATCATGCCATTTGTTGAGTGCTGCTGGTAGTGGGACTGAGCTAGATGGCGTGCTAGGCCTCGATCATACCCTTGATCAGCTAGTCTCCTCCCCACTGACCACTGCCTGCTGGCACATGGCCCTTGGCCTCCTCCTCTTCCCTGCAGGGTCTTGCACGAACCCAGCAGGCTGGGAGCACACATGCTGTGGGCTTCTCCAAGACAAGGCCCATGTCCTCCTCCTGTCTGCATCTCTCAGGTGCCTGATGGATGCTTGCATACAGAGGTGCATAAATATGTCCTGAGCAGTGACGGTCCATGGCCAGGGCAGCTGAGGGACAGGGACTCTCTTAGGGACCCCCTCCCCCTGCACATTTTCCCTAAAGAGATCCCCAAGGACGGAGCTGCACCCACACAGATCCTGAGGAGACCTACAGCTGCTTCTCACTGAGGGCGTTCATGCCTCTGCCTGGGCTGGCTCTGATCTGTGAGCTCTTCAGACCTCGGTGGCCTGATGTCTGACTCCTTTGTTAGCGCAGGGGCAGGAATGAAATCCAGCAGGATCTCCCAGGAGCCACACAATCGGTGATTTCTTTAGTGGGTGTGATGAAAAGAACCTGAGTCGATGCCACCTCAGCTGGCCTAGGGCCAGGACCTGGGGCCTCCCACCATTCAGGAAGCAGCTCCCCTGCCCTGTTAGAGCAGAGTTGGGGGGGGGAGGGTGTCTCAGAGCCTTCTCCAGGGAAAAGCTCAGACAAGATGCCTGAACCCCTTTTACCCTAAACCTAGTGTGGCCAGGCATCCCTGGGCCGACTGAGAGGTACATTCCTGGAAAGCCCACTCAGGGAAGGTGCCCTTAGGCAGTAAGGCTGGTCCCCGCCCCGAGACCCCTGCTAAACTACTGTTTCCACACTCTGAGGCTGTCTTCTTCCCTCAGGTCAACTCTGTAGGGCCTCTTTGCTCTGGGTCTCCAGAGGTGAGATGGGGACTGGGGGAACCTTGCTCTAGCCTGCTTTTCTTTTTCTCCTGGAGCCCAGTGGCAGGTGCTGGTGGGTCAGAACCCTCTGAGATGGGCTGAGTCGTGAGGTGCGATGAAGTGGTGGAAAACGTTTCCATGAGGAGCCAGAGATGGGGGTGGGGGTAGAAGAGAAAAGAGGCCTGGACTGAATGAGAAGATGCCCAGAGAGCCCTTCCACTATGCCAGCCACTGACCGCCCAGGACCATCCACTAAGCCTGCTCCTCACCCAGGGTTCTGGCCTTCAGCCCACCCTGAAAACCACTCCTGCAGCTGGCAGGGGTGCAAGGGTAGCCATCTGGGCAGGCCAGGCAGGGCAGGTGTGGGAGCAGCAGGAGCCGTGCCCTGCAAGGAGCAAGCATGGGCCTTGCCATCTGGTTGCAGGAAGCACTCCTTGGTGGGGCTGGGCCCTTGTCCAGCCTCCAGGCCACACTCTAGCAAAGGGGCTAGAGAAGTGGGCCTTTCCTTGCTTTTGCTCCTGTGTCTCAGCCCCAGATTGGGGTGAAATCTGATCTAATCGGGGGAGAGCGTGGGTATGAGGAAGGGGCCCTGATTGGATGAGGCTCCAGACTGCCTTTGACCATCTGTATAGTATGTCCTTTGCCTGCATCATGCCAAGATGGGCGTGTGTGTGTGTGTGTGTGTGTGTGTGTGTGTGTTGGTGGGTGGGGGAGGGTTGTGGATGTGGACAAGGACAGCCAGCTGCCCAATAGTGAAACCAAGACTCCTGTGCTCAGTACATGGGGGTGGGATGGGGGTGTGCTCCTCGGGTTTGTGAATCTTCAGATACTCTATGCAGGTATTTGAATGTGTAAGTATTTTTCTGGAAAGATTCTTATGGTGGTTTGCAGGCCCCAGAATATTAAGAACTTTCTTCAGGATAGAGACATGCATATACATATCACCAAGGGCTTGGATCCCCCTCCCCGCCACCAGGCCTAAACCTGGATGTGAGTGGACAGAGTAGAGAGAGTCAAGTGAGGACATAGGGACCCTAAAATAGACTGGCTGTGTCTGCCCTGGGGCCAGGAGGTCGGAAGTAGGACCTTCCCTTAGCCTGCGCTCATTGTATATTTGTTGTGGAATTGCCTGACTTCCACCCGGGAGCTGAAAGGGCTGCACTCTGTGGGCAGGCTCAGTCCTTGGCATTTTTAGTTTGTGCGTTTTAATTTTGCTTCAGGTCACTTTTCCTGCTGCGGTCTGCTCTTTGGAGTTGGAGGAGGAAGTCCTGGGAAAGGGAAGGGTCCAGGTCTGGGTTCTTCAATGGACTGCTTAGACCTCTGAGGCAGAGAGACATCTTCCCTGGCCCTCCTGTGGCCTCGGGAGCTGTGCTTTGAGAATGGCAGAGGCCTAGGGTTATGTGACAGGCCTGTCCACGCCGCCCAGCTCTGCCCAGTCGCACTGCGGCACCTGGTCTCCTGCTTACTGGGGGCACGGAACAGCTGGGGAGTCTTGTGGCATCTAAATGGAAGGGGCTGGTTGGACTGAGCCAATCCTGGCCAGCACCTGGCGCTGAGAGGGCTTCCTGCAGCCATAGACCCTCACCATAGAACCCCAGAGACAGTACTGAAAACAGAGGAGGGACCCCCCCCCAAACCCTGCCTGTAGTCAGTCTGTGAGTGCCTCAGAGCCTGGTACCCCATCCCTTAAGGGCTTCCCAGCTCTGCGGAGGCACCTTTCTCTCATGGAGCTTGTTCGGCATCCATCCCTGTGAGGTCCTAAAGCACCCAGGATATCAGCATTTTCATCTTCCATAATATAAGAGCTGGCATTTACTGAGCACCTACGTGGTGCCTGCACCTATGTTGAAGCAGCAGACATGAACCAGAGGACTCCAAAAAAGTTCATTGGGAAAATGTCATTATCTTTTCGCTCTTATTTTTCCATGAGCTTTTAGAAGCCCCCTCCCCTCACCCCTACCCATCCCCACTCACCCCACCTCCGAGGCCAGTATTAGACTAGCTGGTCTTTGCAGCAACCCTGGGGAGAGGATTCTATAACTATCCTCAGCTTGTGTGAAGAAACTAATGTTCCGGGAATGTTCAGTCATGTTTGTGTGGTCTCACAGCTATTAAGTAGCAGAACCAGGGTCCAGGAACCGCCACGCTAGGGGGGCCTCAGCCACCTGTCACCCATGCCCAGCAGAGAGGAGGGGTCTTTGCTGAGAAAGAAGGGGAGGAGGACCCTGGATGAGGGACCTGGTGTGTGTTACGAGCTGCGTTCACCAGGACTGAATGCAGAGAAAGCCAGTACTTGCCACCCGATCCACAGGTGAAGGTGGCCACAGACTGCCTTAGAAAGGGCAGGGGACGCCAGGGTGTGACTTGAATGCTTTGTGAGCACAGCATGACTTTTGTCATTTAAAGGGGGGTCATAACAGATTGAGTTCGTGTGAACGGGTTTCCCAGGCACATAAAACAGAAGCAGGGCATTCCAGTAAGTGGGACCTGCGGGCGCGGAAAGTTTGATCGTGGAGAAGGTAAATAGTATGTATTTTGAATTTACAAGTAGAGGAGAGAGTTGCTGCCTTGCCCAGATACTGGGAAAATCTGAGATTCAGGAGTGCCAAGGTGACAGGCAGTGTGCCCTGGGCAGGCTCCTGCACTCTGAGGCCGCAGTGCCTGAATTTCAGTGATGGTCACCATGTGAGCTGCGTTTATTGAGCAGCCCTGCTGGGTTGGTTAGTGGTTGCAGGCCCCACGCCCTGGGCTGATACCTGCAGGGCCAACCGTTGCGACCACCTGCTGCTCCTGGGGCGAAAGAAAGAATTCCTAGAGTCTCGGAAACCCACAGGGACAGTTGAACGCAGGCCTAGAGACGTGCACTGTGAGTCAGAATTGACTCCATGGCAGTGACAGTGAACATTTCCTGAGCACCGACTCTGTGTCAGGCTTTGGGCTGAGAGCTGTTCTATGCCCACATCAAAAGCAAAGCAAAACAAAAAAGAAATCGCTGCCATTGCGTCCATTCCAACGCAGATCCACTTCACAGGACCACACAGAACTGCCCCACCAGGTTTCCAAGACTGTCAGTTTTTACGTGAGCTGACAGCCCCATCTTTCTGCCTCCCAGTGGTAGGTGGATTGAAGCCAGAGACATTGCAGTTAGTAGGCTAATGCTTAACTCACTGTCCCACCAGGGGACAGCTCCTATGAGCTTATGCGCTCCTATGAGGTAGGTAGGAGCCCTGAGGACATGGTAATGTGTTGGGCTGCTAGCTGGAAGGTCAGCGGTTCTAAACCACCAGTCTTTCTACTCCCACAAAGAGTTAGTCTCAGGAACCCATGTGGGCAGTTCTACCCTTACTATAGGGTCACTACGCATCAGAATCGACTCGATGGCAGAGATTTTTTTTTTTTAAGTGAGATAGGTACTATTATCATCCCCGTTCTACAGAGGAAAAGACAAAGGCTTGGAGACCTTAATTGTGAACTCAGGAAGTGGAGGGAAGGGGAGAGGACTTGCAGAACCAGCATCCTGCAGTGGTGTGCCTCCTCTGAGTCCAGTCAGGGAGCTCAGCCCCCACTTCTGTGTCTGTCTCATGGCCCAGCCTCCTATTTCAGGCTCAGGGGCGGGTTGTATGTGTATATGTGTGTGTGTGTGTTGTGTGTGGGTTGGGGTGGGGGTGGGGGTGGTATTCCAAGTATGGCAGCTGCTTTGGGAAGGGCACAGACTAACTGGAACACATGGGAGAGCTGGGTTCTGGAGGTGCCCTGCTGTACCTCATGCAGGAGGGGCATCTGGTTGGCAGGGGGAATCTGTTGTTTGGTGCCATTCACTCATAGCGACCTCCCTGCCTGGTCCTGCGCCACAGCCGTGCTGTGATGTTTGAGCCCCTCGCTGTAGCCACTGTCAGCCCATCTGGTTCCGGGCTTTTTCCCCAGACTCTCCACTTGACTCGCCCGGCGCCTGGAAGTGTCCCTGGGGCATTAATGCTCTACCAGACGCTGAGCCTAAATAGCAGCCCTGGGTTTTGGTGCCTTCCCTGAAGGCCCTTGGCTGCCAGTTCATCCTTTCTGCCCTGGAGCACAAGAGACTTTGATCACTATTCAAATGTAAATCACCCCAGAGCCGGCTCCTCAGGCCCTTGCGGCTCCCAGGGCAGAGTGTAAAAGGATCTGAGCTCTGTTGATCCAGAGGATGGAGGTTATGGGGAGAAAAAGGCCTTTTCCTGCATCCAATAAATACACCGAGCATCTACTATAGGCCAGGTCCTATGATGGACGTGGGGTATGGCAGTGAGGGGCAGACCGTAAGCAAAACAGCCAATGATAATAAGTCAAAGGTGTCAGAACATAGAGGGACACCTCATCACCACCTCCTCCTCGATTGGCCTGAAAGCCCCAGTGAGTGTCCACCCTGTCAGTCTCCCCAGCTGGCGCCACTGCTCCCAGCTCCCAGCCTGTGGGCGGCTCCTCTGGGCGCCTCAGTCCAGAGAGTGGGATTGGGACATCCTGGAACAGGGTGTGGAGCCAGGAGTGGAACAGAGGAGCCTTTGAGTTGTCCACAGAGCTGCCACCTGTGCGCCCACCGGCACTACCGGTTGGGGCTGAGGAAGCCCATGCTGACCTAGGAGGGGCTGAGAGTCTGGGCACAGGCCCAGCACTGCTGGGCAGGGACGCTTGTCATTCTAGTAGTGCTGACTGAGCTTTGAGAGCGGGGCTGGAGAGGCTCTGTGGAGTGGGGTGTGGGGCTGGGCTTGGGGACTTGGGCCAGCGGCTCTGCTCCCACAGTCGCCCCTGGAGACAGAGGCTCGCTTAGAAAGCTGTCCTCCTGTATGGTCTGGCATCCCACCCAGGATTCACACCTCCTCCCCGTTTTATATGACCTGCTTTAACACGTATTTACCGAGAGTTTCGGACCGCTAACCACAAATCAGTGGTTCTCAACTTGTGGGTCAAGACCCCTTTGAGGGTCAAACGACCCATTCACAGGGTCGCCCAATTCAGAACAGTAGCAAAATGACAGTGATAAAGTAGTAACGAAAATAATGTTATGGTTGGGGGTCACCACAACACGAGGAACTGTATGAAAGGGTCACGGCATTAGGAAGGCTGGGAACCACTGCTTCTCTGGGACAGGGAGAGACTGTTTGCCCCTGTCTCAGAAAGCAAAAGGGGCAGTTAGTGTTTTACTCCGTCGTAAAGGGCCACTATGCATCGGAATTGACTTGCTGTCAGCAACCATGGGTCCTGCCCTCAGGCTAGCAGTCCTGGTGGTGTCATGGGTTACGCGTTGGGAAGCTAATCACAAAGTCAGCAGTTCAAACCCAGCAGCCGCTCCGTGGGAGAAAGATGAGGCTCTGTGCACCCATACAGATCCCTCGGGGCAGTTCTGTTCTCTTCGGGGGTTGGTGGGAGTCAGAATTGACTTGATGGCGGTGAGTTTGATTTGGGGGGTTTTGACCCTTAGGATGGATATTGTGTCGGTAACACAACTTCCCTCCAGTGTGTACAACTCAGCAGGGTGGCGCCTAACTGGAGCTGGTGTGGGGGCAGAAAGACTGTCGAAAGAACCCGATGAGAATCACTACATGCTTGCCTGTCCAGAAGGCAGGGGGTGTGCTCCAGGCCAAGGGAGCGGCGGTGAGGTGAAAACAAAGTGCTTTCCAAATACAGAGTGAGCCAGGGTGGGTAGAGAGGAAAATGGGATTTTTGAAATCCTTTTAACTGTGGGCTTTTTCCTCAAGGCACAAGAGAGCCCACTGCAAGGCTTAAGGACTGTTTGTCCGTGAGCTCAGTTACTGTTGGTGAGCAGCCCTGTGCTGAGAGCCAGGCCGGGCCGACAGTTAACGACAGGCTGCTTTCATGGGCCTCTTGGCTGAGTGGGTGAGGGTGTGGGTGCCAGGTGGCCGGGGAGGGAGCAGTTTGGCGGGGGCTTCCTTTTCTCGACTTTCAGGAAGTATGAGGACGAGGCCTCCAAGGAGAGGGAAGTGGACCCTATGGTCTTGGGTGCTATCCAGTCAAACCTGACGTAGGGCCACCCCAGGTAGGCCACTTACCAAGTGTTGCCCCCAGGAAGCTGCTAGGTGGGTTTGAACTGTCAGCTTTGTGGTTAGCAGGCCGGGGCTTGGCTCTTCTCCTGGGTGATGTGGTAAGAAGTCTTTTTCAAGTTCCCACCGTGAGCCAAGGTGCTTGTTGGAGTGCAGAGACAAAATGACCCGGAACGTTCAGGCTCATGGGTGTCCTGGTGGTAGTGGCCGTTTACAGGGTGGGGAATGGTGGTCGCAGAAGCAGGGAAGGGGCGGGGGCAGGCTCAAAGGTGGGGAGGGGGGTTCTTTTTCCATCTCTGCCTTGCTGGGGGCTGGCGGGTCCCTGGCTCCCAGATCCTGTAGTCAAAGGCAAGGCAGTCACCCCACAGTGACTCCTCCCAGCCCATGGGCTCCCATGGTGCCCATCCTGCCCAGGGCCGTGGCCTTGGCTGAAGTTTAGAGAAAGGCAAGGGTGTGGGCTCGTCATGCTGCAGGCCCGGGAACCAGCACCTGTCACCGCCTGTCAGCCCGGTGCTCTCAAGGCCTGGGCAGACAGGGTGGGCTGGGCTCCATCCTCACCTCAGCAGCGGGGGGGCCCCCCCCTCCCCCACCCCCTAGGAGGGAGCCTGGAGAAAGAGACCATTGTCCTCACCTGCACCCTGCCCACCCACCTGCCCGGAGCACCATGCACTCCTCTCCAGGGTGTGCAGCTTGCGGTTTGCTCAGACGACTGGGAGCTGGGACGGAGGGTGGCCAGGAGCCATCTGTGTGGGAGAGAGGGGCTGCGTGGGAAGTGGAGGTCCAAGGCGCGGCTGTTCCGGGCCCAGTCCTCTTAGTCAAGGGGATTTCCACAGAGCCCAAGTCCTGTCTGTCCGCAGGGCTATCTGTCTCACTAGGCTTCTATCTCCCAGGACAGCCAACATGCCCACTGGCAGCAGCAACACTTTGCCCACAGGGTTTCGATGCTGGCGCCTTCACTCACGTTGCATGGGCTTAGGGTTGTTATTCTGGAAGACTCCATTTCCTCCGAGTGGGGATAATCCCACCTGTTTGACAGGGATGCTGGGAGGGTCGTCAGCAGAACTGGCACAGTGGGTTCGGTCTTTCCTTCCTTGATCAGCATCTGGGGTAATGCCGGTAGGCAGGGGGTGGGCCGATCCTTGGGTTACCTCATTTCCTGCTTGCTCATTGAACTCTTCCAGAATCTTTGTAACCAGGTCTCCGAGTGACTTCATTCCCTCCGCAGAACCACCTGCTGTAGGCTCTTAGCGAACCATGACCACGGCCGCCATGAATCCCAGTGGCTTCACCCTGGCCATTTAGTCCAGGGCAGTGGTTCTCCACCTTCCTCATGCCATCACCCTTTCACACAGTTCCTCATGTGGTGGTGACCCTCAATCATAACATTATTTTTGTTGCTACTTCATAACTGTCATTTTGCTACAGTTCTGAATTGGGCGGCTCCTGTGAAAGGGTTGTTCAACCCCCAAAGGGCTCGAGACCCACAGGTTGAGAACCATTGGTCTAGGGGAAAGCCCAGAGGCAATACAGTTCACAGAAAGGCAACCTGGTAAAGGGGAAATCCCTGCAAAGGAAGAGCCAGCGTGACCCCAGGCAGACTGAGACTGGCCTGTCCACATAAGCAAGCCTCCCCCTGAGCAACTTACCCAGGGGGAGCAGAGTGACCTCTCAGATGCCTGACGCCTCCTCTCTCCACTCCGAACCCACAGCTGGCGATCCTAGAAGACTATGCAGACCCGTTTGACGTGCAGGAGACTGGTGAAGGTCCAGCAGGACCCTCCGGAGCACCAGAGAAGGTTCCCGAAAATGATGGCTACATGGAACCGTACGAAGCCCAGAAGATGATGGCTGGTGAGTGAAGGAGCCAGGGAGGTCCTCGCTGAGGCTCGAAGTCTGCAGAGCCAGCTCGGACTCGCACATCGAAGGACTGATTCCTTGACCCCGAGTTTCTGGCAGATGTGGAGAAAGACTTCCTTGTGCCCGTGGGGAGGGGAGCCACTGCCTTCCAGGAGCTGTGTGACTTGTGGCGTCCAAGATCCAAGTCAGCAGGGCAGGCCACCCTACAAAGGGTCAGATATCATTTGGGGGATGAATTGGGAAGGGCAAGATAGCTGTAGGGACTTGGAGGTGTGGGGTGGGGTTTAGGGTGTATGTGTGTGTATGTATGTGTGCGTGAGATCCCAAAAGAAAATCCCTAGCTTCGAGCTAGGTAGTGTGTTTGAAACAATGTGCTGTCAGAGTGGGACAATGTGGACCAACTACAGGACCCAGGGGTGGGGGGTGGGGGGCAGGCCACTCGATTCATGGAGGAGAAAGAGCCAGAATGGTTTCTCTGTGTGGGGCGGTCAATCTGCGAAAGAGCGTGAGCACCCACTGGCTGACCAGATCAGCTGTTCTTCCTCTTGGAAGAGGTGGGCGAGGGGGCCCAGAGAGCAGTTAGCAGCGTGGAATGGAGGTTGCCCCCAGCAGTAATCTGGAGATGTGGCATTGAGGGCGACAGTCGTCAGGTTCTGTCAACACACAGATGGCATTTGAAGAATGACAGCAGGCCGAGCCCAAGGAAAACAGTGGAGAGATCCCACAGGGTGGCTACCCCACTGGAGGCACTGGGCCGTGGGTCCTACGAGGTCTATGCATACATACCCCAGAATGGTATGTGAAACGTTCAGGGCACATTTGCCCGGGGAGCAGGCCCACGGCTTTTATTAGATTTGTGTTGGGAGTCCCCAGGAAGAGAATCAGTAGGTTTCGGGAGAGGAAGACTGCATGATGTCAGAGTGAAATACCTTGGATGCATTTGGCTAGAAAGATTGATGCAAGCCATGAGCCTGGGCAAGTAGTTCAAGGAGTAGAGGCGGAAGGACAGGAATAAGATCTTGGCCTTGAGGAACAGAGGTCAAGAACGGATCCAGAGAGAGACCACTTGGGGGTGATTCGAGAAGAGGGCAGTCCATGTAAGTAATTCATCAAAGGGGAGTTTCAAGGGCAGGGTAGCGAACAGCGTCTGAGCGGCTTTCTGATGGCAGCAAGGAGGAAATGGACCAAGCCCTGCCTCAGCGTCCTAAATGTGTATGATTCCACTCCACAACTCATACTGGGCAATGCAGAAGCCTGCTCCACACCCCCTCCCCCGTCTTCCCGGCCTCTAACTGTCCCTGTGTCCCTTGGATCCTCTCTCAGAACCCCAGCTGTGTCTGGGGTCAGGCCTGGCGACATGTGGCTGCTGGACCTTCTGCACAGCCCGCGGCATCTCCCCTGACTGACTGAGGCTCGGCTCCCTGCTGGCAGAGCTGCCAGAAGAGTGCACTCCGGCAGCCACCGTGCTAGGGCGAGCTCCCAGCTTGCCCTTCCCGCCTTTTGCCCCGCAGAGATCCGGGGCTCCAAGGAGACGGCTGCTCAGCCCCTGCCTCTGTACGACACACCCTACGAACCAGAGGAGGAGGGGGCCACCCCAGAGGGGGAGGGGGCCCCCTGGCCCTGGGAGTCCCGCCTGCCAGAGGATGATGAGAGGCCCCCTGAGGAGTACGACCAGCCGTGGGAGTGGAAGAAGGAACGAATTTCCAAAGCCTTTGCAGGTGAGACCCTGGGTGAGGCATGGCAGGGCCCTGAGCGAGACTGGGGCTCGTGCACGAACCGGACCTCAGGCCTGGGGAGGGGAGCGGAGTTCTATGCCCACCGAGTGGCGAGTCCGGTACTGTGGGTACGGCGCTGTGGTGCTCAGCCAGGGAACGGGGCACTGGGGAGGAGGAAGGCTTGTCCCTCGGAGGCTGAAAAGCCTGGGCCCCCTTCTGTCTTTTTTTGGGTGGACTAGATCTATTTTAAAATAAAGATACTTCACAATCAAATTGCAAAAACCGATAATGTGTGTTAAATATATCCGTGTTTAATAAAAGAGGCTTTGCACACTTCCAGCAATGCGAACAGCTGTGTGTGTGTGTAGCCTTTTAAGATAACAGCCCTGAATCTGAGGGCTTTGTCTCCAGTGGTAGGGTCTGCTGGAGCAGAGATGGGGGAGCGGACGGATGTGTGAGGCATGGGAACTGGTGGGGAGAGGGAAGCTGCGTGGAAGCCCGCTGGTTGCTGACAGAGGATGAGATTTCCCAGGTCACTCACAGCCACACCAGTGTCACCCTCACCAATGGAGGTCCAGGTGGTCTGAGTGATGGGGGGTGGAGTGAGCGCTGCAGGTACAGAGAGAGAGCTTTGGCTCCCTGGACTCAGGGAATGTTAAAGAACTTCAGTGCCTTGAGTCCTCATTCCCCCTCCCCCAGGCTGCCTCCCCTCTCCATAAGCCAAGAAGACCCAGCTCTGGGCTCGGGCCTCCTCCACCCACCCTGGCAGCCAGAGCGGGAAACCCACAGCTTTCTCGTTTTTCTTCCTGTAACCTGCACACGATTGAGGATGAGCCGTTTATCTCCCGAAGTCTCCTTGGAGAATCAATACTGTTTGGATTGCTTAATGGGAAAATCTATGCTCGTCATTAGGAAGCCTCGTTAGCGGCCTGGCAGCCGCGGGCGGCATCACTGTTCTAATTGTCGAGGCTCGGGCTAGGAGCAGGGGTGGGCATTGTTAAAATTCAATAAAACATCTGTCCCCACTTTGAGTATTCCTGCCCACCTGGAGCAGGGGCTGTCCGTCCCCCTTCTCACTGCCCACAAGTGCCCAAGGTGCGGGGGAGAAGGAAAAGGGTGGGGGGGCAGACTGGAGGTCCCAGGAGGCTGTGGGAACCTGGGGGTGGTGCTGGGAAGTGGGGAAGCTCCCCGCCTTTCTTTCCCTCAGGGCTCCACTGGGCCCTGGTGATGGTGAGGGCACAGAAGGGGCGGCATGGGGCTGTCTCTCTCTCTCAGCTCTCTGCCTGACCCCCCACCGTTTGACATGCCAGCCTGCTGAGCTCAGGGCTGGCTGTGCCTGGCCCTCTGAGAGCCCTCTACTGCCCCCTGCCCCACCTCCTTTCTAGGCTGTCTTGTGTCCTGGCTGAGTTTTGGTGTCTCAACCTCTGCCTTTCTCTGTCTCTGTCACTGTCTCTCTCCTCCCTGTTACTGGCTCCAGTTGACATTAAGGTCATCAAAGACCTACCTTGGCCTCCGCCCGTGGGACAGCTGGACAGCAGCCCCTCCCTGCCCGACGGGGACAGGGACATCTCCGGTCCAGCCTCACCCCTCCCTGAGCCCAACCTGGAGGACGGCAGCGGTGGGTTCTGCGGGGTCTTCCAGCCAGGGTGTTGTGGCCGGACACCTCAGGCCCTGTGGTGGGCTTGGGCTGGAGGTGGGGCAGGGTGTGGAGGACCCAGGCAGAATCGCCCCTGGCCCTAAGGAAGAGGGGCGAGACAAAGTGCACACACCCCAGCTATCTTTCCCACAGAAAATTCACTACTCCCAATTCACTGGAGAAGAGCTTTAGCAGTGCAGGAGACCTGGTGCCACAGTGGTTAGGTGCCAGGGCTACTGCAAGGTCAACAGTTCGAAACCACCAGCCTCTGAGGGAGATGGGATGGTTTCCACTCCCAGAAAGTTAGTCTCAGAAACCCACAGGGGCAGTTCTACCCTGTCCTCTTGGGGCACCATGAGTCAGCATCACCTCGATGGCAGTGAGCTTGGTTTTTAGCATCGTGGGGGTGATGCCAGCACAGGAAGTGCCGAACTCCTCAGAGCAAAGGGGTGGATTGGTGGTCTGGGCTTCAGAGCAAGACAGCCCTGGAGTCCTCATCGTCTTTGAGCGCGTGTGTGTGTGTGTGTGTGTGTGTGTGTGTGTGTGTGTACACCCATGTTCGCATGCTTTTGCAAGTGTGAGCTGACGTTTGGAACATAGGAGATGGAGGGTCTCGGTTAGGGGTGAGCTACGCAGTTAGCAAGGTCAGCCTGGGCTAGCTTGTGCGTCTGTGCTAATCTGTCGTGAGGGTTCACATGACTTGCCCGGTAGCTCGTGCTTACCTGGCTTACTAAGTGCTCAGTCCCTGTCGGGCTAAGTAAATAGGCAGAGAGGCTTTGGTTCCGGAAGAAGGGGTTGTGGGAGGGTTGGAGAGCCACACCTGAAAGCGTGACTCCTGGCATGGTGGGAAATTGTGAGCAGATTAGCAAGGGAGCACAAGGAAACCTGTGCTGTCCTTGCTTATTGGGTAATCTGACAGCCGTCTCTGTCCCCTTTGAGTTGAGTGTGTGCCTGGTCAGGGAGGGCAGAGCCAGCTGCTTCTGCTGGCCTCCTCGGGAGGGGCAGGGGAGCCTGTGGGCAGTGGACTTGGGGGAGGGACAGGCCCCCTGTCGTCTTTGGGCAGGAATAGCCTGTCAGGATGGCACCAAGGGGAATCGGATAATTGTTCTCCGATCAATAAGTCATTTCTGCAGAATGGCTTGGCAGGGTGATTTGGAGAACGGTAATGAACTCTGAGGAGGAGAAAGAAACAATATTATCAGGCTGCAGCCACCCTGCTGGGGGGAGGGTGGGGGACTAGGAGGCGGCAGTTGGCTGCTGCTGAGGGAGAAGACGCTTCAGTGGTCTCCCTTGTCGTTCTTCTCCCCTGGCCTTTTGGGGGGCGGGGGCCTGGGAGCTGCTGGGTAGCACAGGAGGCATCAAGCTCCCTTCCCCGCCCCCGCCCCCCTCCCGCCAGGGATGGGTCCAGGATTGTGTTCCAAGAGTCAAGTCAAGCCCATGAGCATGCCCTGCCCTTCTGGAATGTTCCTTTGGCTCCTTTCAATGCTAACAGGAAATGGGGATGAGGTACTGACCATTCAGTAGCACTGTAGCATGGGGGTTGTCAGAATCCCTGACTGGTATGTCCCCCACAGCCCAGTTTGAAGGATCGGAGAAGAGTTGCTTGTCACCTGGCCGGGAGGAGAAGGGGAGGCTACCTCCCCGGCTCTCTGCAGGGAACCCCAAGTCAGTCAAGCCCCTAAGCATGGAGCCCAGCAGCCCTCTGGGGGAGTGGACAGACCCAGTGCTGCCTCTGGAAAACCAGGTGTGAGTGTCCGTGTCCAGCTGGGGACTCCCCTGCGCCTCCCTTTCCCCTCTTGGCACTGGCCTGCCCGCTTGCAGGGTGGACCCAGAATGGGTGGGCCTGGGTGGCAAGGGGCCCAGCAGAGATGCCCTTCCCTCTTGCCCTCAGATGGTACCACGGGGCCATCAGCCGCACCGATGCCGAGAACCTGCTTCGGCTGTGCAAAGAGGCCAGCTACCTGGTGCGAAACAGCGAGACCAGCAAGAATGACTTCTCTCTCTCCCTCAAGTGAGTGTGGGTAGGAGGACGGAGGGCGCCCCGTCATTCCCCAGTGGCCAGCTAAGCTGAACCAGTCTCAGACCCTGTGAGCTCTTCAGGCTCATTTGGACACTAGGGATCCAAGATCTGCCACTCAGTCCTTGCTCTCAAGGAACTTGGAATTCATTGAGGAGGACAGATGTCACAACATGAGAAAGATTCTGTGTGACCTTGGGATCCCTTTAATGTCTCTAGACCTTGGTCTTCTTATAAAATGGGGCCTAATACTGTATTCTTTATAGAGAACCCCCAAAACCAAATACACTGCCATCGAGTCAGTGCTGACTCATAGCAACCCCCTGTGGGTTTCCAAGACTGTAACTGTTTACAGTAGAAAGCCCAGTCTTTCTCCCTTGGAGATGCTGGTGGGTTCAAGCTGCCACCCATCCCTGTCACAGCAGCCCAACTCTTAACCACTCCACCACTGGGGTTCCTTCCTTATCGAGGAGCTAATGTATGGGAAGCACTTCTCGTGGTGCTTAGTAAACAGTACATAGCACCGCGGGCCTGGGTGCTAGTGGCTAACAGGAATTTCAAAGAGTCCTTGAAGAGATGGCGAGCCAGGGGCCTTTCTTCCCACCTACCTGCTCCTGGTAGTCACATAGACACAGGCCGGCGTGGACTCCCAGTTTTAGCTGGTAGCAGTCAGAACACCCTGGAGTTCTGACTGCTATAGCTTACACCCATGGGAGGTCACCTATTAGAGAGGTGTGAATATTCACCTACCCCCATCAGTACTGGAGCATCTCCACCATGTTTCTTCACATTCACTGGGGGCAGAGCCCTGGTGGCAAAGTGGCTTATGCCCCACAGGTTCAGCAGTTCCAAATCACCTGGGGAGAAAGATGAGGCTTCCTACTCCTGTTAAGATTTACAGTCTCAGAAACCCATAGCAGTGGTTCTGCTCTATCCTGTAGGGGTCTCAGAGTCAGAGCCAACTCTGTGAGGTGTGTGTGTGTTTTTTAGTATACCGCTTCAAACGGCTGGTCTATGAAAATTTGACACTGCCGAACAGTTAGCCCAACTGCTATGGGTGGAAATGGACCAGGGACAAGGCATTTGAAGTGTTTTTCTTTCTTTTTTTAACTGATCCATCTGGGTAGTAATTATTCAACTTCACCAAAAAGATCATGGGGAAAAGTGCCAAGCTACATACAATTAAGAAACTCAGTCCTAAGTTATTCATTTAATAAAACTAGCTGTGACCCTGGGCAGATCATTGAACCATTCTGGGTCTCAAGAAGCCCTGGTAGGTCAGTGGTCAAGCTAGAAAGGTCTTTGGGTGTTTTTTTTTTTAATCATTTTATTAGGGGGCTCATGAAAGGTCCTTGGTTTGAAGCCACTAGCTGTTCCTCAGGAGTTAACAAGTCTGAGAGTCTGCTCCCGTGGCGAGGACAGCCTAGGAAAGACCTGCTGAGCAGGCCTACTGTCCTCTCTGTATTGCCATTATAAATCAGAATCCATCTAGTCACAACACAGTAGCCACAACTCTGGGTCCTGGTTGCTCCACCTGTAAAATAAGTTCCTGGACCTCCCCCTCACCCCCCAAAATGTTTTCTTTTGGCGCTTACACTCTCCTGGAGTCTGAAGCATTATTAAACCAAAGGGCCACTTAAGAAAAATTTATTTGTCAAAATTTTGGTTTACCTAACTTCGGGGATGCATATTGTTTCAAATGTTATAGTTAAGATGTATTTACCATGTAGAGAAAACATAGACACCGTCTCCAAACCCGCAATCACTAAACAAGATCAATCTGATTTTTATAGCCTGAAAGTGGATTTCAAAGAGGTACCCTGTCATGTTAGGAAAGGCCGCTCATCCAGCTGGGTGGAGCCAGGTTAGTCTTCTAAGCAAAGGAAGGGCCTGGTTCCCTGGGCTGAGCCTAAGGGTGGCCCTGCCTTAAGCCTGGGGGTAAAATGGGGAGGCAGGCCTGGGAGGGGCTTGAATGTGGGTTTCAGCCTAGGCTGTTCAGCCCTCCAGGCTTCTGTCTGCCAGAGCCTCGTTTGCATATAAATGGCTTCTCTGAAATACAATTATGGTTTCTTCTCTCTGTGTAATGGAAGGGCTTTCACTGGTAATTAAACAGCTTCCTCAAAAAGCCAAGCCAATGGCCCTGAGTGCATCTGGTCCCACCCTGTCCGCAGGGAAGAATCTTGGGAGGCTCTGACTACGTCTTAATGGGCTCTTGGGACTTTGTCCCAGGAGGTCAGGAAGCATGGATAATTCCTTCCAGGGGTGCCTATTGTACAGAGATTGGGGCTGGGTTCTCTGAGCACTGACCACTTGTTGCCCTTCTTAGCCAAGAAGATATGGGATAATGTGCGGTTTTTCAGGAGAGGTGGGTCCCCCCACAGTGAACTGTGGGAAGGGAGGAGCACCCTGGAGAGGTTCCACATTGCTGCCCACAGCCTTGGACCTGGGCCTTGGTGCAGGGCAGGCAGGCAGGGGAGGGTGACCACTCACTCACTGCCTCCTCATTCCAACCCACTTAGGACTCAGTCTACACATTGTCCTCAGGCTCTTACCCCCGCCACCCCCACCCCCACCCCCGTGCTCATTGCCAGCCCCAGCCCTTATCTCAGACCTGCAGAAGTACGGCTGGCCTCACACCCCAACACACTTACATCCAGACCCAGAGCAGGAAAGTCAGGTAGAGAGCCACCAGTCTAACTCAGGCTTCAGCTCATGCCACCCCCACCCCCCGCCCCTCACTTCCCGCTGCCCTGGGAGAAGCAGGTTGGAGCTAGGGGCTTGACTGCCCTTTCCTCCCCTCTTCCTCTCTCCAGTCTCCCACCCTTCTCACTTTGCAGCCTAGTGAAGTGGGTTCACACAGCTCCTTGTCCTGCGAAGGAGGTTTGGTACCCTCATCTCTCTTGGGAATCAGACTGAACTGAGTTCAAATCCTGATTTTGGTTCCTCACTAACAAGACATGTACCTCAGGGCAGAGGCAACCCCCTGTCCTAAGCCTACCTCCCCCCACCAGCCTCTAAGCCCTGTACTTGCCCCCCAGGTAGATGATTTCCCATTACAACAGCTTCTTCTGGACTATGAGTTTGACCCAAGGCCAGGAGACCACGCTGTGGTGGTTGAGACATACACGGGCCTTCCTGGTAGCCCACCCCCATGCCCTCTCTAAGGTGGATGGTGCCTGGACACAGGAGGTGGTCCTATCTCACATACTCGGAGCTCTGGGCAGCAGGGCCTTTGCCTGTGGGCAGGGCCAGGCACGTAGGTTGATTTCTTGGACTGCAGCAGGGAGATGGGGGGAGGCAGTGGAGCATGGCCTCTCTGAGGGAGGGAGGGGGGACTGAGCTGCAGTCTGAGAGCTGATGATGTCATTGCAGGCTGAAGGGTGGGATAGATAAAAAGGGGCTTGGCCCAAAGCCCAGACAGCAAGAGGATGAAGGAATATCCCAGGAGGAGGCAGCTGAGCTGCCCAAGAATTGGGAAGGGGGGCTGAGGGGCTTCCTGAGCAGCCCACCCCCATCCGATTCTCAAGGGAGATCCTTAAGTGCTCCCTAGCATAGCCTAATTGTCATGTCTCCCCACCAAGATTCCTACAAAGGGTGTGGCTCCACATGAATCACCAGGACCCCCCCCCACCAGGTGTCCTCCCAGGTAGTTCAGGGATGGTGGGGGGAAGCCAGCTGTGGCCACTAGGCTGAAGGACAGGGGAGCCTGCCTCTCAGTAGGTGTGCAGGTTGCTCCAGGTTCCACCTGCCCACACACATTCTGGGCACACCTAGGGCCCTCGGCTCACAAAGGCCCCCTCCCCCTCTTCCCTGCTTTCTGACCATCCTTCCCGGCCCACTCTCAGCGGCTTTGAGGGGTGAGGGGTGAAACCTTGGCGTCACTGGCCGGCCCGCGGGGGTGGGGTGGCTACAGAGAGCGCCCACTCACCAGCCTCTCCTTTTCTTTTGCCAGGAGCAGCCAGGGCTTCCTGCACATGAAGCTGTCCCGGACCAAGGAACACAAGTATGTGCTGGGCCAGAACAGCCCGCCCTTCAGCAGCGTCCCAGAAATCGTGCACCACTACACCAGCCACAAGCTGCCCATTAAGGGGGCTGAGCACATGTCGCTGCTCTACCCCGTGGCCATCCGGACATTGTAGATGTGTGGGGCTTCACCACCCCCCTCCGCGCCCACCCCGAACCGTGACAGACCTGGGCCTCGACCCCTGGCGGAGGGCTGTGCGTTATTTCCTGTGGACATGCCCTCGACCTCGCAAACCCATCTCCCCCTTCATGCCCTCGGATGCAGTGGAAGGCTGAGATTCCTTAATTTATTCCAAAGGGGAAGGGCCATGGGTTTGTGGCCTTAGGGGTGGCCGTGACTGAGTGTGGAGAGAATTCTGGCTACCCCCATCCCCCCCCACCCCCCTCCTGGGCAGAGGGCTCGAACCAAGGGAGGAGTTTAAGCGGGGCAACTTCAACCCCACTACAGCCCTAAGGCAGAGGGGACGCCCCCCTCCCCACTGCTCTTGGTCTTCCCCTCCATCCCGTGTCAATGCCGGGTGGCGCAGGACGCAAGCGCACACTGAGCGCTCTGGCCATCTCCGCCCCGCCCGCGCCCACCCCCCGCGTCTGCTGGGGGGGGTGGGGGGGATGGCGTGGCAGGGTGGGAAGCAGGGTGAGGGCGCGTGCCTGAGCGTTCCCCCGTGCAGTCCCGGGCCAGAGGCAATCAAAGGCGGCCCCGCCAGGCACGGCCCCCGCCTCCGCCTCCAGCGCCGCCCCCGGTCCCCGGGGAGGGAGCACAGATTCTGTTTATAAATCCGCTTCCGAGCCGACACCCGGCGGCTGTGAAAAGCACTTTCGAAGCAACGAGTTCCTTTCTTTGACGAGATGTCAAAACATCCCCCATCGCTCGGGGCCCCGGCGCAAGCGCGTCTTCCCAAGAGCGCGCCCAGTTTCCTGCCAAGCGCCATTTGTCTGGGAGGAGGGGAGGCGGCCGAGACAAAGGGGCGGCGCGCCGGGCGGCAGGAAGCCGGCGTTCCTGGCACGCGGGGAGCAGCGCGCCGGCGGGGCGGGACCGGACGCAGGCCCTGGGCTCGTCTTTTATCCCCATGCAGGAGGGCGGGGGTGGCTGGGGCTGGCGGCCGTTCTCCCGGGACTGGGGACCTGCGCGGCCGGGCGTGTTCGCCCCCTGCCGGCCGCGCCGAGAGCCGCATGCTCGGGGTCACAGCCCGCCTGGGACCCCACCTCTGGGGCCAGCCGAGGCCGCTAGGGCCCCCTCCTCCCCTGCCCTGGGAAATCACGTGACGGCCCGTTTCAGAAGCTACCCTCGCCATCCCTAATGAGTCAATCAAAGGATTTGTGAATCTGGATTCCAGTGGCCGTTTTCTCCAAACCAGGGATTTGTAATCCGACCAGTGTTCCAATTCTATGGGAACAACAGACTGATGACCTCAAATTGGGCGTGGTCCCATAGATTCCCTCCTAGAGGGTTGCCCTACTTTGTGAGAGGCTTGGAAACCGTCCCGCCATGTTGCCAACGGGAAAACAAGCCCATCTCAACCTGAAAGACCCACATTAGGCACCTGGCGCCCAGCTCTCCCATTGCCCAAAGAAGAGCAGGGTGTAACCAAACTCCTGAAGTAGCCGCCCAACTCTGCTGGGGGTGCTGTGCCCTGCTCTCAGTTCCTCTCTAGAGCATCCAGCCCCCTCCAGAACCCACTGCCCCCCTTCTCAGTGTATACCCTCCTGCAGGAGCTTCAGCAGAAACCACCTCCAAACCAGAAAACCACTGCCACTGTCAATTCAGACCTATCACTCCCTGCCACCGAGTCAATACCGACTCAAAGTCTTAGGGATGGGGTAGAACTGCCTCTGACTTTCCAAGACTATAACTCTTGACAGTAGAAAGCCCCATCTTTCTCCTGCTGAGCAGCTGGTGGTTTCTAACTGCTAACCTTTCAGATTGCAGCCCAGGGTGTAACTACGACGACACCAGGGCTGCTCCTGACTCATAGTGACTTTAAAGATTCCAAGGCTGTGAATCTTTACAGGAGCAGATAGCCTCACCGGTCTCCCAAGGGGCAACTGGTAGGTTTGAAATGGCAACCTAGTTGGGACCTAGCCGTCCCAGCAGTTAGTGGACTGTACCACAGGGCTCCTTTCTCCCTGCCATCAGTTAATTCCAACTCAGTAGCAAGCCACCCTAGTGTAGAGGGTCCCAGAGGTTTTGTAAATCGAGGCTGGTGGATATGAACCACAGACCTGTGGTTACCAGTGCACCCTTTCCCCGACAGCACCACCCGCCCCTTTTCTACCCACCCCAGAGGCCCTTCATTAAGAAAGGCAGTCCCAGGGAAGGGATCCTTGATTTAGTGAATCCCCATGAGAGGCACAGAGAGAAAGTCAACTGACTTTAGTCAGCTGGTTGGGTAAGTGGCTTCTGGTGCCACGCCTCATCCCCAGGCAGAATAAAGAAGCCCTGGGAGCAGAAAAGGGATTTATTTGTGAGGGAAACTATTGGAGCAGGAGGAGAGAGCATGGTGAGAACCACACAGCTGGGTATTGGGTTAGTGCCTGACTACACACTGAAAAACTTAGATCAATTGTACTGTAAGTACAATTGTACTGTAAGTTTCTGGTCATCTCTGGGTCCAGCCTCTTTCCACTCGATGGCATTTCCCAGCCCTTTTGAAAATGCAGCCCAAAGAAGGGCAAGGTTCTGGGGTAGGGGGCTCTAAGATGCCAGCATCTATCTGTGCTTCCGTCCTTCATTCTTAGCTTCCGGCCCCATCGCACGCACTTGCACACATACAGCTCTAGCATTTTGAGTTTGTTTCTTATCCTGAATGGGGCTTCAGTTTGCCCCCAAAGGAATATGAGCTCTGGAAATGCTCGGCCCCAGGCAGTGCCCTCCCCACTCCCAATTTCTCTAGGCTAAAACATCTGAGCCTGGGAGGAGGTGACAGGCAAGCAGAAACAGGAACAGAGGTGATGTGTGGACCCAATTTTCTGCTCAGCTGGGCAGTGGGCCTAGAAGTTCTCGTAATGGTGTGAGAAATGAGTCCGGTCCTGCTTGTTGATAAGCTGACAGGCCTTTTCCACATTCTTGGTCATGCCTGGGGGCCCGCAGCTAAACACCCCGATCTTCTGGACCTGTTGAGAAGGAAGTTGGAGAGGCTAGGTTGGTGCTCATAGCTCCACTCCTTTGTTACAAAGACTAGCAAGAACCCACAGGGAGGCTCACTCGCTGAGCATTCCTAAGTGGAGCTCAGTTTGAGTGAGTGTGAGGTGAGTATGTCGGAGAGGGTTAAGAATCAATACTCCAGAGACAGCTCAGTGTCTCTGAGTGCCAGTGCAGTATTTATGAGACTAGTGCCTCTGTGTTTACGGTAATTACCTTTGTGTCCAGGTGAAAGCTGACTCAATTCAGGGTGAAGGGTAGCTGAGTTTATGGGCCACATTGGCTCACCGCTGGCTTCAGAAGCCCCAGGTCCCTCCGGGTACTGCCTGCCTAGCCCTGTCCATTCCATCACCCCCACCAGGGATGGAACCCCTAGGGGGAGGGGTTCTCAGCAGCAGGCTACTCCTTCCCTGAACTTCACGCAGGCCCCAGATGACAAAGGTAGCGGTATCTGGAAGCTGACCTGGGGGTGGACTTCCTGCAGAGAGTTGAAGAAGGGCTCGAAAGGGGGGCGGCCAAAGTGCGTGATGGAGTGCAGGCCCGTGAACAGACTCCGGTTCAGCACCTTCTGGAAGTGCCGCTCACAGATGTACTGGGGGATGGGGAGAAGATGGGGAGGGGCCGTCATGTCGGGTACTGCCAGGCCCAGCGTCCAGCCCAGAGGTGGCGGGCCCTGACGCACCAGCATGGTGGTCCTGAGGTCGAACTTCTCGGCCAGCTGCGTGATGTAGATGTGCACCGACACCAGGTCCTGGCGGTCATTCTCCTCCACCTCCCGGATGATGTCGGCCAGCCACTCGAACTGCCGCTGCGTCCGCGTCACCCAGATGAAGTAGATCTGGGGACACGGGACACGAGGCTCCAGTGTGGAACCCGACTGAGCTGAGCTGGGCTCTGGCTCCCAACATCCCAGGGGTCTCCACACTGAGCATTAGAGTCCTCAGACTTCAGTCAGCTTGTACTCCCCGCCACTCCCACCCCCACCCCCCACAAGCCTGGGAGGTAGGTCCCGATTTCTATGGGCATGGTGAGCTGAATGAGCTCTCCTGGGGTGACGGAGAGAAGCCCCTTGGGAACCGTGAGCTGTAGGTCTGCTCTCTACGGAAGCGCCTTCAAGCGGAGTCTTCCTGCCTCTCCCTCCGGTGGGCTTCCCCCTTAGGCTGCCCACAGCGAGAGGGGTCCAGCAGAGGGACCTTCTCAGCACAGCCCCCATTTGTCCCCAGCTCAGCTCAGACTGGTCATGGAGCGAGCGAGACCCCTTTGGGGGTCAAACGACCCTTTCACAGGGGTCGTGCAATTCAGAACAGTAGCAAAATGACTGATGAAGTAGCAACGAAAACAGTTTTCTGTTGAGGGGTCACCACCACATGAGGAACTGTATGAAAGGGTCACGGCGTTAGGAAGGTTGAGAACCGCCGGATGACAGGAACCCGGTGTTAGGAAAGCACAATGTGGCGACATGTGTTCTGTAAATTCATCCACACCATCGTCCTGAGAGAGGGAGGGCGACTGGGAGATGGAAATTGCCTGGAGGCTTCACTGTCGCGTGGGTTGGAGCGGTGGCCCCTCTAGCCTGACCCGGAGAAGGAGAGGCAGAGCTGGCACAGAAGGGAGCTGCTGTCACCCTCGGAGTGCCGACAGCACATGGGCCGGGCCTCTGCCTGCGAATTCCTGCTTCCCTGACTCACCTGCCAGGCCCAGGGAGACAGGCAGGGGCCTGCCACCAGGCCCAGGCTGAGCTGAAGGGCCCAGTGGGGAGGGAGCCTAAAGGCCTGAGCTGCGTCCCTGGGGCCGGCCCTGCCTGGTCACCTCCCCTTTTCCTCTTGAGAGCCAAGCCAGTTTCACTGGAGCCCCACCCAAAGCACACCCTTCCCACACCTCCACTCCAGGCCAGTGCTCGGAGAGTGAGTCTCCTCTCCCAAGCAGACGGGTTTCTTTCTTTATCCCTTCCCAACCCTGCTAGAGGGGATCTAGAAACCAACTCTAGATGGGCAGCCCCACTGTGGAGGGAGCAAGCCTTTGTAAACCAGCCAGGGCCTCCGAGGATACTTACGAACCAAGTCTTGTCTTGAAGGCTCTGGGGCCATCTTGACCTGGTCCCAGCCCATATCAGTCAGGCCGAAGGCAGAGGCAGCAGAGAGGGACACCCGGCTGCACTGACCGGAAGCAGGGAGACAGGGCTGTTGGGAGGAAGGCATGCTTACCTTCTTACAGAACACTTGGCAGCTGACTGATGACTTGAAGACCAGGTCTTTGAGGATGGAGGCAAAGGGGGTGACCCCAATGCCCCCTCCCACCAGCACAGACACCTCAAACTTGTGCCACTCCTGATGGCCTTCTCCGAACGGTCCGTCAAGGTACAGCTGCAGAAAGGGGTTGGGTTTGGGTGTCGCTTGGCCACTACCATGCTGAGCCCAAAGTGTGAAGCGTGAGGCAGGGACAGGCAGATGACACCGTAGACCCCTGGAGTTGGGGTATGGGGAGGGAGGGGAACCAGAGGCTTAAGGCATGATCGAGGTTGGGAGAGCTGATGCTTTAGGGTCAAGGTCTGCTAAGGGGATGTGGGAGTGCACAGCATGCCTGGGTCTGGGCACCTTTGGGTATCTGGCACTGCCACCGCCCGTTGGGGGTGAGTAGATCTCCCTGAGGCGGGTGGTCCAGGGCCCCGCGGCCCGGATGTGCAGGCTGAGTGTGTCCTCGTGGGGGGCGGAGGTGAGCGTGAAGGGGTGGTACTCGGTGGTGCCCAGGGCCAGGCAGGCGATCCGCACCCACTGCCCTGACTTGTACTCAAAGCCTTGGGGCCGCTGGAACCGCAGGTGGGTCACTCCTGGGGGAGAGCGGGGGAGGGCAGGAAGCTGTTGTTCTGAACCCAGAGAATTCCCCCACCCAAGCTCTCAGCTCCACCTCTGGATCATGACAGGAGCACCGTACCCCACGGGTCACGCCACCCAGTGGTTGCTGGTCAACAGAGGCCAGGGACAGCCTAGCCTGGGCTCCTCCTCTCTTATGAGAGACACTCAGGTCTCCCAGCATCTCTCTTGCCCCCGTAGCCCTAAGTTCTAGAGTCACCTCCAGTGGGTCAGGCCAGTTTTCATGATCCAGCTCTGCCCCTATCCTGCCAGCATCTGCAGTGTCACCAAGCTGGTCCCCAGTCAGCCCCCAGACTTATACCTGACGGCAGCAGCTCGGCCTTCACCACGCTGATCTCCACCTTCTTCCGGCTCAGGCTCACCAGCTTGTCCCCCGCGTAGATGAGGGCCGGGACCAGGAAGAAGATGTGGAATCGGGGCATCTGAATCAGTGCGAAGCTGCCATGGATGATGACCTGGGGACACAGCCAGCGGGGACAGCTCAAGCCCAGCCACATTCATGACAGGGTCCGAGGCTGGCTCGGGCCTTAGGTCCCTGCCTATCTCTCATCACCGCATCCACTGCCCACCTCACCACGTGCTTCTTCAAAGCTCCAAAACCTACCCGCTCCCAGCTCCATCTTCCAAAACATTCCATGAACAACATTGGTTTGGAAAACAAAAACACAGACTCACCAGCAACTATGCAGGCAAGAAGGCAATGGGGTGACGTATCCAAAGCCTTGTAAGAAAGTAACTATCAACCAGAAATAATGTATCCAGTAAAATTATCATCCAAAAGTAAGGGTGGAATTAGGATTTTCCCAGATAAATCGAAACTGAGGAAATTTGTAGCCACCAGACCAGCCTGGCAAGAAATATGAAAGGGAGTTCTCCAAAAAGAAAGCATGAGACCAGCCCAACAATCCAGTGTTGCCACTAAACCACCACCGGAACACACAGAATCAAGTAATTGTACAATGAGATGAGGGATCCTGGGCTACACCCTTGTCATAGACAAGTAAAAATAAAATGGAGATGATTGGTTAAAGCAAAAAACGCCGAATCCACCCACTTGCGTCCATTTCCAGCTGGTCAGCACTCCTAAGAGACCCAGCCACATGGCCTCTCACCAGGACTCACTGCAAGACCTGCCTGACAGACCTCCCACTGCTGCTCCTGACCCCCTGGGACCCCGCTTCTCATGAAAAGTCCATCACCTCAGGCCATCTCCGGTTCAAAAAGTCCTGGAGGAACTTTCCAGTGCATTTCAAGGCCTGCAATGCGCCTGACAGCGGCATCCCCGTCCTCCCTCAACACCGCCCCCTCCGATCCTCAAGCTTCTCTGTTTTGGGGGCCTTTGCACTCAATATTCCCTTGTCTGGAGTCGCCCTCCCAAGTTGTTCTTCCGTGGCTCCGCCCCCCCCCCCCCCCAATCGCAGGCCTTCACTCTCCCACAAGTCCCCGTTCACTTTCAGTGCACTTGTTAACAGCTGGGGAAAGTTCCTCATTTATAGTCACCGTGACTGGCCGGACTGCAGGACTAGGGGCAGCGCCAGCTTATTTGCCACCCTCCCCCATCCCCAGCCCATACGCCTGGCCCACGGCAGGCACTCGATAATCAAAGGCATTCCCCCAACTTCTTTTTTAGAAGGAAAACACGAACTCAGTCAACTTAAGTCTCCTTCTCCATGAAATCCCTGGGAGGTTGCGTTTCAGGCAGCCCTAGCAAGTCGCCAGACATGACCTGCCGGTCTCCAACCCTCTTCTTGCTTATTCTTCAGTCCACCTGACTTCTGCCTCCGTCACTCCTGGGGACCTCCCCGCTTAGGAATTGGCTCACCAGACCCACCAGGTCTGTGTTCTGACCACATCACTGTCACCCTTGGCCGCCTGTGGCGCTCGTGACCACACCCTCCTACCCATTGCCCCCTCTCCTGGTTTTTGCAACAGTGCTGGTCTACCCAGCCTGGCCCTCACCATCTGTCTCTCCTGGCTGCCACCCACGCCCAGTGATGGGTGTTACCAAAGTCTCACTTCTTCAGCCTCTGCTTGCTTCTTTCTACATTCTCCTGTGGGATAGGTTCTCTCAACTAAGCTTCAGCTCCAGCCCACATATGTCCACTAGCATGGCCCGCTACCAGCGAGCCCCCGTGGCCATTCAGCCAAGCCTATTTCCTTGGCCCCCTGAATATCTTGGCATCGTTCCCACCTCCACACCTGTGTTCATGCCCTTGCTCCTACCTGGAATGCTCTTCAGTTTCCACTTGACCCAGTCAGACCTCAGCTTATCCGTCCTGAAGGCCTGGCCCAAGTCCCATCTCCTCCCCAACCAGTTTAACCCAAAGAAACTCCCTTTGATAGGTTTCTATAAATATGCTTCGGCAAGCTTGCTCAGAAGTCAACCCCGTACTGTCTGTGGTTCATTCGGATCGGTTCATGAGAGTGGCAGCTTATCCCTGCAGCGATTTTAAGGTCTTCAAAGGAGTCAGTAGTGTCCCCCTCCACAGTGGGCCTAGCGTGGTGCTAGTGCACAGTGGACTCTCAACGGGCATCTATGAAACAGCCCTGATCCCCATTCAACTCTCCCTTCTCCCCCGAGGAGTCCTCCCACATTCTTGACCCTTTCCCCACAAGACAAACGTCAACCTCTCTGAACGCTTCTTCGGTTTCTCTCCGTTCCTCTTGCACTGTGGACCCCACGCTTGTCCCCCAAGGCTCTCTGTGCATTCAACCACGCTGGGGACAATGTCAGGGTGACCTCATCCTCCTGTGTTTATGCACCCCACTTTGTGCTGGCTCTCCTGTGGAACCACAAAGCTGCTCTGAGTTGGCCGTGCAGCTAGGAAGCAACCAGCCAGCTCATCTGCTGATGTGCTAGCTCCGCCCTTTCCAGTCAGGACTGGGAGCCTGCACACCCTTCTCCCCTTCTCGACACTGCAGGTCTTTGCCTGTAATGTCTCCTTCTGCCCACCTTCCCGCCCTAGTGGCCAGGCCTGGGAGGGTACGTGGGCCCTGATCCTCTTCCAGGTGAGCTTTGTGCAAGCTTCCAGGGCTAGCTAGGCCTGTCCTTTTCTGAGATCCTGGCTTCCCTGCTAGCAGATAAGCAGCTCTGAGCCAACAGCCCCGGGATAAATCAAAAAGGGGCTTGGCCCCAGGAAGCTAGGCCAGCTGGCCTGATGGGTCTCCTGTCTCATTTAAAGAAGTTACTTTATTACCAGGGACCAGAACACTATCTCCACCCCTAACAGAAACAGTAGCTAAGGCTCCACCATTATCAGGAAGGAAAGGAGGGAGGGCTAAATTAGTCACAGCTTCCAAAGAAACTTCTGCAATAACTGCTCAGTTCTAGGAAACACACAAACCATGAAGGGCTGATGGAATCAGAGCCTCCTGCAAACCGCTCCTTTCCTGGGGGTCAGGATGAGGGGCAGCCCTGGGGGTAGTTCTGCCTGGAGGCAGGAGGCAGTGCAGCCAGATGGCTCTGGGCTTCTTGGAGGCCAACAGACATCATCAGCCAGTGAGGACAGCTGGGTCCTTTAACTTCTCATTGAGGCCCTTGGGGTGCCCTTTGGGGAGCTGCCTGTGTCCATGAGGAAGGCAGGCAAGCAGAGCCATGACGCAAGGGCACAGGTCAGAGTCAGCTCTGGGACTGCCAAACTGAAGCAGCTAATGACAACGCCAGAGGATGGAGGGGATGCGAAGGTGGATGAGAGGGGACAGGTGACAGGTGGTGTGACCAAACTCCGTTTTGTCAGCAGTCCACGTGAAGCCATTTTGAACAAGATCATTAATTTTACAGGTGCACTTAGCCAGGTGGAGTGACTAACACCGTCCCCCCCCTCCCCAAAAGCAGGATCAGGAGAAAAGTCGCAGGGTCCACTTGAACTATGCTCTTTGAAGAAAAAAAAAGGGGGGGGGGGTGTTGTGATGCCCTTTAACTACAGGAGCCCAAACCAGCCACCCCTAGTGGGGAATGACTGGCCAGGCAGAAATAACTTGGGAGTGTCATCGAGGAATGTCAATCAGCCTGGCAGGGCTACTCCAGCAAATCCCACTCCAGGGACACATCCTTCCAAGTGCCCTTTACTGGGGTCAGCTCACAGGGGAAGGGGTGGGAGGGGTGGTAAGGGGGTGGCATACTAATCTCTGCCTTGCAGAAGGGTGTGGGAGAGTGAATGGAGAGTTGGAGAGGCTAAGGGGATGGAGACCTGTTGTCCTGACCTTCACTGGCACCCAGGTAACATCCAGCCTAGACCCCAGCGACCAGCCTACCGGCCAAGTGGCCTCACCAGGATGTAGAGCAGGATGTAGAGGTGGTGGGTGAGCCAGAAGCCCCGGAAGCTGCGGCGGCGGAAGTGATGGGAGGCGAAGACGTACATGATGGCCAGCACCAGGAGCAGCACCACCCCCGTGAGGCCTGTGGGGTGAAAGGACACGGGCAATGTCTTGCCAAGGGGTCTTTTCTGAGGTTTCCAGGGGTCAGGGTACCTTCTGCACACCACTAACATGTGTGGTGGGAGAGGGGCGGGTGGGGCAATGCCAGCATTCTAATCTGTTCCCCCTCCCCACCACCATGAAGCTCTGGTCACAGGCATTTTTCATTTCAATAGATCCTGCTGGTCCTTCACAGCTATGGTCCTGAGCCATGGTTGCCTCCTTACGCTTGTCACTTTTCCCACAGGTCCACAAATGCGGGAGGCAGGGTAGGCTGGCCCGCCAGCAGCTCCCTGGCCCCTAGTGTAGTGCCTGGCACACCACAGGCCTTAACCCAAACGTGTGCTGAGGGAGCCAGGGGCCTTTGCTCTGGGCCAGACCCTGGGGACCTAGGCCCTGACCTCAGGTGGTCAGACGGGCTTGGTCCCAGTCACCACATAGCGCCTCAAGCCACCACAACACACAGCAGTAGAAAGGCTCCACCCTAAGCTGGTGCCCAGCATCCCTGGCGCCCTCCTCCCCAGTCCAGGCAGGGTTGCCTACTAGAGAGCTGGGGGATGGGAGCCAAGGAGCGGGGGCAAAGGGCTCCTGGAGTGCTCCAGGAGGAGAGAAGCAGAAATTAGGAAGATTAGAGTCCTGCCGTTCGGAAATGCAAAGGTTAAGGAGGGATCTACTCAAAGCCTGTGAAGTCCTGGGAGGAGAGGAGCTCCTGAACACAGCCTCATTAGCTGCGAAAGCCCCAAGTGCAGGAATTAGCAATAGCCCTCTGAAGTTCAAAGCAGACGTTTTAGGATTAAGGGAGAAAAGAGGGGTGGGGGAGCCCATGCTGTGTTTCACAGAGAGGAGTATGTGTAGGAAATGAGCCGCCCCAAGGAGGGGGTGGGAGGAAAATATAAATAGGTTGAAGAAGAGTTTGAATAGGTTCACAGCTAATAGCTCTAAAATGGGTGATTATGGGGAGTCAAGAATATGCCCCCTCAACAGCCCTTGACAAAAGGACTACAGGGGCAGGGTGGGTCTTTGTTTGGCTCAGCAAAGAGCCTGGCCCCTCCTCCCAAGGCTTCTGGGGCATTTGTCATAGTAGGTGTGTGTGTGGGGAGTCCACTCCCATCTCACAAGAGATATCAGTGTGTGCATCGGGGGCAGGAGCCCAGCCAGATTCCTGAGAGAAGGGTGGGAAGGCAGAGTCTCCTACTGCCAGGAGAGTCCTGGGGGGTGGGGGTGGGGGCGGGGGGCAGTGCTCAGCTCTCTGATTGGTGAGGAGCCTGGGCTGCCTCAGAGCCAGGCGTCCAGAAATTCACAGAGCAGGAGGGACAGACACTCACCAGGCACGGTCTGGAAGAACCACCAGTAATACTTCTGGGGAAACTCAGACCTGTGGAGAAGGGACAGACAGACACCAAGGGAGAAGCTCTCTGGGGTTTCCACAAGGGATCTTTCAGCGGAGGCCCCTCAGACACGAGTCTCCCCTGCTACCACCTTGGAGGCTGGGGCTAGGCTCCCACACATCCCAAGACTTCCCCGTCGTCCCTGAGGACATGACAATAGGCCCCAGGGACTCACGTCTTCCCATCCTGAAGAATGGCTTCCTGGCCATCCACACGGACACTCACCCATCATCCCGGAACAGTCCGGGGAAGAGGCAGGAGAGGACGCTGAGGGGACTGACTGAGAACAGGTACACATTCACCACGTGGCCAGCACTGTGTAAGACTACGGGAGACCAGGGACAGGTGTCAGCGACAGACATCCCAGTGGGCAGGTGGTGGGGAAGCCAACCCAGTCAGCCTAAAGTGGCAGTCCCTCACCAAGCACAGTTGGGGGCTTGAGGAAGAACCCTAGAGGTCTACAGTTCTCATGCCAATCTCTAGGGCCTTCCAATCCTCCTCCCCCCCAAGATACACATCGAGGTGAGCACAGCTACACAACTCTGCAATCACACCAGAAGCAGGTCATTCCTTTGGTTTCTCTCCCAGAGTCGTGTTTTGAAACACACATCCCAGCGATGGAAGATGTATTATGTGCACGCAGCAAGTGGGCCCTGGTTCGCTCTGGGATGACGTTGGCCAATCCCATCCTTACTGAGAAGGGCAGCCAAGATACACAGTTAAGTGCAAACTACCCCAAAACTCACTGGGTCCATTCTGACTCATGGCGACCCCTCGGGCAGGGCAGAACTGCCCAGATATTTTCCATAGTGTAACTCTACTGGAGTCGATAGCCTAGTGGGTCTCCCTCGGAGCTGCTGGCGGTTTCCAACAGGTTGACAGGTAGAGGGAAAAGGGGCAGGGGAAGGTAAGGGGCCAGTGCAGGCCCCTGGGACCAGCCGGGAAGATGGGGGAGGGGGCGGCGCTGGGCCCTGCCTGCGAGGACAAGGGCCGTGCAGGCGATGAGGCGGTGGAAGTCCACGGCGGCGTCGAAGGGCACGTAGCGGTTGAGGAAGGTCTCCCGCAGGAAGGTGATGAGGTTGCGGCACATGGTGAGCAGGATGTAGGAGAACATGAAGGAGATGCTGGCCGCAGTGCCCCGCGACAGGATGATGCCCACGCGGGTGGTGTCCGTGATGCCCTTGTGGTGTGCGGCGAAGGCATAGTCTGCAGGGGGGGTGGGGACGGGCACCCGGGCAGGTAAGCAGGGTCGGGGTGACCTCCAGCAGCAGGGTCCCCAGGACCCGCAAAGCTGTCCTTTTGCACAGTGGGCTCCACCCCCACGGCTGTCACCCTCACTGCGGGGCGGGGGAGGGGGGCGGTGCGCCCCGGAGGGCTGCCACTCACAGTAGGCCCGCTCCAGGAACAGCCCGCCCGCAATGGCGAAGAACACGGCCACGCAGCCGATGTGGCGCCGGTAGTTCTCCACAAAGCGTTTAAACTGCTGCACCGTCTGGTGGCGGCGGCTTCGGGAAAACTTCTCGCGGTGCGCCTCGGTGAACAGCAGGGGCTGGGCCGACGTCACCCTGGAGACACACTTGGCCCTCAATCCCCAGTGCCCCTTGGAGCCCTGCTCCCTGGTGGGACTGGCCAGCGGGGGAGGCGACTTTATTCACAGGAAGGGGCACCCTAGGCTCAGACCCCACCATCACAAAGGCTGCACTGAGAACAGCCCTCTCCCTCCCCAGGTCTGTAGCTGCCAACCCCTCTCAAGCTTTACTGGACTCTCAAAGGGCCTTTCCTCCAGGAAGCCCTCCCTGACCTCCCAGGCAATGGTGGGCTCCTCTGAACTCCACAGCCCCTGGGGCAAACGGCCATGGCGTTTCAGTGGGACCTTGTAACAAGCATCATAGCAGACCTTCACACCCGGCTGTGGGGGGCTGCGTGCACCCCCAGTGCTTACTTAGCACAGTGCCAGGCACAGACAGAGGGATCTAGGCCCGTTTTCTGGAGGGAGTGGGTGAACTGTCTGCAGTTAAGGGGAAGAACAAACCTACTTCTTGCCAAACCTCCGGCGGATCTCCTGGGAAGGGTCAGTGTCCGTAGGGCAGTGCCGCCTCTGTGGTGGTGTCAGGTCGGCCCCCAGGGTGTTGCGGGAGGAGCGGGCACTCCCTCGGGGAGAGGGACTAGGGCAGAAATGCCCGAAGTTAGGAGGACCCTGACCACCTGGCCACTCCACCCCCTGCCGACCCCTGGTTCACCTCCAGACCCACACCATCAAGGCTCAGCCAGGGAAGGGACGGCCTGGCATTCCCACCAGGCCACCACCTATGGCTATGCCCTTTACAGGGGTGCCTGACCCAGGCCACACGTAAACACTTGAAATCCAGCCAGTTCTGTGCTCGCCAAGTCACATGCCCCCCTGCGCCACCCCCACCCCCCCAACTCAGGTACAGGGCAACAGCCCTGGTCCCAGTCATGCTGAGAGCCATGCCCCCCACACACCCTCATCCTCCAGCCTTGCCAGATGGGGGCTCACCAAATTTTCTCCTGGCTGATGTAGGAGGCTCGCCGGCAAAGGTCCTTGATGACTTCAGGCACCTCCACCCCTGCAAGGCGGAAGCTCAGGACCCAGAACCAGGAGGGCCTGGCTCAGATTCAGTGTCCCCCATCCTTGTGGGTTTACTGAAGACCCCACCTTCTATGAACCGAGCCTTTGTCCCCAGTGGGAGCTGGACCCAGGCACAGTGGCCAGGGAGAGGGCCAGGCAGGATCCCCCGAGTATGTGTCCACCTGCAGTCTCATTCCTGGGGCTGGTCTCAGGTGTACTGGAGTGGAGTTTGAGAATGAAGTGTAACCAGCCTGCTCACCATCTCACCACACACAGGAAACTATGCTTACGGCCCTCCAGCTTGAAACTTCGCGGGGTAAAGCTAGCTAGTGGGTATATGGGTGAATCACTGTTTTAAAAAAAAAGCTTCCCAAAGGTTCTGTATTTGGAAATGTTCATAAGAAAATGTTGAGGCTACAGGGAAACCTCCCTATTGTTCCCTGGATGGACTGCAGGCTGGGGGCAGGGCCGGCAGGACAGGAGTTGTCAAGCTAGGTTCTCACAGGAGGCTTGGGAGTCTCCAGGTCACTTCTAAGTGCTGAGCCAACTCTGAGAGAGAGAGAACTGGCCTCAGCGAGAGCAGGGTGTTGAAAAGACCAGTATCCAGGTCTGCACCAGGGGTCAGCAAACTTGAAACGGGAGAGCCATTCCTGTCCCTCACAACGACTTGAAAATTATTCGAGAGCCTTAAGTATAGATTTTTGCAAACGAGACCACGATGATCTGAACGATGGGAACTATGAGGGCTTCGTTTCCATGTTCAGTTTTCCTTCAGGGCCACGTGCGCGTGTCGAAAGAGCCACACGGAGTGGCTTCCGAGCCACAGTTGACCGACCCAGGTCTACACCAACAGCAAACAGATGTGGCAGAATCTAGCAACTGCCACACCCGGCTAGACAGGGGTACAAGGATGCTGGCTGTAAGTTTGACTTTTTTTTTTTTTTCCAAATAAAACTCGGGGAACAATGAGTCTCAACCACCACCCAGAGCAAACACAAGGATACTCAGTGTTACCATTCTGCTTAATCCTCCTTCCCCAGGCCCGGCCCTACCTGCCTCCGGAGGCACAGACCCATGCTCCTGCATCTGCCCTTAGGCCCAGCTGCCCCTGCCCAGGCTGCTGAGAAAGGGGAGGCTTCTCTCTCTCCACTCGTCCTTGTCTCACCCCCACCCCCTCGGCCCCTGACCAGGAGCACACCTGTCTTGACTCATGTGCCCCCTCCCACATGGAGGCTGCTCAGCCCCCTCAAGTTCGCACACTCTTGGGAGGAGCCAGGCTTGGTCTCAACATGCCCCAGTGGGACTCCTAGACTGAGGAGACACCATAGCAGTTCAGAAACAGAGCCCCTCCCTCCCCTGCCCGCCCCCTCTGCACTGCTCCCTGACTAGCTCCCACCCACCTGAGTCAGATGCAGGTGGGGCAGGAAGGAAGGAGGGGAGGGATGAACGTTTACTGAGCACTGTGGGGGAGGGGGGGTAGAAAGGCACACATACCCTCCCACCCCCATCCCAGACCACAGTTCCCTCTGACTGTCAAATAAAACCGTTTGCCTATGGTGCACAATGCATCAGCTGGCCTTCCCCACCTTTGACGCAGAGCTGCGTGAAGCGGAGCTCGCTGTCATGGTCCCTCAGCATGAAGTGGAAGTCCTCCCACGTCAGCTCCTCCTTGTCCTCGAAGCCTGCCTCCCGGAACATGGACTCCACCACCTCGGCCAGCTGGGCCTTGGTCAGGCAGTTGTTGGAGATCTCGATGAAGGAGCTGGGGTTGGGGTTTGGAGGGAGGGAGCCATCAGCCTGGAGGAGGGGTCCCAGAATAACCTGCCCCACATGCAGGGGCTCAGGCTGGCTGAACCCCACTTTCCTACTAGCCTGGACAATTTCGAGTCATATGGGTAGGGAGGAGGACACTGGCCCTCCCCTCAGTCCCCTCCTTCATGCCCCAGTTCTGTCCCCCAGCACCCCCTGGGTCCGTCCTCTCTCCTGGCTGTCCCACAGGACCAACCTGAGCATCCTGATAAACTCATCCTTAGAAATAAGACCATTCCCATCGAAGTCGTACATGCGGAACATAAGACGAGACTTTTCCTCAGGGGAGCCTGGGTGAAGAAGGAACCTTGGAAGAGAGCCCCAGTCCAGCTTCCTGAGCCCCCACACTGAACAGAAGGAACTTCCCATTGGTGTGACTCAGTGTTGTACATAGCAGGGGTCACCGTGCTTCCTGACTCCTGCCTGGTGTCTCCAGATGGCTGCCATAACTGAAGACACCCCACCACCACCACACCGCCCCCCAGTGCTTCCCTATCTCCAAGTCAGCCACCCTCCAGCCTCAGTTCCCAGTCCCTGTCCATCCTCTCCATGCTGGACATCCAGTCCCTCTACCCCCACCTTTCATGAAGACCACCAGGATGTCCAGGAACTCCCGGAAGGACAGGTACCCGTTGCCATCCTTGTCGGCCAGAGAGAACATGGACTCCACAAACATGTCCTGAGGCTTGAGACCCAGAGACTCGGCAAACTCAGCCCTGCTCAGCTCGCACGACAGGGCCTCCCGCACCTTCTGCGAGGAGTCCAGGGGCAGGGTCCCTGCATCTGCCTGGTTAATGTCCAGCACCTGCACTTGGGCAGCAGCCGGGAAAGAAGACAACACGGTTTTGTTAACTTGAAGGCCAACTGAGGCTTACCCAAGTCACTTTTTGAGGTGTCTGCATCGTACTCCCTCCCATAAATACTACCCCCTCCGCCCTGTAGGAGGGTCCCTGAGGCCATGTTTAGTCTACAGAGTCGGGCTCTCTGCCTTAGTTGATTGGACCGGGATGCATAAACACTGAACTCAAGACAGTGAGGATCTGGAATTTAGGGAATTCAGAGTGTTCTAGAATTCACACTAAGAGGTCCCAGCCAGCAGTTGCCTTGGCCCGGCCACATGAAGACTCAGAAATTGGGAACCATCTCATCACGTGCTCGGAGACAGGAGCCGGAGGCAGAGGCAGCACGAGTGGGGAGCCTTGTCTGCCATCGGCTTCCCTCTTCCTGGGCCCTGCAGAGGCCAGTCCGCAGCCCTGCCTTTGGATTTCCTGGGCTGTCCTGATGCCCAGAGTCAACCTTCTTTCTGTCCATGCTAGCCCGAGTCGGTCTCTGGTGTTGCATCAAAAAGAGTTCTAAGAGAGGGTCTCAGCTGGCTTGAGGACCACTTGGACCTGGGAAAGGGCAAGTCTCCTCACCGTCCCTCTCCAGCCCACTCAGGGACTACGGGCCACGGGGAACACAGCTTGTGAGGGGAGCAGACAGGCTGCAGGCCACCAGGGGCATTGGGGGCATTGGCCCAGGCCTGCTGAGCCCCAGGAAGCTTGTTGCTCTAAACAAGGTGCTTTAGTGGAAAGAGCCTAGGGCTGGAGGCAGGACACCCAGGTTCATGTCCCAAAGTTGCCATGTGCTCGCTGGGTGACCTCAGGCAAGTCTTTTCAATTGTCTCGGGTTCATTTCCTCATTTGCCCTCCTTGTCTCACAGGGCTGTTGTGAGAAGCCACAAGAGAGGCGGCTGTGCGAAACACTGTGAGAAGCTGGCAGCGCTGTGTGGACATCGGGGGTGGCAGCCACGCCCAGGAGACTGCAGGAATGCCACATGCCTGATGCCTTGGGACTGAGCAGGGGTGCCGGGTGTCCCGCCTGGCCTCCAGCTGAGCGCTGCCTGTGAGGATCTTCAAGGGTGCTTGCTTCTGACTCCCCCACCCTGCGCTTCCTCTGGTCTCTCTGTCCTCAAGTTCAAGTTCGAGCTGCTTTAAGATTAAGATGTGTGCCTGGCACACGGCAAGCACTTATCAGTTGGCTGCTTCCCGCGTGAGTGACATTGCCAGAAAGGGACATCGTCATGTTTGGTAAAGTAGAGGGAACCCTCCGTGGGATCACCACAAAGCCAAACACACCCCACTCACTACCATCGCGAGTCAGCGCTGACCCATCACAAGCCCCTGCGGTTTCTGAGCCTGTTACCTGTGACTGGGGGCAGAAAGCCCCATCTCTGGCCCGCAGTAGTCACTCCAATGGACTCAAATGTACTAGTGAGCGGGAGGAGGACACAGGCTGGGCAGCATTCTGCTTGTTGTCTGTAAGGTCGCCTTGCGTCTGAGTGGGCTTGACAGCCACTGACGGCACCTCCCAGGTCCTCTCCAGAGCCAGCCTACTCTGCTTCTTCTCCACACTCATGGTTTGACTTTCCAAGAGCCCCTCTGCTCAGTCCTTCCTGTCCCTCTACCCCCATCTTCCTCCCGGCCCCCACCACTCTGAACCCAAACTTTCCCAACCTTTGAGGCCCGGCCAAACCTCACCTTGGCCATGACCTTACACCAGCCCGATGGGGCTCTCTGCTTCTTCTGATCTCTGCGATCATATGTTCCCAGGATCACTCTGCAGCCTCCCAGCTGAGAGCGGGGGGGGCTAGGGTGGGGAGGGGAACAGCAGCATTCTGGACAGAGAGACCAGGTGTCTTGGCCAAACTGGCAATATAAGCATTGATGATTGGAGTTTCTGATTTTCCCTGGGCTCTCCTCATGGCCTCACACAGGAAAGGACATCACTGCAGGTTGAGAGACCAGGGGAGATCTGACCCCATGTACACACCTGAGAGAAGAGGTGCCTGAAAAAGGTCTCCAGGAGGTGCTTCCGCTGCTCCTTGGTTACAGCCACCCTCATCAGCTCCTGCTCTCGAAGCTCCCACTCCTGGAAGCTCAGTCCATTCTCCTTCAGAGCTTCTCGGAGGTTCTCCACCAGTGCCTGCCGCTCCTCCTCCAGGTTCAACAGCAGCACCTGCCGCGGCAGCAGCCCCGAGAGCAACCACTTAATGCAGCTTCTCCAGGTCAGACACTCTTCTTGGACCTTGTCAGGGGTCACTGGAAGGAGCGGCCTTGCCAAAGAGAGATTATTCTCTCTCTTGGCAGAAGGAGCTGGGGATATGTGGCTTGTTTATAGGCGGAGAGCTAGCATTCCAAGGCCTGAGTACACAGCCACCCTTTCCTCTCGGTTCTATGCTGCAGAAGGGATGGGTGGCAAGGAGGCCAGGGGCTGGTGGGAGCTGTGGACCGGACAGAGCCAGAAACTGCTTTGGTTCCTCTCCAGGAACCTTCAAACTTTGTTCTATCCTGAAATAAGAAGCCAGGGAAGAGGTCCTCGCTTTTTCCAGGGATTCCTAGCCAGGACCAGCCACGAAGTCCCAACAAAGGAAGCTGGGCAGACTGGTTCGACCACCTCCTCCTGCAGGCCCAGAGCTGGGTAGACGTGTTTCAGTCTATCTAGTTCACAGGTGCTGCGGCCAGGGACTAGACACCTGCTTCCACGCCCAGTACTCCGCCCGCCACCCACCTGGCCTTACCAGGTCATACTCCTTGGGGATCTTAAGCAGCAGAGCACGGCGTCCACGGTTGCTGGACAAGATGAGGTTGACTTGCTGTGGGGGCCGCAGCTGGACAGTACGGAGCACAGAGAGCCTGCCGTCCACCACACGGATCTGGCCCGGCTGCAGGTGTACGAGCACTGGCCGGCAGGACTCCTTGTGGCCCTGCCATTCCAGCGCTGGGGAGAGAGGCACTGGGTCAACAGGGGCCCACTGGACCCAGAGGCACAGGGCTAAGAAAAGGGCTGGTTCAGGGCTGGGGCCAGTTCTCCGGCTGCTGGCTGTCTCTTTCTTGGGTCCTTGGGATAATCCCCTTCCTGAAGTCCTGCTGTGTTTCTAGCCTTCGAGAAGAATACAATCTTCCGTTTCCTGAGTGCGTACACATACCCAATACCGACCAAGCGATTTCCATGGGCAGTCTCATTTAATCTTCCTAACTTACAAGGGAGGTGTCATGTTATCTTACAGATGAGCAAAATTAGGTTAGGGGGTATTAAAAGTCTGCCTTAGGCCTTATAGCCTATAGTGGACAGTCTGATCCCAACCTCAAGCCAGCCTGACTCTAGACCTACTTTTATTATTTTGCTGTTGCAGGGATTCCAGTGTCTGGTGGTACAGTCCTCAGGGGGTTGGAAGCCGTAGTAACCCTATCAAATGGAGGAGGGGCCATGGGGCCTCTCATCCCCTTTCTCTGGGACCACTGGGAAGAGCTGTGGAGATGGGGGCTCCAGGTAGAACTTCTATCTCAGGCTACAGGGTGGCATTTCCCACCTGCCCTGCCCTTCCCTATAGTTCCAAAAGAGAGACACTTTTTCCTTAGACCTTGGGGTGGCGGTGGGGGCTTCCTGAGACCTGTCTTCCCCACTCACACCCTGGCCAGCCCAGGGCCTACCTTCCACACCCCCCACGAGCTTCTCGGACATGATGCTCTGCCGGTCCTGGCCCTGGAGCCTCTTGAAGTTTCTCCTTCGAAGCCGGGCGACAATCCAGGCGCTGAGCAGGCTGACTGGGAGGGCAGAAGCCGGTTGCAGGAGGATGGGCAAGGAGAGGTGGGGCCTGGGCAGCGGGGCCAGGCTCCTTCCCCAGCTCCTTGCCTTGGCAAGTCCTCCTGCTGCCCCTGCCTTCTGGGTCTGTCCCCTCACTGGTCTCAAAGTGTGAAGCTCCCTGCATCACAGGAGGATCTTTGGATAGCATTTACCATGCCTGCCCAGCCTCCTCTGCTTCTACCACCGAGGACTTATCCCAGCCAGAGAATAAGTCCAGAGGCCTTGCCCCAGGGACTAGACTCTCCACTCCCACCCCAGCCCCCACCATCACCCGGCTGCTGGTTGACTCTCACATAACCCTGCCGAAGACCCTTGCCTCAGGTTTTCGCCCCAGATCTGGTCCTGAAGCAGAAGTTTGCCTCTGACAAATCACAAGTCCAGAATCCTACACACAGTTGTGGATTGTGGAAACCCTGCGGCTCCAGGCCATCCTTGGCCTTGGGGAACCCCAAGAGAGCAGGGGGGCAATTCTTCCCAGGGATGACTGATCTGTAGGCCAGCAACCTCTTCTGCCCGCTTGCCTTCTGACATGTCTGCCCAGAGGGGTTGAGTTCTGCTCTATTTGCACCCTCTCTCAAAGCCCCGCCCGGCCCACCACATTTACCCAGTGGGAAGCAGCAGAGGGTCGCAATGGTGAGTCCAAAGCCCAAAGCGCTGCCCTTAAAGTAGTCTCGGATGCCATGGGGAGCACAGGCTGGCAGGCCCTCGGTGCTGAGCTGTCCTGGCTGTGGGCAGGGGTCTCCTGAGGAGGCAGAGGAAGCCAGGGTCTTGGGGGTGTCATCACCCCAGGCTCTGGCCCAGGATCACTGGGCAGGTGAGGGTGGTGGGAAGGGAGGAAGGTCTCTGGGTAGCAGAGAAGATGGGGCTGCTTGCTTACTGCTGCCATGGAGTGAAGAATGGGCATTTGTCTTCTTGGTTAACAAGTGGGGTTCAAAATGAGCCTCAGTCTCTGTCTCTCCCTCACACATACACACAGCTTCACCGCTGTTGTTGCCCTACTAATGTTCTCTACTCAGCTCCAGGTTCATCCCAGCCCAGGGGCAAGTCACACACCCGCCACCCGCCCCCCAACCCTCTTTACATCTCAGTCCTACCCTTACTCGGGCACCTCTGCTGGAAGTACAGGGCCACCGTTTCTAATGCCCCCTGGAATTGTGCAGAGGGGAACCCACAGAGCTGGGTGCTGTGGCAGCCTCGGGACTCAAATCAACGTTCCCAAGGGCAGAATCATGCCTTCCTTTCCCTTTGGAGGCTACTGTCCAGCCAGACTGAGCTATGGCCACAGCTGAGGAGGGTGGAGGCTCCCGACCCAACCTGGCGCCCCCCCCTCCCCCAACTGTCCATGGTCACTCACCCAAGTGCCAGATGAAGGCGTTGGGCTGCACAGCACTGGGCTGCACATTGGTGACGGCCACTAGAATGTCCTGCAGGGAAGTGTTTCTGATCTCTGCAATCTCTTCCTCAGAGAATAGCCTGGGGAGAGGGGGGGGGGAACAAGCCAAAGTCCATGCCATTGGGTCAATTCCAACGCACTTCGACACTATATGTCCCTGTGGATTTCTGAGACTATAACTCCTGATGGGAGTAGAAAGCCTCATTTTTTCCCTTAGAGGGACCAGTGGGTTTGAACCACTAACCTTGTGATTAGCAGAAGAGAAGGACCCAGGGACCCAGAGGAAGAAAGAGACCCAGAGGGGCTGGTGAGAAAGTTGTGAGGCAAACTGGGAACTGAGAACCCATGGGGGCTGCCTGGGGCCAGAGAGAGAGAGGGTCTTGTGCCCAGGCTGAGGCAGAAGCTGAGGCAGGGCCAGGGGCTGGCATGGGGGGTGGGCAGGCAGGACTTACCCATTCCTGGTATTCTCAAACCAGTAGCGGTCGCCGTCCCGCAGTCGCACAAACTGGTCCAGGACAATGGCAGTGAAGAGGGGTCCGGGGCCCCCGTGGCTCTCCAGGAGTCCCCCGGGGAGCAGCTCCAGCCGGGACAGGTCCTGGTTGTAGAGCGCGGCTGTGGCCTCCAGCACCCGGGACTAGTGAAAAGAAGCCAGTGAAAAGAAGAGACAGAGTACCAGCCCTGGGGTCACGAGGTGCTCCCAGGGGTTAGTCCCCAGGACAATAACAATGCCAGTAGTCGTGTCCCACACATGTGTAGGACTGATTTTCCCTCGGGTGCCACTGTGAGTGCTTTTCTGGGAAGCCTCTTACAGCGTTGACGGCCTCTCTTGTCAGTTGGGATATAAAACGGAGAGGTAGCCCCCTACTTTTGTACCTAACTTATTCTTGACAAGCGTGACAGTTGAAAGACCAAATTCAGAAAGTGCAAAAGTTGAATGGTAGGATGATGCATGCTAAGAGGTTTCTCTTCGTTAGAACGAGATCAAATGCCGAATTATACACTGTCACCCAGACACAGTTTTCAGCAAGACGGTCTTAGCATTTTCTACCTGATCTTTCCTTTCAGTTTTCGATGCCTGATGTCTGAAGCATTTGACTGGTGTTGCCCGGCTAAGGCCGCCAGAAGCTGGAACTGTGCGGCTCTGGATGTGCCTGGTGCTTCCTATGTTTGCATTGATTTGATGGCGTCTTTGAGCCTCATGCACATATTATATCTGTAGCATCCCTTTCTCAATTCACCAGTTTATAACCATTTGATGGAAGAGGTGAGATGCAGTAACAGGCACGCCATGGCAGAAAGCAGGCTGTGGCAAGACCGGAAGGAGGCTGAAGCTGGTCTACTGGCTGCCTGGCAGGGCCGCACCTGGGCCACAGCTCAGGATGGGACTGCTGACTCCCCAGAGGCTGTCTCAGCTGACTCCTGAGAGTACAGCTTGTTCTAAAGTCAACGCCTTCTATGCCCACTCAAGGGGTTGTTGGAGAGAGTAAAATAAATCATGTCTAGTTAGTGCCTGGCATACAGTACATGCTCCACAAATACTTGCAGAATCGGAGCACACAGAGTCCAAGGCCAATGCCACCCTGAGTATAATGCTGGGCAAAGGGACATCGTGAACCCTGCCCTTCTCGCCAGGTGGTTGTCTCTGCTGCTTATGTCTCACTGCCTGTCTTCTATGGTTTGGGTCAGTGTGCCCTGGGCCCCCCAGCCTGCCCTCTGGGTCCTGACCCCTGCTCACAGTGCCATTGCTCCGAGCAAGTACAGGGTTGATGTCCTGCCAGTGGGTAATGGGAGGCAGGCCCAGTGCCACCCTGGCCTTGGTATAAGAGGGCAGGCCCAGGTCCCGGCCCCTCTGCAGACTGCTGGCGAGGTAGTCTGTGCGGGAAAATTTCAGTGATCCGGGCCAGAAATCTGTGGATGAGACACCAAGGAGTCTGAGGGAGCTCAAGACCACCACAGGGGCCTCCAGTCCAGGCCCCAGGCTCCAATCAGGCCTGGGGACCAGTGCCGTGGCTCGTGAGTCCGAAGCTCCCTCAGCAGCAGATGGAGTGCAGGCTCCCAACCCGCCTATGTCCACTGCCTGTTCAGAGGCTCCGGCCAAACCTCCCGCCAAAGGTCAGAAGTCCACAGCCTGCAGGAACAGCCTCCGCCTCACCTTGCAGGTCCTCGACCACCACATGATCCTCTCGCTCAGCAATCTGGGAGGCCATGCCCAGAAGCAGCGCATCCACATCTTTGGCAGTCCGCAGGTTTGGATGCTTTGGGGGTTGGGAGAGCAGTGTGGCTGATGTGGCCAGAGGTCGGCAAGCCAGGTTTCTTCATTCACCTTGCCGTGTCCCTGAGCCACCTGGTCTGCTGTCTGCACCCACACTGCTGGGCACTTTCCTCTGAAGGTTGACTCCCCATTCAGAGTGAGTGATGCCCTGACCTAAAGCCCATGCCAGGGGGAGACATGCACAAAAGCCCCAGAACTATTTTTGGAACAGTGGCTGGCAAAGGCAGCTAGACGATAGATCTAAGGCTTGGCACTCACTATCCTGAACCAACTGCGTGATTTGGGGCAAGTCACAGAAATCTGTGTGTTTTGCTGTGAAAGAAAGGAAGCCTACTAACAGGATGCTGAGGTCTGCACAGCCCAGCACCAGGGCTCGGATTCTGTGCCTTCCTCTTCTCCCTCCTCTAGCTTGTGAACACATTACACACTAACAGATTTTGTTTTGAATTAACAGTCAAAGCTCTTCACTTAGGCTGGCCTAGGTTTGATGGACAGACTATCCCTAGCAATCTCTCAGAATCTCTCTCTCCACACACTCATACACACACACACACACACAGAGCTGACCTCTCGGCTCCAGTAGCTGTTGCAGAGCCGGAGAGCTCTGGAGACACTGGAGTTCTGATTGGTGACCCGTTGGAAGTGGCAACTGGCATTTCTGAAACACAGGGAGCAGGGCAGCAGTGACCAGAGACCAGGCGATTCCAGTGTCAGGCATCATCTCAGGTCTCCAAGAGTGTAGCCAGGGGCCCTCGGACATTGTCTCCTTGAGGTTATGTGTGGTTGGGGCACCGGAAAACCTTGGTAGGTCCTGTATAATACTAACTTTCAGAAGATTCCTTCCCCCATATCAGATTAAACATCTAAAAACATACCTGTACCTTATAATATATATACTCATATATGTTATCTATATAATCTATACATACATATAGTATTTAAACATCTAAAGTAATGTCTAAATTATTCATTTGAAGTTACTTGTCTATGAATCACTGATTTCTCTATGACTTTTCAGGCATCACAAAAGGCATGTCCAGATAACCCAGAGTAAAAGTCTAACCTATGAATTGTTTCAAATTATTAAAATTTTTTTTTCAAATTATTAAAATTTTAACAAATAAAGAAGCTGACATGCTTTGTTTCCTAAACATTTAAACATGTATATATATATATTTTAATACTTTTATTGGGGGCTCTTACATCTCTTATTACAATCCATACATTCATCCAGTGTGTCAAGCACATTTGCACATATGCCACCATCATCATTTTCAAAGCATTCTCTTCCCACTTGAGCCCCAGATATCAGCTCCCCTTTTCTTCCCCCTTCCACCCTTGCCCTCCCTCATGAACCCTTGATAAGTTAAAGATTATTATTTTCATATTTTACATCGTTCACCATCGCCCCTCACCACTTTTCCATTATTCGTCCCCCTGGGAGGGGGTTCTAGATTGATCCTTGTGATAAATATGTATATTTTTATGTAAAGGGTGTTTCCTTATTGTGGAGCTAATATTTTTCTTCAGTTTCACACACTTTCATAACTCTTCCCCCTGAAAGCTTTTACCAGTCAGACCCTGTGCTTGCAACTAATATGCCCCTGTGTAGTGGTCAGACTCAGACGGTTATGTGATCCCCTGAGCCTCGATGAGCCAACCAAAGGCACGCCTGTGGAAGTGGATTCTGGCTCAAGAGTGGACAGTGGGTTTCCCAGGCTGTCAGTCCTTAAGGGAGCAGACTGCCACCCATCTCCCATGGAGCCGTAGGTGGGTTCCAACAGACCCTTCAGGAAGAAGTCAATTGCTTTAACCACTGCATCCCCAGGGATCTCTGGACCTCAATGAGGCCATTTCGTGTCAGGGAATTAACATTTAACCAGCTTCAGGTGAATACCCATACACGAGCTGTGGTTACAGCCCCAATGGCCTTTTTCATGGTCACTCTTCCCTTCTACATGTCGCTGTTCCCTGGGTGGGGCAAGGATCCTTCCGGGCTGATAATTGGGTCCTCTGGCTCTTGGGAGCAGATTTTCATCACTGGACTTTGCACCCACACACCTTTGAGCCCCCTCCCTCACCTCATGTAGACACCAGGGGGCACCATGGTGGAGAAGAACTGCTCTGATGCCGCCAGGAACTCTGGAGAGATGCTGGGGTCCAGAAATGGCCGGTAGCCTGCGCAAAGGCGACAAGAGAGGGCACAGAATTTAGCTCTTAAACCGCCCCAGCCGACCCCCACCCTGCTCCCCAAACTCCCGCCCTCCATCCCCACTCCTTCACCTGCATACTCTGGGGGCGTTTTCCGCAGGAAGCTGGGCAGCCATTCGTACAGAGCGATGTTCTGGGGCAGGAAAAGGATTGAGGGGAAATGCTGGGGGGCCGGCGCTCAGACTGGTGGCTAGGGTGGTGGGGGGCTGGAGGAGGGGGTTCTCGGAGGCCAGGGAAGGTTCAGGCGGGAGATGAGTGCCAGGCAGGGTCCGTGAAAGGTTAGGCTACCCCATAGTAACTGTGTGCAGGCCTGTCACCAAGGTGTGACTCTGGGGTGGGCCCTTTGAGGCATGAGGGCTTCTTGGGGACCAGAACGGAACCCCGAGCAGCCTGCCTTCTGTATAAACCAACAGCGCCTTGGTTGCCTCAAGGGACTCCCCCAGGCTGGCGCCCTCTGGCAGGAGGGTCTCCCTGGAAAGGGGGCCCGAGGGGGAGGGGGAGGGGCGCGGTGGGGGCTGCGCGCACCTGGTAGGTGGCGACGACCCTCTTGCGCGCGTGCTGGAACAGCTCCTCGTCCCCCCAGTGCGGGTGCCGGCGCGCCAGCCTCTGCGCGCACAGGTTGTGGTAGCGGAACCACAGCAGCCCCAGCGCCTGCAGGAAGGGCTCGCGGTTCCCCCGCTCCGCCCCGAAGGCTGCGGCCGGGCAGGGGAGGCACACGCAGGTGTTGGGGGCGTCGCCACGACCGCGAGACGC
>NW_022103905.1:3054669-3067190 GCF_000313985.2 Echinops telfairi | reverse complement strand
GCGCGTCGCTCCGGGAGTGCGAGGAGCCATAGATGGCGCTGCCGTCCAGCCAGCCGGTCACCTCGTTGGTCTGCGGGGCGGGGGAGGGGCGCGGGTTGGTGCCCACCTGCCCCGGACCCTGCACCCCCCAATCCCGGCCCGCGGCCCGCCTGGCCTCACCAGGTCCCGGGGGTTGCTGGGGCTCTGTCCGGTCTCGGGGTCCCAGCGGCTCCTCTGGAAGGGCAGCACCACGTCCCCGCGGCGGTCGGGGTCGAACACTGGGTCTCCGGGCGGGATGCGGATGTTGAGGAACTCGGCGGGGCAGCCAGGCCGGTCGGTGCTCACCACGTCGGAGAGCAAGTGGTAGCCTACGCACAGAGGGAAGGGAATGTGCTAGGACCAACTATGGGTCACTCCCTCTGAAGTGTCAACAGCTATTCGGGGCAAGCCCCAGCCTTGGCGTCCAGCCCCTACCCTTCCCAGTCCTCTGTCTCTGGCCTGGCTGGTCTGTATGCCCTTGGTCCAAGCCCTTGTCATGTCAGACTGGCCTTCTCCTGGGCAACTGGGAGGTGCCCAAGGAGTGTGCCTAGGTAAGCAGGTGGGCAGCACCGGCACCCGCTCCAGCATGCCCAGAGGCCTGGCAGCCCTACTGGGATGTTGGCCATTGGGAAGTCACTCTGGTCTCCAGCAGGAGCTGGACACTGCTGTTGGGCTAGCCATTGGGCCTCAGCCACTGGGCTACTCTCCGGGCACCCCAGTTGGTCTCCCCTTAACTTCAGACCCCTGCCTTGAGCAGGTCCTGGGAGTCACAGGGCAAAGGAGAACAGGGCCTCAGTGTAAGTCCCTGCCAGATTATGTCCATGCCCCTGCCCTGCTCTGCTGTCCAACTCACCCTGCCCTCCCCTGCCCTGCCCTGCCCTGCCCTGCCCTGCCCTGCTAGGCCAACTCACCCAGCATGCAGTGACAGCTCCACTGCCTCCCCTCACCCCTCATCTTCTGTCCTGTGGGGCAGATTTATGGCTCCCAACTAGACCTCGCTTCCACCTGAACCCCCACCCTCCTGTTTCTCAGGCCCTCCGTCCATCCTCTTTCTCACAACCGACCCTCTTCCTCAGACAAAGAGCTATCCAGTCTAACCCCCTGGCTTCTCTCCCCTGGTGGTTGAGGCCCTCACCAAAAAAGACCCCTAGCACAGTTCGGTTCTGCAGTGAGGCCTGCCCGGCAGGGCCCCTCATGACAGTGTTGCTGATGTCCCGGGGGTTGGGAAGGTGGGGTTCTCCCAAGGGCTGGTAGACGCCATCTGCGTAGCTGGCTGGAACCAGGCGCTGCAGCCTAGAGTCTGGTGGGAAGGACAGTACTAGGGTGAATTTCAGGGGCCTTCCCTGACCTCCTCTCCCCCAGGCTTCTCTCCACACCATAGATCCCAGAGCATGGGAAATGGATGGACCTCTGCCAGTCCTTGCCCCTCAGCAGTGAGTAGCCACCCAGCCTTGGGGCTCTGTCTCTAGGCATGTAGCTCTCACCTTTGCTGCCCCACCTGTGCTCCATTAGGTTGTTGTACCAGCCATCAAATCGCTGCACCTCCCATGAAATGGAATTCTGAGACCCTGTGTGAGAAGGGAGGTGTGGAGACAGCTGGGCCATCAGGGTGTGGAAGGGAAGGTGAGCTGGACATTAGGAGTGGGGGAGTGGGCACCTAGCACAGATGGGATGAGATGGGCGGGGAGGGTGTAGAGGGAGAGAGCCAGGTCAAAGTGAAGGCCAGTCTTTGAGCTGCTCAGGGAGATGTGGCTGGATACCCCAAAGGAGTCAGGTGCTGTGTGCAAACAGCCTATGAAAAGGAGGGGCAGTGGACTGGAGGACAGAGGCGATGGAGAGGATGCTGGAGCTCCCTACTCCCCTCACACCTTAGCTCCCAGGGGACGCTGCAGCACAGAAGCGATTCCCAGCATAAGGCATCATGGGAGGCAGAGCTGGCCATGCCCTAGAGCTGAGAGGGACATGTTACTCTGTGATCCATCCCTGGGCAGGGGCAGCATGGGGAGGGGCCTGGCCCTCTCTGCCCAAGCAGAGCCCAGGGCAAGGGTGTGGGTTCACAGCACTGAAGTTTTGGGGCCTGTTGTTACACTGGTCTTTTTCCCAGTTTCCTGGGTGGGGTCAGGGACTGAGCTGGCCATGCGGGTGATGTCACACCTTCTCTTTTTGGGACATCATAACCTCATAAAAAAAATCCTCCTCTTGACTCTACAGGTCAGCTGTGTTGTTAGTTGAGGCACTCAGGTAAGTGAGGCAGAAGGATGGGTTTAGATCAGGAGTGAGCGGATGGGTGTTTCTGGTCCGTAGCTCCTTTTCTACAGGCCTGAGGCAGAGCATCATCCGTCTCATTGTTTCTCCAATGTCTAGCCAAAGATGAGACTTAGCGCTAACACACACACACACACACACACACACACACACACACACACACTCACCTGAAGGCCAGGGAGGGAAAAGGATTCGGGCTCTGATGTTTGAACAAAGACTCAGCTAAGGATGTAAGACTGGAGCTGGGGCTAGGCAGCCATGTGGCGAAAGAAAGATGAGCCAGTAATAAAACGAAGGGAGAGAATCTCAGGGAGACTGAGTGCCTGTTGGGGATAAGAGGAGCAAGATCTGGGGAGAGAATGAAAACTCAAGACTACTGTGAAGAGCTGGGAAGTGAAAAGCTTTAGGGGGTCATCTCATCACCCTGCTGTCTTTGGTCCAGACTGAGGGGTCCACAGTTTCCTCCGCTTCCTGTTCAGACATCTCCTACCACAGATGAGCAGGGACTTGCTCTTTGTAACCTCAAGACACCTATAGGCCACTTCTCTCCTCAGAGATCCAGAACAGGTAGAGAGACCCCGGATTCTAATGAGACACCATCCAGGGCTAAATAAGCAAGATGTCACTCTTATGGGAGATGCTGTTTTAGATAATCAGTGACTTCCCATGAGTTTTGGGCCCAATCTGACTCCAGGAGTCTGTATTGTCTTGTGTGTCTATTCAATCTTTTCTTATTTGGGGTCAGGGACCCTTAATTTCTTGGGGGAGAGGGTAAATCGAGGAGGTAGAGGTGAGGAAAAAAGTCTCCAAACCACATGGAATGGAATCAGACAGCACTCCTTTTCTTGGGATTTGGGGGAAGTCTTTCTTCCATTATCCATCCATCCAAGCTGGAAATCAACACCTACCTGTGCTGATACTATATGGTTAAGGATTAGGTACAGCCCCTGACTTTAGGGGAGTTCAGGACACCGGGCTCCTGTTTCAGCCACACATCCTCCTCGTCAGTCTGTACTCACCTGCTGGAGTCCACGGCCCAACGAGGAGCACCCACGCCAGAGCCAGCCAGCCAGTCATGACGAAAGGGAGGACCCAAGTATTGAAACACCGCAAAACTGAGACCCTAGAAAAAGACAGAAGATAGAGAAAATAAGCCCCTGTTGTTCAGGAGAAATCAGGACAAGAGCTCTGTATGTCCCTGTGGAGACTGGGCCCAGGCCACAGCAGGGAGCAACGAGTAGGATGCTGTGTAAGTCTGGCTACTTCAGAGAAACAAATCCACAGAAACTCATATATAAGAGAGTTTTTTATATAAAGGTTAAGTGTGCATCAAGAAAATATCCCAACCCAGTGCTGCCCAAGCCCACAAGTCCAACATTAACCCATATGTCCAACACCAATCCACAAAGTCCTCCTCCATCTCATAAAACAGAGGCCATGATGCTGACTGCAGGAGGAAAGCCGAGTCAGTGAATGTGTAAGCATCTCAGCTCTGACAGGGGTCTCCACACTGCTGCTCCAGCACCCAGGGCTGCATCGGGGTAGGTTCATGTGGCTTCTCCTTGGGGATATCTTGCAGGAAGTCAGCCTTGCTAGCTGAAGCAGGGAGCTGCTAAGGCAGCTACACCCTGGTGCGACCACCACAAAGCAAGAGACCTGAGAACTAGAAAGGCGAGGTTCACTGAGCCATTTATCCCTCCTCCCTTCAGTTAACCCCACATGTGCTTATTGGCCAGGTTGGCACAATAAACTAACCAACTCAGATGCCTAGCCTACTCTCTTTCAAGATTATTTCATTCATTTACCAAATCCTTAATGTGTGCCTATATATGATGGAGCAGGCACTGATCCAGGCACCGCATCGGTGATTAAGCAATGAGCAAAAGGACAGAAGTCTCCCCCATGGTAGATATGCCTCCTAAGAGTCATTGGAAAACCTCGCTTTGACTGAGCTTCCTAGAGTGAGCTTCCTGGAGCCGGAAGACTGGGCTGGGACCCAGCACTGTGTCTGGATCTCCGCTTCCTCTTCTGGCAACATGAGCGAAGGTGCCTGCCTGTGCTGTCTACTTCCTAGCTCAAGGGCTGCAATCAGCCTGAGAATGAATTGGAATTCAAAGCAAGAAAGGTGACAGGTGTTAGACCAATGTGATGTAGAGTGGGTGAGCTGGCCCCTGGCCCCTCTGGGTGGACTCAGAATGGAAGTAGTACCAGGGGTTTACGTGTTTGGTGTCATCTCCTGCTCTCCCCTCAGGCCAGCAATCCATCAAGAGTACCAGGGTGCTCAGGCCGGACTCCTGAGCAACACAGGGTGTGGCTGAGCTGGGGTTAGGGAAGACCTCCTGAAAGCAAACTGGAGTTCGGGGAGGAGGATGGGGGGCTCAGGGACAGCCACAACTCCAGCGAAACCACAGGAGTCCTGGGTGAGTTCTCCATCAAAGAGGAGGGAACCCCAGGGGTGACTGCAACCCCTCTCCCCAGCTCCCATCAAACAAATGGAGACACCTCAGCCCTGTCACCACTCAGAGAGCTCAGTATTCTACTCCACTCCAAAGAGCCTGGCGAGGTGGTGGTGGTGGTGTGAGTGTGTGAGTGTGTGTGTGTGTGTCTGCCTGTGAGGGGAACTTTGAAGAGCTAGGCCTTGGAGCACTGGAGCTGCCAGGCTGGAGATGCCCATGTGGCCACAGGGGTCCTTCCTTGCTTGATCCATTGCCATCTTCAGGATCCTGGGTCCCAAACACCCGTGTATCCGTCACCCCTTAAAGGCACGCAGGTTGTGGGACCCTTTCACTAGGTTGTGGGACAACCAAAGGAGGAAGGTGGGTGTGTTTAGAATCTCTCCTTGTGAGTGGGTGGTCCTAGACGATTTACACAGCAGCAGGGGTGTAGGAGCTTCCCAACAGCTTTGAATCCAGGCACAACCCAGGGCCAGGAGTGAGGCCCCAGGCACAGGCAGCACCAGGGAGAGATCCCAGGCTGGCCTGTTCTTGCCTCACCTGGCCGCTTTCCCAGCCCCAAGTCCGAGCGCGGGGACGGTGGGGTGGTGAGTCCAGGACTTACAGATTCCCACGGCGGCCCCGTGGAACCGAACCCTAAAGGCCTAAGGTTGCCTTCCTGGCATGATATGCTGTTTTCAGGAGGAGACCCCTAAAGATTCCCTAAACCCAGGCAAGGTAGGCCACCCGGTAACCCCAGTGTTACCCGAAGAGTCCAGTCTTCCCAAAAGAGCCCACCCATTTGGGCTTTCTGCGGAGACCGGAGGCGCCCCGGAACCAGTATCCCCCCTCCCTGTAAACGTGGCGGAGCTGGGGCTCGCTCCGCCACAGCCCTGCGCTCAGAGAGCCCTCCCCGAGGACCCACCCGGCACAGAAGCCCTCCGGAGTCTGACCTGCGGCCGAGGCGCTCCGGGCTCGGGCGGCGGATGGCCTCTGGGCTCGTGCCGGCTCCGCGCCGAGCTCTCCGCCCCGCTGCCGTGCGGCTCCCTCGCCCACTCTGCGCCCGCTCCGGGCGCGCTCTGGGCGGGCGGGGGTGAGGGCGGGCGGTGGGCCGCTGGGAGGCGGGGCCGACTGGGGTGGGGCACCCGAGGGCAGGCGCGCACCCGACCAGTCGCCGACTTCCGAGGAGCCCGGGCGGGCCAGGTGAGACGGCGCGGGTTCCCGGGCTCGGGTGGGTGGGGAGGGGGGTGCCACCGGCCGAATGCAACCACGTGGGTGGCGGAAAGGACCAGTTGCCTCTACTTGCGTGGGGTGGGAGATGGGGGCGGGGGGTGGCGGGAGAGGGTGCGTGGGGAGTGTCCCCAACTCTCCCACACCGTCGGGTGTCCCGCTCTAGGTCCGAGAGGGCTGCAGACCGGCCGGGCCCGGCGTGAAGGCGAAGCGAGTGTCCCAGAGACCTTCCCAGGGTCCGGATCAAGGCTCTTCCGGGGCTCCCCGTGCGATCCCAGGGTCACCGCCTCACTAGCCGTTGCCGCGCCCGGCTGGAGCCCGCTCTGCCGCGTCAGGTTTGCTGTGGGGTCCCCCGTGGGGGTCCGGGGCCCCAGGGTGGAGATGCAGGGGCCGGAGCGACGGTGGCAGAGGGGCCAGTCTGGGGACAGTGCGATGCGATGCAGATGCTCCCCTGTCGGAGGCCGCGGGTGGAGGGAGATGGGGCGGCCCCGCGGAGCCTCAGGTGCCACCGAGAGGGTTGAGCACAACTTAGGGGGCGGGATGGGATGCTCCCCCCTCCCCCACAGCCTAGTTTGTCGGGTCGCAACTTGGTTCGTGAGTAAGTTAAGCGAGAAGTGGGGGGGGGTTGGGAAGGGTCCCGTGGGCGCCCGCTTTTGTGGCCCAACGTCCCGACCTGGTTCCCTTCCCGCTCCCAATCTCCGGGAGCGCTGCGGGTGAGGTTGGACCAGAAGGAGCGGGGCGAAGGTAAGGAGCGGGATCCCGACGTGGGTGGCCGGGGAAGTGCTTGCGGGGACCGAGCTGTAGAAGCCGATCTGGGGCAGCCTTGAAATGCACTTCCCGCCTCGGCCCCTAGGGGCACCCTCCTGAGTCCACCGAGCTCAGATAAGGTGGTAATTCTCCAAAGAGAGAGTCGGTGAGACACTAAGAGCGAGCAAGAGAAACTCACGAGGCTGTACAATGTCACAGGGTCTGCAGACACAGAAGCGTGTCTCGGCTTAACTAGATCCTTGATAGTTTGGCTTACTGGATTCAGCGCCCCTGAGCTCCTGACCCACTTCAGCTCTTACTGGGAAATCCTGCAAAAGCCCCTTCCCATCCTGTCCGGTTTCCTCTTCCTCGTCCTTTGTTGAAACAACATACACGCACATGCGTGTGCGCACACGTTCCCTGAAGAGGAAAGCCCGGGACAGGTCAGTTACCCTTTACTGGAGTCAGCCCCACGGGAGAAATAAACCCTGACCTTGCAGGAGCTGTGCCTCACAGTCTAGTTCTGGGGAACTCCAGACACTCCCCCCACTTCCCCTCGTAAAGAATGAGCGGTCCTAAGTCTGCGGGTTCTGGCAGATGGAGGAGATAGGCAGGGACAGACTTCTTTTTTCAGATCGTTTTCTTGGCATATGCTTAAACATACAATGTCGTTCGATCGTATTAAGAGTTGTGCAATTAAAAAAAAAAGTTGTGCAATCATCACTACAATCAATTTCATAACGTTCTCTTCTTGTACTCCTAGTTGTTAGCTCCCTGTTTCCCCCAGCCTCCCCTGCGATGCCCCTAGATAATTATTAATCCAGTTACTGTCGCTATAGATTTACCTATCCTGGATATCATATACAGAAAATGATACAAAACACAGATAGGAAGCCTCCCCCCAAAATGACTAGACAAAATAGAAAAACTTCAATTGAATAGAGAGCAGAAAATATAAAAAACTGAAGCAACTTTAAAATGGATCAAAAGGGGGATCAAATGTAATTGTAACCCAATTACATCTGCCATAATTGACTTTACAATCTCTGGGTCTGACAGCAAGGCTATCCACACCCCTGGGCTATGGTCAGAGGGGATTCACCGGAGGCTTCATTCATGTGTGGACCCTACAAGGGGATTTTGAGCTTCCACTGTTATCCATAGCCTTCTGCCTACTGCGTGTTCCCAATTTAAGTTCTGATACCATTCCCTCCTGGAGATTTGGATTTTATTGTTTACAATCCTTGGATCACACAGGCTGGTGTGCTTCTTTCATGTGGACTTAGTTGACACCTCACTTAGATGGCTGTTTGTTTGAAGAGAGAGCTGTAGGGGAGATTTCTGGAGGAAGTTCTGGCCATGCTCTAAGAGAGGTTCTAGAGCACTGCATCAACACATAACTAACATTGAGTGCTGAACACTGGAGTTATGCCATGCTAAGTTTTCCATTTCATGTCCACCCCTTCCATATATTTTATCCTGGGGTAAGTGAAGATGAGGTAACTGCACCTGAGATACAACTGGGCAGAAGAAAAGGTTTCATGCCTCTGTGGAGCACTGGTATCCTGGTGGTTATGCACTGGGCTGCTACTCACAAGGTCAGCAGTTCAAAACCACCAGTTGTTCCGAATTAGAAAGACCACACTTTCTACTCCTATTAAGCTATACAGACTCAGAAAATCATAGGGGCAGTTCTACTCTGTCCGATAAATTGGATGACTGAGTCAGCATTGACTCAATGTCAGTGAGTTTTTTATGCCTGTGTCTGACAATACCTTGTAAATATGTGTGTAGGTATGCAAATGTATATAGCGCGTGCGTGTGTGTGTGTGTGTGTGTGTGTGTGTGTGTGTGTGTGTGATGGTGATCAGTTAGGGAAGAAGATGGCCCAGTGGACATTAACAAGAAATTTTCTTGGCTTAGAAGAAACTTTGCTTTCAGACTCTATTTGTCAAACCAAGAAGGATGGATTGCAGAGGCAAAAAAGAGCGATGCAGGAAAAGCAGGGCTGCTGTGGGGACTTTTCGTTTCAGTGCTGCCTCTTTGTGCAAGAGGTCTGAGAGTTTAATAATGAAGCCAAATTGGGATCTGAGTCTTGAAAAACTAGCCTTAAAGTAGGCAGTGTTGGTAAAGGAAGACCCGGGTCATTAACTTGAACAAGAAAAAAATTAAGAAAGGCAAATTTCATCCACCAACTGTCTTTGTTGTTGCTGTTGTAAAAATCACTCAACTCTCTTTTTGCTTGGTCATCTGCTCATAAACATTGTGGAGAATTAAGAAGAAGTTAACATTGTTCTTCTGCACTTAAGATACAGAAAGCTTTTGTTAGTGTTTCTTTGAAGCACCATGTTAATAGAGGTGAGTCATGCTTGTAAAATATTTTATAACCCTTCCTTTAAGATGAAGGCAGGTATAATGATAATCTGGGACCTTGGCCAAGGTAACTTACATTATGACCATTGGCTTATATTCCCAACATTTGGTTTTTAAATTTTCAGCATGTGGCATTTATTCTTGCCACTAGCAACCTTTCTTTAGCTTCCCATTGTATTCACCAATATGTTTTGCAACCCTTCTCCTTGTGGCCTTGCATCAAAACATAATGGCTTCTGTCTACATTTTGGAAATGAGAAATTCTTGGTTTAATAATCGCCTGCCTTAAACACTGGGCATCGAACAGGTTAAAACAAGTTCAGCCAAGGCCAAGGGAGCAAAATCAAAACAGATCTGAACTTTTAAACTTTGGGTGGAGTGGACCGGAATAGAACACTTACGGTTAGAAGCCCTAGAACGGGGAACTCAGAAGAGGCCGCGGGAGAGGGAGCTTGCTGTGGGAAAGTGGATGATTGCCAGGCAGTACAGTCTCCCACCAGCCGTGGAAATTCACTCAGTGGCAGCAAGTTCCATTTTGAGTTTACAGAGAGTGACCGGTACATTCAAAACATTGAGGTCAGTGGCCACCTGTGAGCAAGGCAACTCTGTTTCCACCTCTGGTCAAGAGAGTTAGTTCCCATGTAACGCACACAAGGAACCAACGGCCTTTGTTTTCTCAGAGGGAGATGGTGTTCCTAGCAGGCCATGACTAAAGCGTAGAGAACTGGTTCAAAGCCCCGTTTAAATAAAACTGTCACAGCTTTCACAAGAGCATTTCATCCATAAGTTCTTCGTTACTCATCTTCAGCTAGGGTTGCAATATCTATTTCCGATTCATTTAAGCATGTTCATTCATGCTTGGGCCTTCACTAGTTAGGGAGACTGATTACTGAGGGAGGTTGTCTGGAAATTGTGTGACCTCAATACAAATGGGTGGAGTTGGTCAAATCCCTTGCAGCCCAGCCCTTAGTAAGGTCTGGTGATCCTAGGAGACTGCAGAATATAGTTATAGGGCAGGGAGGAAGCATAGCTCCCTCTTGTGTGCAAAAGCAGAAGCCACGCAAAGAGAAGGGAAATCATCCATATATTTATTCATTTCTTTGCTCTAGAGCAGCGGTTCTCAACCTCTGGGTGGAGACCCCATTGGGGGGTGAATGACCCTTTCACTGGGGTCACCTAGGACCATCGGAAAACACATAAATAGTTCACAGTGTATAATTACATATTGTTTTGTGATTAATCACTATGCTTTAATTATGCTTAATTATGTTCAATTTGTAACAATGAAATACATCCTGCATATCACATATTTACATTACCATTCATAACAGTAGCAAAATTACAGTTATGAAGTAGCAATGGAAATAATGTTATGGTTGGGGATCGCCACAACATGAGGAACTGTATTAAAGGGTCACGGCATGAGGAAGGTTGAGAACCACCGTTCTAGAGCCAGAGCTTGATAACTCTGTGTTAAGCACAGGGGGCACGGAGGGCAGAGATGGAAAGACAAAGCTTCTCCCCTCAAGGAGCTTAGAGTCTAATTGGGAGACGGATGTTTGAACAAGTACAGCACCATGCCATGGCTGTGGTCACAGAGGTATGTTCAAGATGCAATCAGAAAATTAGAGGTAGGAACATCCAAATTGGCCCGGTGGTGTCAAAGGAAACTTCCTAGAGGAGGTAACACGAGCTGAGACTTGAAGAGTGAAAAGAAGTTTGCCAAAAGGGTGAGAACATTCCAGGCAGAGGAAAGGTATCGAGAAAGGCCTTGGGCCTTGAAAGAGCATGTCAGATTGAGGGAGAGGCAAATAATTCCGTATTTTTAGAGACTTGGGGAGCAAAAAAGGAAGGTGGAGGGTTAAGTGGGACCAGATCATCATGGGCTTTATCGATCGTGAGATTCGATTTTCCCAGAAATCATGACAGCAGGGTAATACAATGATTTTATTTGCTTGTTAGAAACATTACTTTGGCACCAGGCAAGGGATCGTGCAACTCAGTTGAGGCAGAGGGGATGTGTTACTGGTTACCAGACATCTTTAGGAGAAGGGCCGGGGTCTCTGGCTTCTTTGATGCACCAGAGACAAAAAATAACAGCCAGGCTCTGCTCAGTGAAACCAGCTTGAGAGCTGTCCCATTTGAGGCATCGGAGGACTATTCAGGTGGAAAGGTCTCCTGGGGAGTTGCATCCACTGAGGCAATAAGATTCCAGGAATCTTAAGAGTGACGAGGAGAGGAGAAGCAAGGCAAGCATCATCCTGGGGAGCATGTGTATTTACGAGTTTGCTAGGTGCCTTTGAGTCAGTTCTGACTCATGGAGACCCTCAGCACAATACAACAAAACACAGCCTCACAATGGCTCCCATGCTTGAGCCGACCATTGGCGACATTGTATCAATCCGTCTTGTTGAGGGTCTTCCTCCTTTTCACTGTCCCTCTACTTTACCAAGCATGATGTCCTTTTCCAGGGACTAGTCTCTCCTGACAGCATGCCCAAAGTCGGTGAGATGAAGTCTCACCATCTTCTCTTCTAAGGAGCATTCTGGCTGTACTTCTTCCAAGACAGATGTTTGTTCTCTTGGCAGTCCACGGTACTTTCAATATTCTTTGCCAATAACCACAGTGCAAATGCATCGGGTTTTCTTCAGTCTTCCTTATTCAGTGTCCAACATTCACATGCATATGAGGTGACTGACAATACATGGCTTGGGTCAGGTGTACCTTAGTCCTGAGTGTAACAGCCTTGCCTTTCAGCACTTTAAAGAGGTCTTATGCAGATTGACCCAATGCAGTGTATCCTCCTGGCTGCTGCTTTCCTGAGCACTAAATATGGGTTCAAGAAAGATGAAATCCTTGACAACTTTGATCTTTTCCCCATGGTGCACTATTTCATGGGGAGGGGGTGGGAAGAACTAGAAATAAGCCAAGAATCGGTGGCCAGAGACAGGATACCCACAAGGACAAGGAACAGTGGAAACGCTCAGGTTGGGAAGAAGGAGGTCGGTTCATTACTGCTTTTATCTCTTTCTCTAACAGAGGCCCCAGGAGAAGTCTGAGGGGAAATGGAGTGTCAAACCCCAAAGCTGCCCCCTGGATATGCTAAGTGACTTCAAGGGAGAAGGGAGAGATGGAGGAAAGCCACAATGGGTTGGGCGATAAGCCAGTGAAAGCGCCAGTATAGACTATTCTCCCAAACCCTGCCCTGAAAGGAGAGAGTCTGAGGTAGGGCTGGAGCGGGAGGGGACCCGGAAGTCCGCAAGTGTCAAGAGAGGGAATTCAGTAGAGGAGAGTTGAGCATCTATTTGGGAGAAGGAGGCAGAAGAGAGAGGGAGAGAGAGAGGGAGAGAGAAGCTCAACATCTGTGGAGGGTAAAAGAGCCTAGGGATGAGAAATGTGCTGGAGAAGGCAGCGGGCGGGAGGAGGATCCTGAGTCCAAGAGACTGATTTCCAGCG
>NW_022103905.1:3053177-3054529 GCF_000313985.2 Echinops telfairi | reverse complement strand
AAAAAAAAAGACACCCAGAGGTGTTGTGGCTTGTCAGCAAGATAGGATTAATACCTAAATGTGTCTGTCTCTTTGTGTAATGCCATGCTGTCCCCAGATACAGCCCAGGAAGGTGACCAGCTTGGAAGGAGAGGGGCAGGCTGGGAGCTAGGGTGTGATGTTGGAGAATCACAGCAGATAGAACTAGTAGGGACTTGGAGAACCAATTACAGATGAGGGAATGAGGGTGAGGGAAATTGTCACTTGCCTGTCCAAGGTTACAAAAGGATTTTTGGAAAACTGGAACTAGTCTGTGTTAGTAGACTAGAGAAACAAATCCAGGACGACTCATATGTGTGTAAGAAAGAGCTTTATAGAAAGGAGCAATTGTATATTAAGAAAATATCCCAGCCCAGTCCAGATCAAGTCCATAAGTCCAATATTAGCCCATATATCCAATACGAGTCTGTAAATTCCTCTGCAGATTCATGCAACACATGCAATGACACTGAATGCAGGAAAATAACTAGCCAGTGGGTAGAAAGTCTTGTGGATTCAGTGGTGGTGGAAGCATCTCAGCGCTGGTGTGAGTCTCCACGTGGCTCCTTCAGCTCGAGGGCTCTGGCTCCATCAGTGTAGCTCCATGTGGTTTGTCAACAGGAATGTGAAGCAGAGAGAGTGTGTCTGGCCTCCAGTGAGCTATTTATCTTCTCAGCGCCTCCAAATGAGGTTATCAAGCTGCAACCTGACTGACGGGCTAAACTCTACCCCTTCGCAAGTTGACAGAAGATTATGTAACTGCCACATAGTCTCAGAACTAATTCCAGTTTAGGGTGCAGTCCCTCCAAGAAGGGTTAGAGAAAGAGATAAAAGCAGTAATGAAACTATCTCCTTCTTCCCAACCTGAGCATTTCCACAGTTCCAGGCCCTCTTCTTAGCACTTTGCACACACAGTAGCTTTTCATACCCTCCATGAGCCTACCAGGTGGACATCCTTATCACCATCTGTCAATAATGCCAAGTCTCTGTCAGGGTTCAGTGACTTGCAAGAGGCTCTTTCTTTCTTTCACTAGGTCGCTCAACAGGATGCTACACAGTTCCATTATGAACTCTGGAACCTTCTGATCAAACTGAGACACTGGTGTAGGTCACACATAGGGAAATGAGCAGAGCTGGGGGTCATCAGTTCATTTTTCTCCTTCATGCTTTTCACCTCTCTGAAAATAGGGGATGGCTTACAAGCGACGGTTCTCACGGCTTATCCAGCAGCGTGCTCCTCTGTGTGGTACACAAAATAATAGCGGTACTTGTCACCTTTGCTGGCTTAGAATTTCTTTTTTTTTAAATCATTTTATTGGGGGCTCATACAACTC
>NW_022103905.1:3050995-3051904 GCF_000313985.2 Echinops telfairi | reverse complement strand
AACTGTCGGTCCTGTTGTTTTCTCCTTCAGATTGTTCATCCAGCCTATCTTATTTAGACAGACCTGTGGAGATAATAACATGCACAGAAACAAGACAGAGCAAAACCAAGCAACAAAATAAAACAAAAACAATAACACCACCAACAAGTCAATGACAAAACAAAATGAAACACAACACAACAACAAGAAAGAAAAGCTTGTGGTTAGTTCAAGGACTGTTTGTTGGCCTTTAGGAGTGTTTTCCGGTCGAGTCTGATGGGGCGCCAAGCCCTGGCCCCAAAGTCCAATTTTGGTATTCCCTGGGGACTTTGTTGCTCTTGCTGTTCTGTTCCACACCCTTAGTGTTTTGCCTCAGTGTGGTGGGATCAGATCCGGCGGAATTCCCACACTGTGTCTCCAGTGTTGTCCTCTGTAGGGCGATGGGTCTAGAATTTCTTTTTAATCATCTTATTGGGGGCTCTTACAGCTCTGATCACAATCCACCCAGGCATCCATTGTGTCATCCTGGCTTAGATGTCATAGTAAATTCAGCTACCATGTTCCAGATTCTTTACCTGCAAAGGGAAGCTGGAGCTCAGACTAGCTGCACTTGGGGAAAAGACAGACAAGCTCAAAGACAACCCTTGAACTGAGATGAATGAGGCCTGGGAATTCAGATGGAAAGAAAGGCGGGGGCCTGGCCCCAGTGCTGTGCCTGGGGGAGGGCAGGTGATCCTTCAGTGTTTCCTGTGGTGAAGTCAGGGGGTCTCAACTGTGGTGGAATTGCTAGAAAGGGAGCCAGGTTCCCCGGGAAAGCTGGACTGACCAGGGTGGGCAATGCCAGGGCTGGCCATGCGCCCTCCCGCGCTGTTGTTGGATTACATCCTTAGCAGTTGTTGGATTACATACTTAGCAGTTGTTGGATTACAT
>NW_022103905.1:3041457-3050645 GCF_000313985.2 Echinops telfairi | reverse complement strand
GTGATATTTCTTGAGAGTCCCAAGGGAAGCAGAGACGCCTGGGGCAGGGGGGACAGTGATGCTGATTTACAGAACCTAGGAGTGCACAAGCCACCAAGTGGCACCAGAGACTGATTACCAAGACCCTCCTGCTGCCCAGCCAGCAGATGGGGGTGGGGGTGGGGGTGGGGGTGGGCAGGGAGCAGGAAATGACAGCAACAGTGGAGTCCGGTGAAATCCTGGCAAATCAGCTCCCAAGAAGAGAGGCCTGGTCTGTCTGTCTCTCTCCAGCACAAGGAAACAGGACAGCGAGGACACTCCGTGAATCTCTATTGTCTGTGTGGCGTCTCCCCGTGCCCCCGAAATCCTCGCTGAGATGGCTGCTTTGGGACACACGTTCCCCTTCTATGGTGGCCCCAAGCCAACCTTCCGCATGGACACCACCCTGGCCATCATCCTCACCATCTTTCTGACGGCGCTGGTCACCTTCGTTGTCATCCTGCCTGGCATTCGGGGCAAGATGGTGAGAAACAAATCTTCCCAGCCCAGGAGACGCCAGCCCCAGAAACACTTCAGCCTCTGGGTGGGGGGCTTTGGTCTCCCTCAGGACAACAGGGAAATACCCCTCCCCTGAAAAAAGTTCTCCCGCCAACCCACCCCTGCCCAGCATAGCACCCCCCTCTCACTCGCTGATTCCAGAGAGAATTACTGAGCACCTACTGTGGGTCGGACAGGTTGCCTTCAAGTGACCACACTTTTAGAGGCATGCCCACCAAATGTGGCCAGGGGAAGGGGGGACATGGGGGGCAGGGGGCACACCTGACTAAACCCCCCACCCCGTGATTCAGAGGCTGTTTTGGCTGCTCCGGGTGGTGACCAGCTTGTCCATCGGGGCTGTGACCCTGGGTGAGTGCTGAGCACAGCTGACAGTCATCCCATCGGCCTCCCCACGTCTCTTCTCACCAGGCCTGCTTCCCCACAACAGCCTGGGCTGCAGGCTCCCCACGTCTCTTCTCACCAGGCCTGCTTCCCCACAACAGCCTGGGCTGCAGGCTGACCCAAGGCCTCATGCCCCTCTCTCTTACCCCGAGGGGTGCAGGCCCCTGAGGAAACCATGCTGGAGGCACCCCCCCAACTTTCTAACTTGACTCAGGGGCTAGCAGGTCACAATAACTGTCTGGAGGGAGAGAACAGAGGGAATGGGAGTGGTGGTAGGGAGGCTCGATTTGCTTTGATGTTTAGACAGAAAGAGGAGGTGGGAGGTCTCTATGTGGAAACTGGGCTGGCTCCTTTTTATTGGTCATATTCATCTTTCCTCTCCCTTGTGACTCTCTTTAAGGTAGGGGTCGGGGGCGGGGAGGGGGCAGGATGCTTTCAAGCAGAGGGTGACCAAGGAAGAGCCAGGACTCTTATCCATGCCTGCATCCCATGGGCTTAGCCTGCAACGGACCCCGGGACAGTTTCTGAGTGTCCAGTTAAGAGCCAAATAAACATGGGCTCCTTGTAGTGTTCCATCCGAGTCATGAGCCCCGCTGAGTTCCCCTGTGCCCACCTCTCAACCCCAGCGGTGAATTTCAGTTCTGAGTGGTCTGTGGGCCAGGTCAGCGCCAATACGTCCTACAAGGCCTTCAGTCCAGAGTGGATCAGCGCCGACGTCGGGCTGCAGGTTGGGCTGAGAGGAGTCAACATCACACTCACAGGTGAGGGAGGGCTCTTGTGATGAGGGTGGGGTAGGGTGGGGAGGGGTCTCTGCTCTGTGTCTTTGGTCCAAAGAGCAACAGATATGTGGGTGTTGGGGAAAGGGGTGCGGTTGAAGGGAGGGAAGCCCAGAGGTCTTGGAAGCTGTCTTCTCCCAGCTGAGAGAGGCTGTTGTCTGCCTGCTGAATGTGGATGAGCGCCTGTCCAGGGGATGCCCATGCTCAGGCCTTAGGGTCTCTGCTGAGCACGGCTGACTCCTTACTAGGGACCCCTGTCCAGCAACTGAATGAAACCATCGATTACAATGAGGAATTCACCTGGCACCTGGGTGGGAACTATGCTAAGGAATATGCTAAGGCCCTGGAGAAGGGGTTGCCTGATCCTGTGCTCTACCTGGCTGAGAAGTTCACCCCGAACAGCCCATGTGACCTGCACCGCCAGTATGGCCTGGCAGGACACTATACTTCGGCTTTATTGTGGTGAGTCTGGGAAGGGGTGGTGGGTGGAGGCCCTGCTGGTTAGACCCAACTGGAAATGAGGTTGTACCCATCCCTCCTCTACTCTGATAGGGTGGGCTGGCACCCATCACCCTGGAACTTAACTGGGAAACCCATGGGCAGGAATCCCTACCTCACACCTTCAGAGCATCCTTGGGTACCTGAGCCTCCATCTGGGCCCCTCCCAGCCCGGCCAGCAAGTAGAAGTACCTGGACCCATCCTCATGGGGTCTGGCTCTCCAGGGTGGCCTTTCTCTGCTGGCTGCTGACCAACGTGATGCTGTCCATGCCTGTGCTGGTCTACGGTGGCTACATGCTGCTGGCCACAGGGATGTTCCAGTTGTTGGCACTGGTCTTCTTCTCCATGGCCACTTCCCTCGCCCTCTCCTGCCCCCTGCACCTGGGCACAGCCACACTGCACACTCGCCATGGGCCTGCCTTCTGGACCACATTGACCACAGGTGAGGCCCGGCCCTGAAGAGGGAGGGAGGCCCGGGCAGTGTCATGTTGGTGGGGTTCAGGCTCTGTCTCTGGGGTCAGGGTTGCTTTCCCCTCTAAAAGTCCCATCCCTCTTATATCTCCCATCTGGTTTTCTTTTTTCAAGTCTACTCCGGGTCCCATGCAAGCTCACTCCCCTGTATCTTCTCTGTCTCTGCCACGTGCTTATCTCTCTACGCTCTCAACCCAGCCCCTTCCTCACCCTCCCATGTCCCCTCCTACTCACTCCATGCCCTCTGTGTCCCCCATTCCTAGAACCCCCCTCCCCTGGCCTTGATTGCCAGCAGTTTTACTCTCCTCTCTGGCCCCGGCCTCTGCCCCCTTGTCTCCAGCTCTGTGCTTCCTCCTCTGTGCTGTTCCTGGAGTCCATTCTCCGTCTCTCTGTCTGTCTCCTGGCACAGACGGGGAAGAGCACTGGGCTCCTAGTCCACAAAGTCTGAGCAGCCATTCCCTGAAGCAGGGACTCTAGGCCTTCCTTGGAGTTGCCCAGATGCTTCTCGGAGAGAAGAGGTCCGTGGGCTAGGATTCCTGGCCCTGAGGTGGGATCCCTGTGGCCCTTGTCCCCAGGACTGCTGTGTGTGCTGCTCGGCCTGGCTGTGGCAGTGGCCCACAGGATGCAGCCCCACTGCTTGAAGGCTTTCTTCACCCAGAGTGCAGAAGAGGACACCGTGCAGGAGTGGAGCCCCGAGGAAGGGGGGTTCCTGATCCCCCACTACCAGTCCATGGATGAGAACCCCAAGACCCAGGACATCCCACTGTCAGGGGCTTCCTCCGAGACGTGCTGTCAGGAGGAGAGCCCCCAGGAGTTTGACTATGCCCTCTAATGGTCTTCTTCCAATGCTCACTGGACTTCAGACCTCATGGGAGCCCCTCAACGCACCACAGCCCCCAGCTCCAGTCTGTAGGCGGTGGGAAAGAGGGGGCTGTAGCCACTGTTGCTGTTAAAGAAAAAAGCCCTCAGAGGCTATACAGACATTTAACAGCACATAAACTCCACCTTCAAGCCCAGCCAGGGAGCTGAGCCTGCTTTTTGCACAGCAAACCCGCCTTTCTTGGATGCTTGCCTCTTGGCAGCGCCCTTGACATTCACTGAGACCCAACTTCTCCTGCTTCAGGTGTGTGTGTGTGTGTGTGTGTGTGTGTGTGTGTATAGATGGGGAATTACAGGGTGGTTTTCTGTCATCTTTTTTGTTTTACCTTTATTCCCCTGATTTGTGTTCTTTCTTGGTCCTGTAAAGGCACAGAGGGACCCAGACCCAACATCTACTCCATCTAACATTAACCAGCTAGGGCACATTTGTCATTGAGCTTCAGTTTCCAAATTTGCCAACTCAGATTATAACCCTTGTCAAGGATCTTTTTAAAAAAAATTTTGTTGAGGGCTCGTACAATTCTTATCACAGTCCATACATACATCCATTGAGTCAAGCACATATGTACACCTGTTGCCCTCATCAATCTCAACACATTTGCCCTCTACTTTAGCCCTCAATATCATTTGCTCATTTTTCCCCTCCCTCCTCCATCTCCCTCCTGAACCCTTAAAACAAAAATATCAGGATTTATATGTGTATGCATTCCTGACATCCAGCTAGGACCTTAAGCAGCTTCTTGAAAGGAGCCCAGTGTGAGGAGTTAGCGAACAAAATCCAAAACGCTATTCCTCTCCCATCCACTCAGCTGAACGAGCGGGAGGCGGCTCCGGAAGATGCTCGTTCCGGTCGTTTTCCCTAGGTTCCCACTAGAGGGCGCGCCGCTCCCGGAGCCTTTCTAGGATGACTCCGGATGCTCTGGAGAAAACCCGGCTCTCTGGGGTCTCAGGGCTCCAGCTCAGTGACCTCCCCAGCGTTCGTTTCCCCAGGAGCCAGAAGAAGCATGGAAATGAAGGGGGGAATGTTTTTGTTTTGATTTTTTTTAAAGTGAGCGTTTATTAAAAAAAAGTTATTTACAATTAATCCTGTGCCCAGACGTGCAGACGCTGTGGCCCTCCCCTAGTTTCCCGAGTCCATGCCCAGTGGGCACTGCTTCCTGGCCTGCACCGGCCCAGGCGGGATAGGATTCCCAGGTTGAAGCGTTCCCTCTACAGGTTAGTGCTCATCTTGAAGCCAGGGTCCCCGGACGGGTTGTGCAGAGGGTTGCTGAGGACCAGAGGGGAGCCCCCTCTTCCCTGGCCGTCACCTCCCTTGCTGCTTCGGTCCAGGAAGATGCGGAGAGCATTGGGCCGCGCGTAGTGCAGGCTGACTACTGCCCCTCCGAGAAGAAGACACAGGAGGCCTGTGACGAGGTGACAATGAGAGGGGACTGGAGTGAAGGGGTGGCCTCCCGGCACAAGCCGGAGTACCCGCCCCAATCTGGGGGTGCTGGCTCTGGCAATTCCTTACACACACACACACACACACACACACACACACACACACACACTGCAGGAGGACATCACACACACACACACACACACACACTCTGCAGGAGGACATCGCATACAGCTCCCAGGCAGCAGGGTTTCCAGTGGGGACTGGAGCAAGAGACTACTTGGCACCCACCCTCCATCCTTGGCTGTCCAGTTCACACCCCGTTCCCGGCCCCGCCCCGGCCCCCAGGCCCAGTCCTCACCGGTGGCGAGCGTGACCCAAAAGGAGGCGCCGTAGTGAGTGGTGAGCGTGGCGGAGCCGAGGCGCAGCTGGCAGACGGGCACGCTGGAGATGGAGGCGAAGGAGAAGACGGAGAAGAGCGCGAAGGCGCCGGTGGTCAGCAGCGCCAGCCCCCCGTACAGCGGGACGGGCATGGAGAGCAGCGCGTTGGACAGGAGCCACAGGCAGAATGCCACCCTGCGGGGGACGGGGGGCAGGGCGACGCCGTCAGCTAACCCAAGGTCCACACTTTGAAACCACCAGCCGCTCCTCGGGAGAAAGAGGAGGCTTTCTATTCGCATCGACAGTTACAGGCTCGGAAACCCACAGGGACAGACAGCTCTACCGTGTCCTCTGGGGTCGCTGTGAGTCTGAATCAACTCGATGGTAGTGGCTTTGGCTGAATTACCGCGCGGGATTCCTCTAGACCACGTGCGCCCCTATGTCCCCAGCCCGGCGCAGGTCTGGGTCTATGAGGACCAGGTGACGTTGGGACACAGGGAGGCCTAATACTCGCTCGAGATGCGTTGGGTTGTAACTGGAGTGCTCCTCCGAGGGCCTCACCCCCCCCTCCCCGACCCCCATCCCCTTCCCACGTGCGCTCACACATGGGGGCCACCCCCACCCCGGGCCCTCACCACAGCGTGGCCGAGGCGTAGTGTCCTGCCAGGCTGTACTGGCGGTAGAGGCCGCAGGGGCTGCTCGGGGTGAACTTCTCCGCCAGATAGAGCACGGGGTCCGGCAGCCCCCTGCCCAGAGCCTCCGCATACTCCTCTTCGTAGTCCTCGCCCAGGCGCCAGCTGAACTTCTCATTGTAGTTAATGGTCTCGTTCAGCTGCTGGACCGGGGTCCCTGCGGAGGGCAGTGGGTGTGTGTGTGTGCCGCCCCCCTCCCCCCTTCCCAGCAAAGGGACAGATTTAGATAGGAGAGCGGACCGCAGTACCCAAGGTGAAAAAACAAAATGGGTTTGGCGGTAGAGGGGGAGCCAAAAGCTATTTGAACCTTGAGACCTTGAAGGTCCTCGGAATGGCCCCCATCGCTTCCCCCAAAGCCCCCTCACCTGTGAGTGTGATATTAATGCCCTCCAGGCCCACGCGCAGGCCGACTTGGGCACTGACCCGAGCCGCACTGAACGCCTTATAGGAGGTGTTGGTGCTGACCCAGCCGACGAACCAGTCTGCGCTGAAGTGCACCGCTGTGGGGAAAGTGGGGTGGGGCGCGGGGTGGGGGTGGGGCAAAGGGAAGGCATTAGGAGAGTGATGGTAGGAAATGGGATTCACACTGAGAGGGTGGTGGTGGTGGTGGGGTGTGTGTGTGCATAGTAAAGGCAAAAGAAGAGAAGGCATCAGAAAGAACCCTGAGAAGGGAGGGGGTGTGACTAGGCACGTACCCCAGCGCCCCATTTTCCCAGAGGACCTCTGGCCACCTCCCACCTCACCTGGGTCCTCTGCCCACCTGTCCTGCACACTCACCAACAATTTCAGCGCCTATGAAGAGACTGAGAAGAATTCTCACCAGCCAGAACCAGCGCTGCAGGAAGAAGCGCCAACATCAGACTCAGGCACTGACCAACCAGAGCCTCCAGGTCTCCCATGGCCCCAGCAACTGGCACGCTTCAGAGCCCGGCTCCTGCCCACCCCATTGCCCGCACTTTCCCTAGTTACATTCCTAGTGTTTCAAGGCCAGGCTTCACGCTTGCTTTCCCTGCAAGTCCCTCCTAGTCTCACCTCTCTAATGGTTCCTTCTGCCACTTCAGCTTCATTTCCCAGGCTTCAGTATATTGTAGCCCAAACACCTCTGCCCAAGCTCTCTCATCTCCTTCTCTCTCCCAGCTTCCCCGACTCCTGTCCAGCCTCCTCTTCCCCCTCTTCTTCTCCTCCACCTCCTTGGGTCACTGGTTGGTGGGGCTCAGTGAGCCCAGAAGAAGTGTTGAGTAGACAGGGGTCACCTGCCCCAGGAGAGGGAGGCCCAGGGGTGGAAATGAGAACTCAGCCTCTTAAACGCAGGCGCACCAGCTGCCAGAAAAACCAACCTAGATCAAGAGGCTGGGATACTGGGTCCTCTCAGATTGGAAAAAACCCACAACCCAGTAGCCATGTTGAAATAGCCAGCTTCCACGTGGGCTGCTAACCGCAGGCCAGCAGTTCCATCCTCTAGCCCGCTTTTAGGAAAGGGAGGCAATCTTCTCCCCTAAAGATTTACAGCATAGGAAATCGGGGGGGGGGGGCACTTTTACTCTGCCCTTTAAGGTCACCGTGGATCAGAATAAACTTGGTGGCAGTTGGCTGGTTAGAAGGCTGGGGAACCTTAATGGGTAATCTAAAGAAATGCATCCCGTCTGACACAAACCGCAGAGTTTGGGGCCAGGCATCCCTACAGTTGCACCTCAACCTTTTCCACAGAGGAACTGTGTCTGTCCTCTGCGCCTTAACCCTGAAGGTCATCACCAGAGGACCAGAGAGGGACGGAGTTGCAGTTTGGGAGGCCCCCCCAGCGTGTGGAGCCTGGATGCAGCCCGGGGGTTGTAGCAGCCCCCAGAATACCTCTCCTACGTCCTGGACTGAGAGCTCTCACTCCCTGGGCTGGAGAAAGCTTGGCCACTTGTGCCTCTGTGTGACTCTAGGTAGAGGCCTTTGCCACTAGCGAACCCACCTCCAAGCCCAGTCTGGTAGCGCCCCTCTTACCGAGTGGCCTCGGATCCCTGGCAAGACGAACAGGAAGGTGGCGAACAAGAAGAGGAAGACCAGGATGACCACGAGCAGCGGGGCGCTGAAGCCGGCCGCATGCCGGGGCTGCGGGTAGAAGGGAAGCTGCCCGTTCCACAGGGTCATGCTGCCGAGCCCGGCGGGCTGGACGTGCCGGGAGGAAAGAGGGCTCGACTCGGCTGCGCGGCGCAGCGCCCCTCCGCTGCCCTTTGCGGTCCCGGGGGTGCGATCGCGTCCCTGCCCCGCGGGTTGCTCTCAGGCGGGGCGCTCGGGGTCTGGATCGGCGGGTTTCCTTCGCTTCGACCGTGGCCAGTTATTTTCGGAACTTTGCGGGCTCGGGCTGCATTGGCCCCGTCGCGTGGGTTTGTCCTTTTTATAGGGCCGCCAGGATGTCACCACTTGGCACCTGCGTCTGGGCGGGAAGGGGTCATGCAAATGAGGGGCGGAGGGCCGTAAGTAAATATGGGGCAGCCCCGCCTCCGCAGCAGGACGGCTAAGCCAAGTCCACCTGCCCACACCTGGCGCTGGTGCGTCCAGAGCGACACCGCGCGCCACAGAGCCCGAGGCTCCGGGGACTCGGCCGCCGGGTGGTGGAAAGTCGCGAGCAGAGCGGTCCAAAGAGGCCGAGCTCCCCGTCGGACAAAGGACGTGTGAGCCCATCTCAGAGGTTAGGCCGGGGTTGGGGCCTGACCTCACCCTCGCCCTGCCCGCATGCAGCTGGGTTTGGGGGCTCCCCCACCCTCGTCGTGGCGTGAGGTGCCGGAGGGCTGCGCCTCCTTCTGGAGTGGCAGGTGCCCAGGGCGTTGGGTGTCGCGGCTGGCGGTGGGGGAGCCCCGGGCAGTTGGAGGCAGGTCCCGCTTGGGGCTGCCCGGCTCGGGAGGATTTGTGCTGGAGGCTGGGGAGGGGCCATTCCCGACGGGTTTGGGGACTTGGAGGCACCAAGTTCTCCAAGGCGGCTAGAAGTCCTGACAACTGCCTTCCAAACGTGGCACTCGTTGGCGCCTTCCAGACGCCCCCTACCCTACCCCACCCCCCAGACCCCGCAAGGCTGGCCGTGGGCAGGGACGCCAGCTCTGTGTCCCTTGCTCCCCAGGCCGCAGGGGCAGCATGTTCGGCGCGAGGCCAGAGGCTCTGGTGCTGCTGGGCGCCCTGCTGACCGGCCCTCTGGCCCCAGCGGGTGAGTG
>NW_022103905.1:3039114-3040997 GCF_000313985.2 Echinops telfairi | reverse complement strand
CTCCTGGCGCCGAGAAGGTGGCGGCAGGGCGCCGGGAGGCTAGGAGGGGGGATCCCGACGGAGTGAGGGTTCGGACGGATCCCGCTCGCTCCCTCCCGCAGGCTTCCGGCTGCAGCGCCTGGTCCCGGCCAATTACGCGGACGGCGTGTACCAGGCCCTGGGGGAGCCTCTGCTGCCCAACCCGCGCCAGCTCAGCAACGCCGTCTCGCAGGGGGCAGCCGGGCAGCCTTCGGGACGCAACCGCACGGTGCTCGGGCTCTTCTTTGGTGAGGGCGAGGTGCCCCCCCGCACCCAGGGAAACCACGGGGGTCCGCCTGACGCCCAGCTCAGCGCTGAGGGAGAGGGGTCTGATCCACCAGCAGCCCTTGGAGGCTGCCTCACAACGGTGCCCCGAGTGTTTGTTGGGTGCCGTGCTCTGTCCTGCGCCATCCTCACAATGGTCCTTATGTTTGAGCCCGTCGGGCTGTCACGGTGTCCAGCGGTCTCCCTCTTTCCCATAGCCTTCAATTGATTAAGCATGGCATCCTGTTCCAGGATCCGCTCTCTCCCGGTAATGTGTCCAAGGTAGTGAGACAAGTCTTGCCACCCTTGATTTTAAGGAGCATTCTGGCTGCGCGTCTTCCAAGAAGGTGGCGGGAACCCTCTTTCATTACTTTTAGGATTCGAATTTGAGGCTCGCTGAAGTCACCCAGTGTGTGATTCTTACTGTCACTGTGCGCCCCAGGGTCTCCTACTGGACCAGGTCATCCAGAATCCTTAGCCAAGTTGGTTAGCCATTTTCATAGACTAACGTGATTGATAGCTATACATTGCGTAGATGTAACATTCCTCGGATGACATGAATACGAATAACAAAGTCAAAACGTTATGAATCTTTACGAATAACAAAGTTATGAATCTAGGTTTACAATCTAAGGGCCACAATATTGTAGCTAAAACACTAGACAATTTTAATAAATCAGCCACTGTGAAAATTCTGACAGCAAAGAAAACAGCTTGGAAATGTAGATACGATTCTAAGCATGAATGTAATTTAGTAAGAAGGTTCAAAAAATAAAACAGCATAGAATTTTACTCCTGTAGGTGTCCTGATACACCTAAGCCGAGCATACAATTGTTTTTATTGTTGTAACTAACCACAGGGGTATTTTTCTTTTCTTTTTGGGGGGATATTTTTCTTAAAACGAATGAATTTCTGCTGAAACACTGCACAAAATTTTTATAGATCATTACTTTAGTGTCACCCTTCCTGACACCCCTTTGACCCACACGCGGGTGTGACTCCTCTCCCACCCTTCCCCCAGTAACATCACTGGGTGCAGTGATTGGCCTCAAGGTTGCTGCCCCAAAGCTTGGTTGATTGCAAGCCCTCAGCTGCGCTGAGGAAGAGAGAGGTGGCGGTTAGCTTCCATAGAAACCACAGCATTGGAAACCCTTGGGGCAGTGCGGCTCAGCGACTCCGTGGCTGAGTCGGACTCCACCAGGGCGATGGAGGGAACGCCGGGAAGCTGGGGCGGGTGGGGCTCGCTGGCCTTCGCTTCCTGAGAACCCCAGGAAGCCGCGGGGGCTCTGGCCGCGCTGGGTGCGCCCCTTGGCTCAGCGCTTTGCCCTGGCCCTAGGCTACCACCTGCTCTCAGACGTGGTGAGCACCGATCGGCCTGGCTGCCCCGCCGAGTTCCTCAACATCCGCATCCCGCCCGGAGACCCAGTGTTCGACCCCGACCGCCGCGGGGACGTGGTGCTGCCCTTCCAGAGGAGCCGCTGGGACCCCGAGACCGGACAGAGCCCCAGCAACCCCCGGGACCTGGTGAGGCCAGGCGGGCCGCGGGCCGGGATTGGGGGGTGCAGGGTCCGGGGCAGGTGGGCACCAACCCGCGCCCCTC
>NW_022103905.1:3036879-3038612 GCF_000313985.2 Echinops telfairi | reverse complement strand
AGGAGCTGTTCCAGCACGCGCGCAAGAGGGTCGTCGCCACCTACCAGGTGCGCGCAGCCCCCACCGCGCCCCTCCCCCTCCCCCTCGGGCCCCCTTTCCAGGGAGACCCTCCTGCCAGAGGGCGCCCGCCTGGGGGAGTCCCCTGACCAGGGTCCGGAGAATGTAGCTCCTTCAACAAACGCCACCAAAGGTCCTTTTCAAAGTGACCCAGAGTCACTTGGGGAACAGGCCTCTCCACCTTGCCTTTCCCAGCGCTGCTCGGGCCAGGCACTTATCTCCTACCTAAGGGGATCTCTCCCAGCAGCCTCTTGATTGTCTCTCCCCGCTGCTCCACCCTGCTCCTCTCTCCCTTTTCCACCCCGCAGAACATTGCTCTGTACGAGTGGCTGCCCAGCTTCCTGCAGCTAACGCCTTCAGAGTATAAAGGTGAGAGCCTTGGGGGGCTCGGGCTAGTTGTGGGGCAGAAACAAGCTCCCATGACCCAGCGCGTGCCCGTAATGGAAAGGTGTGGGAGCCTATTTCTTTGACGATGACCCCTCTCCCCAGGGTACCGCCCTTTCCAGGACCCCAGCATCTCCCCCGAGTTCCTGGCGGCCTCGGAGCAGTTTTTCTCCACCATGGTGCCCCCGGGAGTCTATATGAGGTGAGGAAGGGGCTGGTGGTGGGAGACAGCTCGCTGGCAGTGATCAGATACCCCTGGGGGGCCTCGAGTCTTTCACACGTCTCCAGTTTGAGAGGAAATTCAGAACTGTGTTCAGGATCCTGAAATAGGGCCCTGGGTTGGGGGCTAGGTTGTGGGTTCCATTGAGGCTAACCCTACCAGTGGGAGAAAGAGGAGGCTTTCTCCTCCTGAGTAAAGAGTTACAGTCTGGGAACCCACAGGGGCAGTTCCACCCTGTCCTACAGGGTCCTTAGGAGCCGGCATCCACTTGACAGCCCTGAGTTATGTCTGGTTTCTCCTAATGGTTGAACTTCGGCTGCTGAGAGCAGCGTTTCTGCAGCAGTGGGGTCACCTTCTCCACACCCTTCTACCCCACTGGGTGCGGACAGCAAGCTCCCTCCATCTTTGATCACACGTGCATTGCCAAACCCCTGCTGTGTCCCAAGTAGTTAAGCCTCAGTCCTGACCATCCCTTGGGCGTCTCTCACCCCACTCAGTCCCACTCTTGCCTGAGTCCCTTCACCGCCCCCTCGGTGTCTCCATTTCAGAAATGCCAGTTGTCACTTCCAGAAAGTCTGGAGCAAGGATTTTGACAACTCCACGGCTCTCAGGGTTTGCAACAGCTACTGGATTCGAGAGGTCAGCCTGGGGACAGGGACAGGGGCGGGAAGATGGGCCAAGGGCCTTGTCTACACAGGCTGGGGAAAGCAGTAACTGGTTGAGTGCTGGTGGGAGAGGAAAGGGAGGGAGTGAGCAGGAGAGAATGGGTTAGAGACCAGGACTGGCCAAGGGTCCTTCGTGTGGAGGTCACAGCAGTCGGGTGAGAGCCTGGGTGCTGAGAAGGCAGAGGGGCTGCGTTTTCTGGAGGGTCTCTAGCTAGGGCTTACCTGGAGGGTGGGTTTACTTCCAGAATCCCAACCTGGGCAGTGCCGAGGCGGTGAATCACCTGCTGCTGGGGATGGCCTCTCAGATCTCGGAGCTGGAGGACAGGATAGTGGTTGAAGACCTGAGGGGTGAGTACTGAGTCCCAAGGATTGGGGCCTGGAGACCCTTCTCAGTCCATCACCCGCAA
>NW_022103905.1:3019326-3036606 GCF_000313985.2 Echinops telfairi | reverse complement strand
GCACACACACACACACACACACACACACACACACACACACGGTGAGTACTGAGTCCCAAGGATTGGGGCCTGGAGACCCTTCTCAGTCCATCACCCGCAAACCGGGGCCATCTGCAGTGTACACACACACACACACACACACACACACACTTCAAATAGCCATTAGGAGAAAAGGACTTTCAAACTTTTTAAAACATAATTTACTATCTAGTGTTGTTTTGATTATAAATTACTTATGTCTCTGAGTGAGTGAGTGAGTTTTTAGGGGAAAAGTCCGGCCAGGGAAATTGTCCCTGATCACACATGGTGACACTGGCCCTACATCGAGGCCATTGCCAGGACAGTACCTAGAGGAGCTCTGAGTGGGGTAGTGGTGGAGACGGTGTCAAAAGCCCCAGATGAGGAAGGGTTGGGGGCAGAAGCTACCATTAGCCTTTTCTTTTCCTTAGATTACTGGCCTGGCCCTGGCAAGTTCTCTCGCACAGACTATGTGGCCAGCAGCATCCAGCGGGGCAGAGACATGGGGCTGCCCAGCTATAACCAGGCTCTGATGGCCTTCGGCTTAAACACCCCGAACAACTGGAGTGAGCTCAGTCCCCACGTGGAGCCCCAGGTCAGCATGAGTAATGGAGTCGCAGGAGAATAACGGCTAACGTGTTCCTGGAGTGGAGATGGGCCCGGGCCTGTTCATAGACCAACTCCTTTCATCTGTTCCCTGGGGCCAGGTGTCATTCTGACTCGGTGGTCCCGTAGGACAGAGCAGAGGAGTCCCATGTAGTTCCCAAGGTCGTAATCTTTCTGGAGGCCGACGGCCTCGTCTTGCTCATGCACAGTGGTGGGTATGTTTGACCATGGGCCTTTTGTTTAGCAACTGAGGTCTTGACCACTGTGTGATCAAATAGACAGACAGACAAGCAAAAACCAAGCTCACTGCCATCGAGTGGAGGTGGACTCATAGTGACTCTATTGGACAGGACAGAACTGGCCCTGTGAGGCTCCAGGACTGGAACTCTTTAGGGGAATAGAAAGCCCCATCTTTCTCCCATGGAGTGGCTGGTGGTTTTGAACTGGCGACCTTGAGGTTAGCAGCCCACCATGTACCCGCTACACAGGGATCCCTACTGTATACATGCATGTAATAAAGTAGACACAATAAAACCCGAGAAAGCCGACACCTGCTACGGGAGGAGCACTACTAAAACAAGCCCCACTAAAACAAGCGACAGAAAAGCATCCCACTGTTCCAGTCCACAGTGGGAAACCTGAGGTCTGGGTCTGGGGGTGGGGCAGTTCTTGGAGCCCCAGCTCTCACAGCTACTATCATTATCCCTGTTTTAGGGACAAAGTAGCCAGTCAATCCTAGAGGCTGGCTTTAAACTCAGGTCACCTGACTCCAGCGTATGTTCTTAGCTACTACATCGTACCTCTTCGAAAGGGTGTCTTCTTGGTTGCGTGCAATGCTCTCAGTCTTGCAGTGTTCCTTCCCGTGGGGAGGGTGTCCCTGAAACTGCTCGCAGGAATTGGGCAGGCCGTGTAGCAAAGACCACAGGCTAGGTCCTTGGACACCTGCCTCACCATGGGCGGGGACACAGATCCCCACCACCCCCTCAATGGCTAGCTCCTGCTAGATGGACAAACTGCTTAGGAAGATGAAGAGGAGGCGGCCTCCCCCCCATGCCCACGCCCCCAAGCCAGGACAGAGCAACCGGGTAGGGGCCCTACATGTAAAGGCTGGGACAGCAGTGGCTGCCTTCCAGGGCACAGTCTCCTCACCTCCTCTGCTGGCCCAGGTGCTGGAGGCCACAGCCGCGCTCTATAATCAGGACCTGTCCCGGCTGGAGCTGCTCCCAGGGGGGCTCCTGGAGAGCCACGGGGGGCCCGGACCCCTCTTCACTGCCATTGTCCTGGACCAGTTTGTGCGACTGCGGGACGGCGACCGCTACTGGTTTGAGAATACCAGGAATGGGTAAGGCCAGCCTGCGCCCCCCCCCCCCAGCCCCTGCCCCTGCCTCAGCTTCTGCCTCAGCCTGGGCACAAGACCCTCTCTCTCTGGCCCCAGGCAGCCCCCATGAGCCCCAACCCCTCTGTGTCTCTTTCCTGGTCTGAGTCCTTGAGCCTGAGGCTGCTGGAGAGTCCTGATTCCAGCCACGTCTCATCCTCCCCCAACACAGGCTGTTCTCCGAGGAGGAGATTGCCGAGATCAGGAACACCACCCTGCGGGACGTGCTAGTGGCGGTCACCAACGTGGACCCCAGCGCCTTGCAGCCCAGCGTCTTCGTCTGGCACGAGGGTGAGCATCCAGGGAAAACACTGTGACGTGGCCAGAGGAAAGGCGAAGAGGAAGAGGGCCCCCTCGGGGCTGGGGCGGAAGCCCCATGGGGCCACTCCCCCAGTAAGGCCTGGCGCAGCCCGGCCTCTGGCTTTCGCCTTGTGGTCAAGTGCGGTGGATGCTGAGGGGCAAAGAATGGATCGGAATTGAAAACAGTTCAGAACCCTGTTGTGCAACATTACCCAGTAGAGGATCGATCACTTTCTACACGTTCTGCATGCACAATTCCGTGGCGTTGTTGATGTCTCCGGGGATGTGTAATGTGGAAGGGGCGTTTTAAGGGAAACACGTTTCGGGGCAGTCGACCGGGGTTGGGAAGAGGACAGCTTGGGCCTTTATAAGACTACAGGGACGGCTGCTTGGCCGAGGAATGTGTTCTTGGGTTTTGAGGTTTAGGTCTCCTCAGGTGCACCCTGCCCTCAGCCCGAGCAGCTCACGACCAGAGGCCTGCCCGCCTGTGTGCCCCTGACCGTGGTGGACTACTTTGAGGGCAGCGGTCCTGGATTTGGAATCACCCTTGTAGCTCTCTGCTTGCTTCCCTTAGGTGAGCCCTTTACCCTCACCCCATCGTCCCTCTCGGGGCCTCCCTGCTCCCCACAGCTAGTCCCGTTGTCCTGCAGGGCAAGGTCCTTGGTACCTTGGCACGGCTTGAGGCCAGGCTCAAGGGTCTTGGGAAGGGAGGGGAGGCAGCCAAAGGGCCAGTGAAGCTGCAGGCAAGGCCCTCCCCACGGGCTCCTCTGATCCCCTTCAGTGAGTCTACTCATCGCGGCCGTGGTGGCCTATTTCCGGGGCCGAGAGCGCAAGAAGCTACTGAAGAAAGGCAAAGAGAGCATGCGGAAGAACTCGGCCAAGGATGGGGTGCCAGGTGAGCCAGGGCTGAGGGGAGGAAGAGGGCCGGTGGGGGGCTTGGGGGAGCCCCTAGGAGAAAGAACCAGGTTGCAGATTCAGGGGAAAGTCAGGCTTCGAGGTCCCCGCTGGCCCTGGTAGAGGGCAAGCCCGGGAACCTTATCGGATCACTCTGTGCCATTGCCTCTCCTCCAGCGATGGAGTGGCCGGGCCCCAAGGAGAAGAGCTATCCCATCATCATCCAGCTCGTCGCAGACAGGGGTCTGCAGGTCCTGGACAGGCAGCTCGTCGTGCTCCGCATCATCCAGCTACGGCCCGCTCAGCAGGTCAACCTCATCCTGTCCAGCGACCGTGGGTGCCGCGCCCTGCTGCTCAAGATCCCCAAGGAGTATGACCTGGTGAGGCCGCCTGGCTTCCACATCACCCCAGCCTGGGAAGTCCTCGCAGGCTACTCTCTCCTCCGCTGCAGAGGAACCCTGTGGAAGCTGGGGAGAGAGACTCCCTGCAGACACTGGACCCATCCTGAAAGGGTGGGGTGGGGGGCAGTCTTTCCTTCCTTTCCTCAATGCTAGCCCCAGGGGAGGCAGAATGTGAAGCTCTTGTTCTCAGCATCAGTGCGACCCTGCTCTCACCCAGGTGCTGCTGTTCAACTGTGAGGCGGAGCGGGCCACCTTTGTGCAGCACCTGCGGGACTCCTGCCGCAGCTGGGGCTTGGACATCCACATGGCCGCGGTAGACGAGAAGGAGCTGTTCAGGAAGGCGGTGACCAAGCAGCAGCGGGGACGCATCCTTGAGATATTCTTCCGGCACCTTTTTGCCCAGGTACCATGACCCGGGCCTTAGGAGCCTGTGGTCCATCTGGCGCCATGGACCGACCCCATGGGGGACAAACTTATCTCTGTGCTCTCTTGTGCTTAGTCACTGAGGAGTCACCAGTCACATCTCTGCTTTGTGCCTCCATTGTTTCCTTGTCTAGAAAACCATGATTCAGACAGTTTCCACCCTATTGGGTGGGTGGACTCATTAAGACCATCCCCGATGCCAGTGGTGTCTGGTCCCCGCAGCCTCAGCCTCACCTGGGAACCTGATAGAAAAACACGGAGCTACGTACAGGGCTTAGCTTCAGTTCCTTGTAGGCATTGGACAAGTGTACGGCTTTTTCCATTTATACGAACAAGCCATGACCAAATTCTAGGCACAGGGCACCCTTATTCGCCTCAACATGAGCATGTCCTTAGCCTCTTCCTGCTGGTCCACCTGTGTCTACTGTGTCTTTTTCTCTCTTACTTTACATGTTCACACTTGGCCCACCCCCCACCCCCTCTCACCCCGCTCCCAGACTCCCTGTGTTAGACAGGGTTCTCTAGAGAGATAAAACCAAATTGCTGATAATTCAATATATTTATTTATAAAGATAATTAGATATATAACAAGAAATGAACTGTTAAATCATATACAGATAAATATATAATACAAGAAATAAACAGTTAAATTATAAAGCACTACAAATGGCTCAGTGCAACTCACGAGAGAGTTGTGAGAGACTAGCAGTCCTTCAAGTCTAGTCTGCTGCCAGATCTTCCTCTATTTGTAGAGAGAGCTAGGCTATGTCAGCACAGCAGCCAATCACAAGGCAGGTCACCAACTGCCAGTCCCCAGCTCCAGAGATGTCTTAAAGGGACCTCAACTTACAGTGACACAGTCCACAGGCTAGGCGTCCCACAGGTAGTGTAGCCTTTAAATTGAGGCACAGAACAAGCAAGGCAGCCGCACACTGGTCTGATGATCACAGAGCGAGAGACAAGTAAGGCGAGGCTCACCAAGCCATTTATCTCTCTGCCCTTCAGTTAATCCCACTTGTGTTTATCAGCCAGGCTGGCACAATAAACTATCTCACTCCCTATATAACATTGCTGATGGGTTGGGGTAGGGGCGCAGAAAAGGCTGGTTACAAGAGGCTTGATTCACCCCTTCTGCTGGAGAGTCGATGCCTGAGCCAGAAGTCTGTCTGAGGACCAAGGAGCTACCAGGGCTCGACCTTTCTGATTGGATTTTGGGGAGATGAGAAGGGGAGGGGGCGGTGTCACTGAACTGCTTCCAGACTGGGCTTCTGCTCCTTCTCCCCTTCTCCCTCCCGGCCGCTGCCCAAGTGCAGGTGCTGGACATTAACCAGGCAGATGCAGGGTCCCTGCCCCTGGACTCCTCACAGAAGGTGCGGGAGGCCCTGTCGTGCGAGCTGAGCAGGGCCGAGTTTGCCGAGTCTCTGGGCCTCAAGCCTCAGGACATGTTTGTGGAGTCCATGTTCTCTCTGGCCGACAAGGATGGCAACGGGTACCTGTCCTTCCGGGAGTTCCTGGACATCCTGGTGGTCTTCATGAAAGGTGGGTACCAGTGGGGTGGTAAGCCTCATCCAAGGCCCTGGATGTCTTTCAGCAGGGAGCTAGCTGATAGACACCTTTCTCTACCCAGGCTCCCCTGAGGATAAGTCCCGCCTGATGTTCACCATGTATGACCTTGATGAGAACGGCTTTCTCTCCAAGCAAGAATTCTTCACCATGATGGGGTACGGGGTGTGGGGTGGGCCATGCCTGCAACTTCCCGATGTTTTAAATAGGAACACAGGTCAGGCCAGAGGGGGGCAGGCAAGGTGGCTATCTGCTGTGAGAGGCAGGGGTCCAGGCAGAGTGTACGTCTCTCGGGGTGCCCGGTTCCAAAAGTTTACCTGCCAGGCCTGGGATTCTAGGAGGGTTTATAAAACAAGACAAATGCCACCAAAACCCAATGATGCTTTCTGACATTTTGGGTGCCTTTGGATCCTTGAAAACAAACTGTTTACAAAATCCAGCTCTCCTAACACTGTGTCTGACACACACTTAGTAAAAGGATGGATGGATGGATGGATGGATGGATGGATGGATGGATGGATGGATTCTTCTAACACGTATCACATGGCATGCAATTGGGAGTAACAACATGGAAGCTCCTTTCCATTCCAACTTGTTCTTCCTTCATCTTAAGCCATTTCTGTTTCTGGTGTGCCGGTAAAGGCCAGCACTGAGCATCAGGTTCTGTGTTGTTGAAATCAGTGCCCAGCCACAAAGGTTCACATCCCTTTGCTCCCCGCTGAACCCATCCCCTATGCCCTGTGCATGGGACATAGAGGCGTCCAACACGTGGTCCCTGAGTGAGATAAAAGGAAGTGGATGAGTGAATGGACCGAACTCACCTGTCCCTTTGCGCCATTTTTCACTGCCTTATGCATCCCTCTTAGCGTCCAAGGACCACACTGGACAGGGGCTTCTGGTTCTTTCTTCTTATTATTAATAATTTTAGTGGGGGGTGGGTCTGACAAATCTTATGACAACCCATCATTCAGTTGTATTATGCACACTTGTACATAGGTTGCCATCAACGTTTCCAAAACATTTTCTTTCCACTTGAGCCCTTGGTATCAACTCTTTTTTTCCGCCTCTTCCCTCCTATTTTTTTTGGTGGTTATATTTATTTATTTATTATTCATCATTAGAAAAGGGTCTTCTGAAGGGGCTTGGATAAAACTGATGGCAGTCAATAGCCACTTGGGTGTGTCGCTGCAGGCTCAGCCTTGGGCAGGGCTCTAGGGAATCTGGGAGAGGATCCCTGCCACCAAAGGCTGAGTGCCCACCCCCAGGTCCTGTCACACAGAGGGATGCTTTTCTGGCAGGTGACGGCAGTGGTGGCCGTGCCGGGCGGGCTGGGTCTTTTCCTGCTGGGCTTGTCCCCATGGGTACGGCCTGTTTGCTTTTTTCCCCAAGTACAGCCCAAGAAACGTGTGGCCACAGTCAGTCTGGGTGTGGAGACACTTCCGGCTGCCTGGCAAGATGCTGGCACAAGGAAGCAGTGGGCAGTGCAGTAGCTCCAGCTCCTCGCCACTCTCACTGCCTTGTGCTCCAGCTTCACTGAGCAAATGGGGGTCTAGGGGCCTAACGTGCGCCAGGGCCCACGGAGGAAAGTGGGCAGACAGCCTGCCCCAACAAGCATGTGCCCTGGACACATCCCAGCTGGGCGGCAGTCTCCCAGGTCTACGGGCTGCTTTCTCCCACTGCTCAAGGTCACTTTCAATTCTCTTCTACCTCCTGAGCTTGTGGCCACCGCACCCAGCTTAGTGTCATCTGCGGGCCAGGTGAGCACCTTCTCGGTGCCACTTCCCGGGTCACTGGGAGCCACATGAGCTCATCTGGCCCTGCCCCACCCTGCATCCGCCCAAGCCTGGCCCAGCCTGGTGACAGGCTGCTCTGTCTGTGGTCCTCCCTCCCCCTCCCTCCCCAACCCCAACCCCAGCTCCTTCATCGAGATCTCCAACAACTGCCTGACCAAGGCCCAGCTGGCCGAGGTGGTGGAGTCCATGTTCCGGGAGGCAGGCTTCGAGGACAAGGAGGAGCTGACGTGGGAGGACTTCCACTTCATGCTGAGGGACCATGACAGCGAGCTTCGCCACACGCAGCTCTGCGTCAAAGGTGGAGGTGGAGGTGTGTGGCTATGCAAGGAAGGAATAGGGGGAGTGGCTTCGGTGAACAGGACCCAGAGCTTCCCTTCAACCGGTCCTCAGTGCCCGGCGCGGAGCCGTGCCCGTGCCCTCCGTTGTCACATACCAATGTGCAATCTGTGCACTGCACTAAGCTGTCAACAGTAGGGTCAGGGGTGACCTGAAATTCTGCCTGCTTGCTGCTCACCAAGACTCGGCCACTAACCGGTGTGGGCTGTATCTACCTGGAGGAAGAATGCTATCTTCTTGACACCAAGTCGGGGTTCATGACCCTGTAGGGGGGCCGCCCCCAGAAGGGGGGCCCCTTTCTACTTTTCGCAAGTTATCTAGCAGTGGCCACCCTGTGTAGTGGGGCGTACTCAGAGTGGGGAGCGAGGGGGAACAGGCCAGTCACTGGTAGGGGCCCAGAAGTCTTCCTGGTGGGGTAGGGAAAGCCCTGGTCTCGGCCCTTACCCCAACTGCCCTGTGGGGAAGCCTGTCTAGCTTCTTGTTCTCCTCCGCAGGTGTCCGAGACATTTTGAAACAAAACATCAACTCCCGAGTCTCATTTATCTCTCGGACGCCCAAGGAAAGGTGAGCAGACATGGGGCGTTAGGAGGTCCCCTACAGAGAAATGCAGGGTGTGGGGCTGCTGTGTCAGCCCCAGAAGGCAGACAGTTGCTATGGGGAAGTAGTCCTAGCCCCCATTCCAGCTGCCTCACATACCCCAGGCCACCCAGGAGCTTGCTGGCTCCTTGCCCCTCTAGGCCAGCGTTGAGTTAAACCACAAGTTCAAAGTATATGCAGTCACTGGGCTCTGCTGTCTTCCCCCCCTCCCCCTCCTTCTCTCAGCTCCTATGCCAACGGACTGGGCCTTCCTGCCTTAGAAGCTCCTGAGCTAGGAGGCTCTGGGCTGAAGAAGAGGTTTGGCAAAAAGTGAGTGTTTCCCAGATTCCTGGGCCTAGGGAGATTGGGGCAGGGTCTCAGGGTTACGCCTTGCCACCCAAGGGACCATCGGAGTCTCCTATTTGTCCCTGGCCTGGTGTGTGTGTTTGGGGGGTAGGGGTGGTGGGGGTGGGTGGAAGACAGTCAAAGTGCTCTTCAGTCTCTGCCTTCAGTTCGACCTTTCCTTCCGTCTCCTTATCTCGTGGCTCTCTACGTTTTGTGAATTGGTCGGGGTTTGCCGAGCAGGCCATTGCTTTACATTCAGTATTTTGCACCCCATTCTTTCGCCTTGTGCTTTGAAGTAACACCAAGAGGATAGTGAGGGGTGTCCTGACTTCTGCCTGCTTCGAGTAGATGGGTCAGGCTGGGGCAGGGCGCAGGGCGGGAGGCAGGGTGGACCAGAGGAGGGAAGAGGGTGGGTGGGAGAGTCTGCTCCTCAGTGTTTGGTGCTCTTCCTTTGAGGGCCCAATGTGACCTCTGCCGGGGGTCCTATGGGGGAGGCCAGAGTGCCCTGACCTCACAGCCACCCTGCCTCCCCCACAGCAGGCCGGCGGGGCCCCCTCCCAGACTGTACACGGAGGCGCTGCGGGAGAGGATGCAGCGGGGCCTGCTAGCCCAGAAGCTGCAGCAGTACAAGCGCTTCGTGGAGAACTACCTGCGGCACATCGTGTGCGTCGCCGTCTTCTCGGCCGTCTGCGCGGGCCTGTTCGCAGAGCGGGCTTACTGTAAGAGCGCCGGGCGCGGGCCGGGCATCCAGGTGGGAAACCCAAGGCACCGCCCAGGGCCAGCCCGGAGCCCACCGCTGGTGCCTCGCCCACCCCTCCTCTCGCCCTCCCCAGACTACGCCTTCACCTCGCCATCTTCGGGCATATCCGAGACCACCTTTGTGGGCATCATCCTGTCGCGGGGCTCGGCGGCCAGCATCTCCTTCATGTTCTCCTACATCCTGCTCACCATGTGCCGCAACCTCATCACCTTCCTGCGGGAGACCTTCCTCAACCGCTACGTGCCCTTTGACGCCGCCGTGGACTTCCACCGGTGGATCGCCATGGCGGCTGTTGTCCTGGCCAGTACGTGGTTCCCGGGCACCCTCCCCACCATGGCCTCTGCTAGGTCTAGCCCCGGGCTCTGCGCTGGATTGGAGGTAGAGCGGTTCCTGGGTGGCCCCTCTAACCGGCGACATCTCTCTCAGTCTTGCACAGTGCTGGCCACGTGGTCAATGTCTACATCTTCTCGGTCAGCCCCCTCAGCCTGCTCGCCTGCATCTTCCCCATCGTCTTTGTCAATGATGGGTCAGTTCCGTGAAGGCTCTCTTGGGGGGCACCTGGGAGTGGACTTGAGAGGCTAATGAGCAGGGAAAAGTCAGCCCTAGAAAGCCAGCTCCTCCCTGAGCTATGGGGAGAAGCCTCGTTTCGGGAAGCTAAGAAGAGATGTCCAGGTAGGCTTTGAGGATGAGAGCCGGCAGTGCTTTGCCAGCAAAGGGCATTGGGAGATGAAGTTAGAGACTCTCCCCAGGTGTGCTGACACATGTTGAGGGAACACATCCGACATAGCAGCCAGGTGTCCAAGAAGAGGATTGCCAAGTCAGCCACTGGGCCAAGTCTGCCAACTGAGCATTTCCTAGGTGCCTGGCATGATTCTAGGCACAGGCACACAGCAGTGAGCAAAACACAATCTGCCAGAACACTGGTCCCAGTGGTCAAGGAGGTCAGGGTAGCGTGGGAGGAGACATGCGCTTGCAGGAGGCTGGAAGGGCCGCTGGCCGTCTGAGTGGAGGATGGAGCTTGGGGACCCCAGCCTCCCCAGCAGAACCCCGGGCTAGCGGAACCGAGTTGTGGTGCTGGGTGGAGGCGAGGGAGCCTCTCCTGCCCACGCCAGAGGCTCAGAGTGCCTTTGACTCCCAGGTCCCTGCTTCCCCAGAAGTTCTACTGGTGGTTCTTCCAGACGGTTCCAGGTAGGCGATGGTGATCTGGAGGGGGACTCTGTCCGTCCGAGGACCTCGGCACCTCCTGGGAAGGCGGGCTTGTCTATAGGGGTTGAGGACTTCCATTTTAAAACGAAGTCCAGCTCTACCACCTGCTGAGCAGTGGGCAAACGGAGGGGATTTTCAACTCACTCGGAGGTCCTCCTTGCTGACTCTGTCCTCCCGCCCCGCCCCCTGCCCCCAGGCATGACGGGGGTGCTCCTGCTCCTGGTGCTGGCCATCATGTACGTCTTCGCCTCTCATCACTTCCGCCGCCGCAGCTTCCGGGGCTTCTGGCTCACCCACCACCTCTACATCCTGCTCTACATCCTGGTGAGGGGCTTTTCTGGACAGAGCCAGGCCATGGGGCGGGGGTGGGGGTGGGAGGTGGGGGGAGCACCAGTGATGGGAGGCAGAGGAGTGGGGCAGAAGATCAAGATTTCAGACCCCAGACCCTGAGTCTGTGTCAGCCCCATTGACCCAGTCCCACCCAGGAGTGTCGCCTGGGCAAGGCAGTAGGGTACAGGGTGGGCCCAGCTTGGCTGGGCCTGAGCTGTCTTCGCCGGCCGTGTCCCCAGATCATCATCCACGGCAGCTTGGCACTGGTTCAGATGCCCCGATTCCACATCTTCTTCCTGGTCCCGGCCCTCATCTACGCGGGGGACAAGCTGGTGAGCCTGAGCCGGAAGAAGGTGGAGATCAGCGTGGTGAAGGCAGAGCTGCTGCCGTCAGGTACCAGGTCCTGGCTTGACCTTACAGGTGCAGAGTCCTGGAGGTCAACCCTTGGAACTTGGGGAGACAGCTCCCCGAGCCGTCCGATCCCATCACAGACCCTGATAGCCTCTTGGGCTCCCGAGGCTTTCCTGGAGGGAATGCAGCCACGGAAAAGGCTGCACAGCCCCCCGGGAAGGCTTGCTGGCAGGGAGCAGTGGCTGTGGATGAGCCCGCTGACAGGGCAGGCAGAGGGGCTCAAGGTCCCCAAAGACCCTCCACCTAGGTGGCCAGAGTAGTGCACCAACCTTATATCCCTTCCTATTGGTCCAGGTGGTAGAGGCATTCCGTGTTGGGCTGCTGGCCACAGGTTAGCGGTTGGAACCCACAGGACAAAGACAAAGGTCTCTGCTCCCGGGAAGAGGCACCGTCTCAGAAACCCCCAGAGGCAGTACCACCTTGTCCTGTAGGGTCACCATGGGTCCAGATCGACCCGACGGCAGTGAGTTTAGTTTGGGATTTTTATCTTCTCTTAAGGGGCCCTAGTGGCATTGTAGTTTCAGGCTTTGAGTGGCTAATGGCAAGATCTGTGGTACCAAACCCAGCAGCCACCCCAAAGGAGAAAGGCGGCCATCTCCTCCCGTAGAGATAGATGTAGAGTCTCACGAACCCCCACAAGGTCTCTGTGAGCTGGAGTCAACTCGATGGCAGTAGGTTTGGGTAATCCTCTCCGAATAGCCTGCTTCCAAGACGGGGAAACATGGCCCAGAAGGTGGGAGAGCCGAGTGTTGGCCAAGGCAGGCACTTGGCTCCCTGTGGAGCGTGGCAGGAGATCGTTTTTTAAGTGTCACCAGTTGCCACCAAGGCCACCCTGGCTTTCAGAGATTCCATGCGTGTCTGAGTACACCTGTGTCCCTTGGGGCTTTCAGTGGCTGATTATTTGGAAGTGGATGACCAGGCTTAAGTGTCCAAGAGCAAAAAAATCAACCTCATTTCAATGTCATTTCCACCAAGAGTGCCCTATGGACACCTCGAGTGTCGGTGTGTGGCTTGCTAGCTCCAGCCTCCCCAATCTCTCTGATTAACATGGAGAGCATTGGCCTTGGGCTTGGCTGTGACTAGGCAGGAAAGATCAGCTCAAACTTGATAAGACCGTGTGCTGCCTTCCACTTGAGACACATGAACAGCCCCTGGGGAGCCCAGAACCCCATGGGGAAGCTGAGCTCTCTGGAGCTGGCAGGGTCCAGCTGAAGGGGGTGCAGAGAGGAGTGGAGGGGTGAGATGGGGACCAGAAACCTGCTCTTGGGTGCCAGGAAATAGAGAAGCAGTGGCGCCTTGCTCAGATCCCGAGTCCCCTCCCTTGTGCTGTGGGCATGTGGAGAGGGAAGTGTGCCCAGTAATCCGAAGGTGATAGAAGCAGGTTTTCTAATCCACGCCCCACCCCTCCCCAGGAGTGACCCACCTGCGGTTCCAGCGGCCCCAAGGCTTTGAGTACAAGTCAGGGCAGTGGGTGCGGATCGCCTGCCTGGCCCTGGGCACCACCGAGTACCACCCCTTCACGCTCACCTCCGCCCCCCACGAGGACACACTCAGCCTGCACATCCGGGCCGCGGGGCCCTGGACCACCCGCCTCAGGGAGATCTACTCACCCCCAACGGGCGGTGGCAGTGCCAGATACCCAAAGGTGCCGGGTCCACCCCTGGGAATCTGGTGACTGGGCCTTAGGCATGGGTGGTGGGTCCCTGCCCTCTCTCATCCTAAAACGAGAAGCTCCAATTACCCCTGGGCCAGGCTGGGAGCGAGAAGAGGGCTTTGAACCAAGATGAGATGTCTCTGCACCTTCCTTTCCTATGACCCCTCCATTCTGGCCTCCGCGTGAGGGCAGGGCCGGCACAACTCCCCTCTCCTCCTCTCTGCAGCTGTACCTCGATGGCCCATTTGGAGAGGGCCACCAGGAGTGGCACAAGTTTGAGGTGTCCGTGCTGGTGGGAGGGGGCATTGGGGTCACCCCCTTTGCGTCCATTCTCAAAGACCTGGTCTTCAAGTCCTCTCTGGGCAGCCAAATGCTCTGTAAGAAGGTGAGTGTCCCGCCCCCTTTCAAAGTCATGGGGACGGGTGGCCCAGAGTGTGTTCCTATGTCACAGCAGACCAGCATGGGGACACGGCCTGGGCTCCCTCTGGTGGGGCCTTCTGAAGACCTCTCACCCACAGCTGTCCAGAACCAGTGTCTGAGGGGGGGCGGGGGCGACAAAGCATCTGTTGGTGAGAAGCTTTGGCTTCAGAGCGTCCTGCCAGAGGCGGGGTGTCTTGTGCGGGGTGCGGGGTCCTCGAGCCTCCCAGATGAAAGTTGAGCCTGGTCCCATGCTGGAGCCTCGTGTCCCGTGTCCCCAGATCTACTTCATCTGGGTGACGCGGACGCAGCGGCAGTTCGAGTGGCTGGCCGACATCATCCGGGAGGTGGAGGAGAATGACCGCCAGGACCTGGTGTCGGTGCACATCTACATCACGCAGCTGGCCGAGAAGTTCGACCTCAGGACCACCATGCTGGTGCGTCAAGGCCCGCCACCGTCTGGGCTGGACGCTGGACCTGGCAGTACCCGACATGACCGCCCCTCCCCATCTTCTCCCCATCCCCCAGTACATCTGTGAGCGGCACTTCCAGAAGGTGCTGAACCGGAGTCTGTTCACGGGCCTGCACTCCATCACGCACTTTGGCCGCCCCCCCTTTGAACGCTTCTTCAACTCCCTGCAGGAGGTCCACCCCCAGGTCAGCCCTCCTCCATGCGTTCGGCCTTTCCCCACCCACAGTCCACAAGATGGGGTTCCCAGGAGAGCTCCCGGGGAAAGCGCTGCCACTTAAGGTGCCCCCCCCCAAGGGCCTGGAGCGGATGTGCTGCACCCCCCCCCCACAACCCCGCCCCCCTCAGCCAGGTCTGAGGATTGCTTCCTCCTGGGGAGCGAGTACCTAAAGTGGAGGGCCTCTCCCCTCACCTGACAGGTGCGGAAGGTTGGGGTGTTCAGCTGCGGCCCTCCTGGCATGACCAAGAATGTCGAGAAGGCCTGCCAGCTCATCAACCGGCAGGACCAGGTCCACTTCATGCACCACTTTGAGAACTTCTGAGGCACCTTCCCACTCTGCTCCCAGCACCGGCACCCACCGCTCCTCCCTTCTGCGACCCAAGTTGCACAGTCCTGCCAGCGACTGCTCTGCCTGAGTCTACCAGCAACCCCAGCTGGAGAGCTGAGGCAGCCCCTCCCTCCCTGCCTCTCTGCCCCAGGATCTGAGAAAGCAGAGAAGAACCCCTGGCTCAGGTCACACGAGGTGGTTATGAGCAAAATGGGGAGAAGGTGAAGAGATTCAATCGTGCCTGCCTCCCATGAGCCCCCAAATCTAGTTTTCTTGGCCTAGACATTTGAGAGAGGATGGGGGTCCGATATTGGATGCAAAGAGAAGGTTTAGAGAGAGGATCCCATGGGAGCCGAGCCCAGAAGCCGCGATGGGCAGAACTGGACAGTCTCAGCTCAGTCTCCAAAGATGTTTTAACTCCCGTTCCAGAAGGGAGCAGCCCCAATCCCAACCTTCCCTGCTCCTAGAGGGGCAGGGACTCAGAGGAGGAACAAAGATGCCTCCCCAGCCCTGACCTTCCTGGTGCTGACCAGCAATGCCGGCCACCTGCCCTTGGGGCCAGCCCCTCTCTGAGCTTTCTGGAGCAGCCTCTCTCCCAGCCAGCCAGTCACCTCTTCTCAGTGATCTCTGCCCTAGGAAGTGGGTGAGCCGCAGTCCAGTTTTCCCAGGATTCTCCTGGTTTTAGCACCGAAAGTCTCATGTCCCTGCAAACCAGGGCCGTTTGTCATCGCACCGAGGAGCCAGCTCTGGAAGTCACATCCACACTCTGCTCAAGGCCCATCCATTTCCTGCGCCCATCGACGCTGCCCTAAAGAGCTTGGCTTTCACGTTGCAGATACTGGGCCCCTTCCCAATCCGTCTCCCCAGCTCCACAGCGGCAACCACGGCTCTGCCCCCCTTCCTCCACATTAGTGGGGCCATCTTGAATGTGCTCCTTTCAGGCTGGCCGTTGTCACTCCGCAGAGTGAGGGAGGCCTTTGTGACTCATGAACAGGGCTGTACACACAGTTTCCCCCTTTGTATCTCACAGTAGTCTTCTGGGACACAGATGGACCGCACTTTATTTATCCGTTCTGTCGATGGACATTTGACTTATTTCTTGTTTTTGTGATGACTGAGAATAAAGCTATGAGCATTCTTGGCCTGTCTTTGGGGAATTTACTGCACTCGTGTCTCTTGGGTATCTGCACCGGAGTGGAATTGCTGGGGTCTTCAGCCAGCGGGACCTGTGACAGGGAGAGCCCAGCCCATCTCCCCATGCCGGCACAGCTTTCTCTCCTGGTCGCTCCTGCTCGACGCCTTCGGCCAGCAAATGTCTCTGGCTCCCACCCCTCTCTATGGAAAGTATCTCTCTCCCAGAGCTGGATGAGCACTGGCCTAGGAGTCAAAAGATTAGACTTCTCTAAAGGAACCCTGGTGTTGTCGTGGTTACATGTTGGGGTGCGATCTGCGTGGTCAGTAGTTCGAAACCACTAGCAGCTCCACAGGAGAAAGACAGACTTTCTACTCCCATAAACAGTGACGGTCTCAGAAACCCACGGGGGGTGGGGGGTGGGGGTGGGGGTGGGAGCGCTATGAGTCAGCATGCACTCAATGGAAGCCAGTTGTTGTTAGCCCTCTCTAAGCCACTGGGCACAATCCTTTCACTCCACTTTTCTTGGAGTCTATTGTCTCGTGTGAAATGTCTGTAGATGTTGGGAGCTCCAATAGTTGACATCGACTTGGGCAATGATACCTATCAGAAAATGTATGGGAATATGTTATGCAAATGCAATATGTGATTATTATTAATCCACCAGTTTCCTGACAGCACCACACCTACAGTCCTCCTGCCAGGTGTGCAAGCATCATTGAACCTAAGTCCCACCCCCCTTAAGTCTCAGCCTTAGTTCTATCCCGGAATACAGCTCACTAGTGCCTTCCTTATTCCTTTCTAATGACTGCTCAAAGTATTTATCTTCCCCATTCTAATCCCTCTCTCTAATGACTAGAGTAAGGAATGTCATTAACACCGATGCCACAGTTCCCCACAACCTCCCTCTTCAATCCTGCCCAGCCCCCAGCTCCCCTAGCCCCCCCCCACCCCCCGCCCCCCGATGCTAGGGCCTGAGTAAGGGTCTCCTGGTGATTCCATCGTCACTGAAGGGGTCTCTCCAGCCAAGTCTTGCCCAGATCCCAGGCACCAAGTGCTCCACCCACCGCTGCCCAGACCTCCAGTAAGCCGGTCATCTCTGTGATGAAAGTAAAGGACTTGCAGAGAGGATGGAAGTGTCCCTTGCTAGGACCTTTGACTGGTCCCTCCTTTGCTAGGACCCTGGGACTGTTTCTAAGGAGCTCTGGTGGCTCAGTGGTTAAGCACTGGGCTGCTAACGGGAAGGTCAGCACTTGGGACCCAACAGCCAGTCATGGATGTTGGATTTCGTCAGAAGCCTTTCGTGCATCAGTTGGTGTGACCACATAGTTTTGCTTACATGGTGGACGGCGTGAATTGTTTGGCAATGTCTGTGTCCGGTTTGGGTGTCAGGCCTATGGTCCCTCCGCAAATCTAGTTCCAGAATTTGCTGTCCTTTTCTGTAGTCTCGTGCTCTGCTGGTCTAGTGGTCATCTGTTGAGCTGCTACCAGGTTAACAGTTTGAAGCCCTCATGGAGACAAGAATGGAGGCTTTGACTCCATTAAGGAGATGCTGTCGGCCAGCTAGCTCAGAAGCAACAAAGCCCACATGGAAGAAGCACATCAGCCTGTGTGACCACGAGGTGTCAAAGGGATCACGTATCAGGCATCAAGGAACAAAAAATCTATCATTGATAATGAGGGCAAGTGCAGATTGGGGACCCAAAGCCCATCTGTAGGCAAT
>NW_022103905.1:3000205-3016423 GCF_000313985.2 Echinops telfairi | reverse complement strand
CCTGATTTGGGTTTCCTCCTACAGTCAGTATCATTGCATGTGTTTTGTGAGATGGAGGAGGACTGTGTGGATTGGTGTCAGACATATGGGTTAATGTTGGACTTGTGGGCTTGGGCAGCAGTGGTTGGGATGTTGTCTTGATGTGCACTTACCCTTTATGTAAAACTCTTTCGTATACATGAGTTTCTGTGGATTTGTTTCTCTAAAGTGCCCAGACTAACATAGAGACCAAGTCTCGTCATCCTAGTTTCTGAAAAGCATTTTGACTGAACTTCTTCCAAGAGATATTTTCACCAACATTATCATCGAAATGCAGCGATTCTTCTCCAGGTTTCCTTATCAGCTGTCCAACTGGAACATGCATGTGAAGCCACTGAACATTCCATGCCTTGGTTAATCCTAAAAATGACGTCTTTGTTCTTTCACATTCTAAAGGGGTCTGGTGTAGCAGATTCGTCCATCACATCGTCTGATTATCCTGAGACTGCTATCGTGAACATTGATCACTGATCGTGGGTCCAAGTAGAATGAAATCCCTGACCCGGTCAATCGTTCCTCCGTTTCTCATGATGTTTGTTGATCCCATTGTGAGGCGTTTGGCTGCTCTACCTCAGTGGTTCTCAACCTTCTTTATGCCGCGACCCTCTCACACAGTTTCTCATGTTGTGGTCACCCCCCCAACCATACAATTATTTTTGTGGCTACTTCATAACTAATTTTGCTACTGTTACGAATCATAATGTAAATACCTGATTGGCAGGATGTATTTTCATTGTTACAAGTTGAACATCATTAAAGCATAGGGATTCACCACACAATCTCATTAAATATGGTGAAATATTTATTTCTAATAACAAACAAATGAAATTTGTCTTGAAGCATGGTGTAGCATGGGTAAGTCTTCACGCCCGGTACTCGCATGTGGGTGTATCTACATGTGGGCAGACCCACCTGGAGGCGGATAGAGGAGCGGTGTCTCGGTTCCTAAGACCATCAGAAATAGGTGTTTTCTGATGGTCTTATGTAACCCCTGTGAAAAGGTCGCTGGACCCCCAAAGGGGTCGCGACCCACAGGCTGAGAACCGCTGCGCGACATGGAGGTGTAATCCACACTAAAGGCTGTCTTCGGTAAATGGGTCAAGTTCTCTGGGTGTTCAGCAAGCATGGTGTGTCACCTGCACATCACTGTTCTTCTCCCAGCCCCCCGCCTCTGACTGACTTCTGCGGACTGCAGGAGGTGTAGGTATTCAGCTGGGGTTCTCTGCCCTGTTGTGAGGCTGGCGGTCTATCAATGCAAAGGAAGGAGGAAGAAAGCCCCAGCGAGTGGCTGCTTTTTGCCCGAGGCCAGTGCAGGAGGTCAAAGATGGGTGCCTGAGTCACACGGGTGGCCCCAGCCTCTGATGGCCAGAGTGCAGGACTGCGGGTACACCTGTGAGGCAGCCTTGGAGAAGCTGAGATGTTTCACTCGCCCTTGTGAGCTTCACCCAAGTTCCCTTGCTGCGCTGTGCTCCTCCCTGGCTCACAGCCCTGTGAGGGGCACAACGAGCTACTGGGTGCCCCAGGTGTGGCCTGGTGACTGTCTCATTCATCTGGAAGGTGTTTCGAACCGGGGATACCCATCTCCCCACCCCTCTCTTCTCATTGACTCTGCAGTGTGGCAGGAGTTGTTCCACTAGCAGTTAGTTGCCTTGGGGGGAAGGTCTCTGGGAGGTTGGCCAGCGAGGCAGGCAGAGCCTTTTGGTTCAGACAAACGGAGAATCTGAGACTCTGCTCTGGTTCCCTGTAGGTGTGTGCAGCTCACTCAACTACCCTCTCCTGTGTGAAGCAGGGCTCTCAGTTTCTTCTCTGCTTATGCTACACGTCTGTCTACAGTCTAAGGTGACCCTACGTCCCGCTTTTGGCGGGACAGTCCCGATTTTTGACGCTTTAAAAGAGTCCTGATTTTTTGAAAGAATGCACGACAAGCTAGGGAACGGTCTATTTGGTCCACATAGACCAAATTTTTAATCGAGAACCCCGCCCCACCCCCACTCCGGTCAATGATGTCCCGCTTTACATCAGGTCACCTTGATCTGCACTGTCATATTGTACTAGATGAAATGTCTGAAATGCCTGACTGTGGCTCTTCCATAAAGGTGGTTGGGCAGAACCATGCCTGTAGGGTGTAGCAGGCTCTAACGTGGGGATTGTCAGTTTTCCCACTGCTCTGTGTGTGAGAGGCATCTCAGAAGCAGGGAGAGAGAAGGCTGGGACCATCCACGGGAAAAAGCCACGAGTGGAGCGCGTTCAAGATTCCCTGCCTAAAGTACCGAGATCAGAGGCAACAAGAGACTGCAGCACAAGCCCATGGGACTATCCAGGGTGCCCTCAATAAGCACACAACCCTTAATCCTTTTAATAGTACCCACATTTAATCTCCTCTCCACCCCTGGACGGGTCTTTAGTTATGTGCATATGGCCTTGGGTCTTTGGCGGGGTAGATCCAGCAGGCCCTGGGCCCCCCTGTCAATCATGCATTGCTTCATCAGCCTGGCTTTCGCCCCAGGCCCCTCCAGCAGCATTCTTTTCTCCCCTCAGCTGCGGCATAGCTCATAACCCTTTAAACCTGCGCTTCCCAAAGTTGGCTGATCATTGAAATCACCTGGGGGTCTGGTGAAACTACAGATTCCTGGGCTCGATTTGCAACCAAATGATTCATACTCTCTAGGAGGGGAAACCCAGGGATCTGTCGTGTCACTAGATCCCAGGTGATTCCAATGACCAGCCAAGTTGGAGAACCCAGGCTTTAAACCTTTACAGGGAACAACATTCAAAGAAACCATCAAAGAATAAAAAGTTTCGATTCCCACACCCCTTATTTTTGGTCTTACAAAGTCTCACATCTCCATGATTCTGGAGTGATTGCAATGAATCCCACTCCTGATCCCATCTGTAAGAATGGTGTGGGGTCACACACACAACCTCCTCCGGCTTCCAAGGCTCACTGCCACAAGGGAGATCAACACTCAGTTTCCCTTTTTCTGTGGGCGCCGGTTCTGTTACTACTGCTCTTCTGGTGTCACTGCGGTTTCTGGGATCAAGGAGGTACCATGTGCAGGGACCTTGGGGTCCAAAAGACAGGCTCCACTCCTAGCTCATCCCTCTCACTGGCAGTGATGTCTCCCCTTTGTGCTTCTGAGTGGATTTGTTTTATTTATTTATTTATTTTTTTAGACTAGTCAAGTGCAGTAGTGGGGCGGGGAGGTGGGGGTGGGGGGGTAGACAAATAGGTCGACCAGTAATTGACTGTAAGCAATCATTGTGAGATCTCACTACCTTCGGACCAGCCGAGTGGGTTCATTTGATACCCAGCAGGGTGGCGAGAGGAAGATGAGGCTTTCTATCCCGTAAAGGGTGACCGTCTCAGGCAGGAGCCACATGGGCCGTCCCAGGCTGTCCTGGAAGGACACGCTGAGTCAGAGTGGCCTCCATGGTAATGCGACTTGTTTGTTTGTTTTCTAGAGAAGCTGAGATGAGGAGGGCAGGGCTCCACTTTGGAAGAGTCTGCGAGGTCTGGGACTTGAGTGATATTATGTGACTTGTTCCTAGTCCCAGCCTGTCCCCTGGGCTGAATGCCCCTTTCCTTCTCTCCAAGCCCCCAATCACTCATTCTGTTTTCGACGAGGGCCTGGCTCCATGAAAGAGGAAGGGGGATCCGCAACTCATTACTCCTTCCTAGCTTTGCCAGAAATGGAACGTGACAAAGCAAGTCGACTGCTCCCCACCCAGTCTTCAGGAAGTTGTAAAAGTCTGAGAATTACTCCAACACACTTCTCAGGAGTTCTTGTATCTTCCCTGGACGATGACCTCACATGAACTGTTGAAAGAAGCTCTCCCTTGAGAGAGAGAGAGAGAGAGAGAAACTAAGTATGAACTTCTTGCTTCTTGGCGGGGCTGCCTAAATACACTGGGCATCTCAAGTTGATGAGATTTTAGGGAAGCCACCTGTAGTTTGAGGCTTCAATTTCCTGTCCAGAACGAAAATTCCACTCCTCCTTCTGCACTCAGGGCCCCAAACGAATGGAATGTTCTCCTATATTTGGAAAACAACTTCCTTGGCTTCTTATCCAAGATTAATGACTTCTGAGAAGGAGACTAACATGTACTCCATGTTAGACCCTGTAACATCTCTACCCAAAGTAACTAATTTAATCCTTATAATCACTATTTAGAGCAAGTAGCTGAGGTCCGGAGAATAATTGTCTACAGGCATCCATCCAATCCAGGCCAATCGGGGCTTGAACTCAGAACCCAGGAATGTCAGAATCGGGGCTCTCCATCCGGATGCGTCTAAAGGGAGGAAGCTCATGAAGCAATCAGGTCTTTTCTGACTTTACCACCCACTGCTAGTTGTTCAAGTGCTGTTTACAGAGAAATTGCTGTGACCATAGGTCATGCTAAATCCTACAGGATCCCAAAGGAATGCAAGACTCACACCCCACCCCGCAGGAGTGAACCATCAATCCAGCTCTGGGGAGAACGTGCAATAACTCACCATGCTTGCATACATGCTGTGCTATAAGCTTCTAGACGGTAGGACTTGTGCCTTTCCTGTTCACGGATGCTTCTCTACTGCCACAGTGCTGGGCGGCGTAGAGGAGACTCTCAAGGGGCCATTTGGTGACTAGATGACTTACATGCTAAGTGATTAATTAGGTGTCCAGGTGAGGGGGAGAGCTGTAAGGACCAGAGACGTTCAGAGGCGGGAAGTGTCAGCTGAGCCCTGAAGGTTAACAGAGGTCTTGGTCGCCGCTGCACCAGCTCCTTTCTAGGCTGGAACCCACATTCTATTGGTTTGGTCTTGACACTTGGCTCTTCTTCCCTGGCCAACCCTTCTGAAAGATGGCATTTCAGAAGGAAAAAAAATACCCCTGAATTTCTTTTAGTTTTGGATCTGGAACGATGAAGTGGGTATAGCTACTTCCTCCGTGTCAGTGTCCGGGTAAGGGTTATAATTTCTGCACATTAGTTTTTGAGAAACTGGTCTCATCTGGTAAGGACTCAGAGAGGCTGGAACCTCTGGAAAGTATGATCTATTTATAATGGACTAATAATACATTGCTTTAGATATCTCCTAATTTATGGATGGACAAATTGTTTTCCCTACCTTTTGCCTATTGTAAACCATGCACTGAACATTGGGGCACACGTATCTGATTGAGTTATTCTTTCAACTCTTTTGGCTATATGCCTACAAGTTAAATTCTGGATCATATTCTATGTTTAACTTTTGGGGGAGCCACCAAACTCTTGCCCACCAGCATCGTGGGAGGGTTCCACTTGCCCCATATCTTCAACCACCCTCCATTTGACACTTGTGTTTTATCGACTCTGCAAAGGTCATCAGACTGCATGGATTGTCACCAACGACGGCTGGCCTTGAGAGGAACGGGCATTCCAGAGCCCTGAATGGTCTAACTCCTGCGGAACCTGAGCATGGATCAAGAGGCAGTTGTGCGAACAGAACTAGGAAAAGAGTGCATCAGGGTTGTACCTTAGCATATTTATTCCATCTGTGTGCTGAGAAAATAACACCAGACGCTGGATGATATGAAGAAGAAGGTGGTATCGGGATCAGAAGGCTTGTTGAACATGAGAAGAACTTGAAGCATTTGCGGATCAAGATCAAGGGCTGCAGCCTTCAATATGGATTACAACTCAGTGTAAAGAAGACCAAAGTCCACGCAACTGGACCAACGAGAAACATAATAACGAAGGGGGGAAAGACTGAAGTTGTCAAGGATTTTATCTTGCTTGGATCCACAATCGGTGTTTCTGGAAGCAGTAGTCAACAGCTTAAGGGCCACACTGTGTTGGGAAAATTTGCTACACACACTCAAACCAAGCTCACTGCCATGCAGTGCATTCTGATTCATAAGAGCCCTTTAGAACAGGGTAGAACCACCCCTGTGGGTTTCCAAGACTGTAACTCTTCACAAGAGTAGGAAGTCCCATCTTCCTCCCCTGGAGCGGCTGGTGGTTTTGAACTGCTGACCTTATAGTTAGCAGCCCCATGCATAACCATTAGATCACCAGGGCCCCTTAAATCTGCTGCAGATGACCTCCATAAAGGGTTGAAGAGCAAGGATGTTACTTTGAGGATTAGGAAGGGCCTGACCCAAGCCAAGGTATTTTCTTTTTTGCCAAGGTATTTTCAATGGCCTGATAGGCATGTGAAAGTTGGACATTGAATAAGGAAGACCGAAGAAGGATCAATGCGTTTGATTTATGGTGCTGGCAAAGAATACTGAAAATGCTGCCCAAAGAACAAACAGCTCTGTCTTGGAAGAAGTACAGCCAGAATGCTCCTTAGAAGCGAGGATGGGGAGACTTTGTCTCAATGGTCTCATGGAGAGACAGTCCCTGGAAAAAGACAACGTACTCGGTCAACAGAGGGACAGCGAGAACTAGGAAGATTTTTGATGAGCTGGAAGGACACAGTGGCTGCAACAATGAGCTCACATGCAACAACAAATTGTGAGGATGGGTCCGGAGCACTCTCTCTTGTATATGGGGTTGCTATGGATTGGAACCAACATCTTGGCACCTAAGAAAGGACAGCCATGACCAATGATGTCGAGCATCGTGTCACATGCTTGTATGGTCACATGCTTGTATGGTCACATGCTTGTATGGCTTCTCTGGAGAAAGTTCTACTCAAGAACTTTGCCCGCTTTCTGATTAGGTTGTTGATCTTTTTGTGATTTAATTGTAGGAGTTATTTATCTTCTGGATATTAAGCCCTTATGACATACGACTTCCAAAATGTCCTCTCATTCTGTACATTGTTTTCACCTTTTTTTCCCTTTAAGCTTATAAGCACAGAAATTTGTTCTCTCACAACTCTGAAGGCAAGGATTGCAAAATCAAATTTTGGCCATGCTGATGCCTCTGATGGTAAATCCACCCCATGACATCACTTTCTTGCTAATGTTCTTGGATGCTTTACAGATGAAGTCATCTATTTTTTTTCTTTTGTTGTTTATGTTTGGGGTGTCATATCTGAGGAGCTACTGTCAACTAGCAGGGCCTGAAATTTATCCTTACTTTTCCCCTAAGAGTTTATGGTTTAGTTCTTATACTTAGGCCATTGATCCATATGGACTTCATTTCTGTGCATGGCCTGAAGCAGGAGTCCAACTTCAATCCTCATGCATGTGGAAATGCCATTATCCTCGTGTCATTTGCTGAAGAGACTCCTGTTGGAGGGACTTGCATACTTGTTGAAAAGTCAATCGGATGGTTGAACACCATAATGAACATAATGTAGATCACTGAACTGTACATGCGATGATGGTTGAAGTGTCACACGCCTAGTTATTTACCACAATAAGAAAATCCAATTGGCCATAGAGGTATGGCTTCATTTGTGGACCCTCAGTTTTAGTCCATTGGTTTATCCTGAAACTAGTGCCATACTGCTTTAATGAGGAGAGCTCTGTAATACGTTTTGCAATCACAGAGTGTGAGTCTTCCTACATTTTTCTTCTATTTTTTTTTAATTTAAAATTTTTTTCATTTTTCTTCTTTTTTAATGATTGTTTTGGCTATTCATTTTGTGATAAAACAAACAAATCTGTACTGCCTTCATAGAGACATTAAATGTTGTTGTTAGGTACCATTGAGTTGGTCCAGCGTCACAGTGATCCCGTCCACTACAGAATGAAACTGTCCGGTCCTGCACCATCCTTACAACGATGCTTATGTTGGAGCCACTGTGTCCGTCCATCTTGCCGAAGGCCTTCCTCTTTTCTCTGCCCCTCTCTTCATCTGGTGTGACTTCTTTCTCCAGGGACCGATCTCATCTGACAGCATGTCCAATGCATGTGAGACCACATCTGGCCACGTTTGCCTCTGAGGAACAGTCTGGCTGTACTTTTCCCAAGACATATTTGTTTGCCCTTTTGGAAGTCTATGGGATGTTCGGTATTCTTTGCCAACACCATAATTCAAATGCATCAATTCTTCTCCGGTCTTCATTAGCCAATCCATTTTTCAAATGCATATGAGGTGATTGACAATACGATGGCTTGGGTCAGGAGCACCTTAGTCCTCAAATTGACATTCTTGCTTTTCAATACTTTAAAGAGGTCTTCCTTTTTAACGGCATTTAATTAGACACATTAAAATATAATTATGCGTGAAGGGGCCTCCAAAAGCTTGGAATATAATATAAAAATAATAATTCAAAGATAACAGAAATTTGTCACAGACTTTTTGAACTTTCCCTTGTACATGCAAGGACTGGAACTCAACATAGAAAAATGGAAAATTGGTGTTGTCTAGCGATGACTCTTATCCAGTTAATGATTTTATTTGTTATGACTGATTGTGCCGCAGTAAACATTTTAAATCAACATTCTACCATCAAAAGAGAAACAAGTGGGGAAGTGCTGAAGAATGACAAACAAAAATCCAATTAATGAAATAACACTTACTCTGATGGGGGCAAATATTTTTTACCTTCCTCCCAAGGGAGCATATGGATGATGCTTGAAACCTTCATGACCCTCCTTCAGCACACACATTTAACCTCTCAGAATTTTACAAAATGATTCACATGTATGTAGAAAAATGTGTGCATATGGGAAGTCTTTGCATTTATAATTGCAAAACATTAGAAGAAATCCGAAGGCCGATTGAAAGGTGAATGATGTGTGATATACGGTGCATCTGTACAATGAAATATGTTGCTATTCAAAAGAATAAAAACCATCTACATGTACTAGCATGGAAACATAGCCAGAACATGATTCCATGTTTGTAAAATTAAATTTCTATGTGTAGATGCTTCGATGTGTGTGTGTACAAATTTGAATAGTATTTATATCATATCTGTAAAGATATATTCCAAAGGGGGAGGAGAGTTTAACATGAGGTAGGAGCTTTTTTTTCTTTTTTCTTTTATTTATTTATTTTAAATCATTTTGTTGGGGGCTCATACAATTCTTATCACAATCCATCCCTCCATCCCTCCCTCCATCCCTCCATCCATTGTGTCAAACACATTTATACATGTGTTGCCATCATCATTCTCAAAACATTTGCTTTCTACTTGAGCCCTTAATATCAGCTCCTCATTTCCCCCCTCCCTCCCAGGAGCTTTTTGGTTTTTAGCAGAATAAAAGCTCTAGCATAGAAAAGCAGAGAATTAGTAATGCCAAGAATACTAGCACAGAAAACCTAAATTGAGCCAAATTAAAGAGATGATTACAATGGAAAACAAAGCATGGAATAAATCATCTAAACCCCGATGGGCTTAGCAACAAGACAATGCACATAACAAGATCCAAAAATAACACCGTGATCAAGACTATCAAGAAGAAAATGCTGCTTCATCGTGATTGAGGGCATGCGCTTTGGACCCAGTAATCTGCCAAGAACGGACAATGCTGGTGTGTCAGTTATCTTCCTTCGGGTTCCATCACTCCTCTGAGCCTCAGTTTCTATGGAATGTGAGGGTAAAATGAGATGGTGTTTGCAAAACTCAGAAAGTAATCTGATCCTCTGTGACAGTCCCCTACACATGGCCGTGCCAACTCTGTAACAACTGAACTGAGATCGGTGCGGTGAGTTGTGGTGGGGGATTGGGAAGAGATAGTTTGAGACGCTAGACTAGAAATCCCCCTTAATTTCACCGTTCCAACAAAAGAAAGCATTTGAAAGAGAACCCCTACAAACAGAAAGGAGAGGGAATTAGCAGAGTGAGACTGGGATCCCAGTCGATTTTCCTCTTTGCGTGAAGAGACACCAAGCTAGGGAAGCCTTGGGAGAATGCAGCAACAGGGGTCTTTGGCTGCAGCCATAATCATGAGAAACCCCGGGGACATGGCAGCGTGAAGATGGGATTCGAAGGACTCACTGAGGACCGGTCTAATACGACCACGGCTATCTAATGTTACGTCATCAGTGAGCTGCGCCATCTACTAGAAGATTCCATCAGCTGTCACTGTTGAGTCGACCAGCTTCAGGGTGTTCTCAGGTGTGACAAGGAGCACTGTGTTCCACAGGGTTTCAATGACTGAGAGTTTGGAAGTAGATGGCCAGCTTTTTTTCTGAGGCACCCAGGGATGAGCTTAAACCTGCGACCTTTACAGTTAGCAGCTTCATTTTTGTACCTCTCAGGGACTCAGGGAGGAATAAATAACAAAAACCCCAACTCATTGTCCACAAGTCAATGCTGCTTCATAGTGGCCCTATAGGACAGGATAGAACTGTCCCCTGTGGATTTCTGAGGCTTTAACTCTTTAAAAAAAAATCATTTTATTGGGGGGAGGCTGTAACTCTTTACGGGAGGAGAAAGCTGGCCAGTGGTTTTGAACTGCTAACCTTGCAGTTTGCAGCTCAGTAAGTAACCACTACACCACCAGGGCTCCCCAGAGGGGAGCAATGTGCTTTACACAGGGACCCAAAGAGGCAGTTCTCCCCTGTCCTAAAGGGTTGCTATGAGTCAGACTTGACTCTATGACCGTGGGTGTTTTTATTTTTTGAGTTTTAGCGCAGGGCTATCATGCTGGAGGAGGAAACTCAAATCCACATTTCTCTAAAACAAAATTTTAAAAAGACAAAATTATTCATGCGAAAATTAGTGATATGAATGATTTGTTTGGAATGATTTTTTTAATTAAAAAAAGCATTCCATTAAAGCTTCTCATCCTGAAACCCAGTTTAAAAAACTAGAAAGATTCGTAAGATTCTCTCCTGTCTGCATGTAAAAGGGCCCAGGAGACACACACTTCCTCTAGAGAAAGCACCTACCAGGAAGCAAAGCAAAAGGCAGAAACTACACAGGCGAGTCCAAAGGGGCAGGGCGGCCCAGACATCAGCGGAGCGGCCAAAAATGAGGATGAGTTGAATTCCTCTGAAAACAGAAAGGTCGCTGACTGGATTCCAGAGCAAAACTCAGCGGCACACAGTCTTCACAATATGACTAAGCCCGAGAGGTCAAAAGTACGTGAATTAAAGGGAGGCACCTAGGACTGCTCCACTGTGGGCACTTAATTTGCTGATCATCGAGAAAATAAACAGTTCCTACTAAAATGAGATAATGCGAGCACGTATCCACATGACTGACGCAGGCGAGCATCCTGGAACAGCGTCTGCACGGCACGCTGCCATCACCCACAATCCTTGGGGCTTCACCACGGGCCCTCGGCCTATGACATAACAGATGGCTCGGTCCTGTCTGTCCAGGAGTCTGCTGGGGGTGGGTCATGCTGGTTATACTTGTGATGGGTTGGCGCAGGGATAGATCACTTAGCAGTTCCCTCCTTCCACAACACCCAGGGAACAGTTGCTGCCAAGGGTGTGCTGCCTAGAGGAATCCACTGCCTGGGAAGGGTGCGTGATTCAGTTGGGAGATCCACGGTAGGCTGTGACTTGATCCTGGTGTTTTAAAGAGTCTCGAGTGAGACAGGAATATACATAACAATGAAAACAAGGAATTATAAAGCAATGAAAACTTCCCTACCCATCCACCCCATGAGAGACAGAAAAATGACTTCCCAATCTACCCACTCCTCATCCCGATCCTAAGAAAGTTACCTTAGATGACCAGAGGGCCCTTTTGAGATGTGATTAAGTTAACGATCTTGAAATGGGGAGATTGCCCTGAATTATCCGGGTGGGGCCAATGCCATCCTCGCAAAAGAAGCCCGAGGGAGGCAAGAAGGAGGTGTGACAAGGGGAAGAGCGAGATTTGAAGGTGCTAAATGGTTGCCCTTGAGGGTGGGGACAGGGTCCACGAGCCCAGGAACAGAGGCAGCCTCTAGAAGTTGGAAATGGCTCTCCTAGAACCTCCAGAGGGATGGCAGCCCTGTTGACATCTCAGTCCCATCAAATCGATCTCAGATGTCTGACTTCCAGAACTGAATGGTCATACATTTGTCTTGTTTAAACAGGTAAGGGGGTCCCAGCAGCAGCGGGAAACGAATAAACCCATGAACAAGCCAAAACACACCCCCTGCCAAAAATCTCTCCATTCGAGGGGATTCCTATCAAGAGCGTGGCATCTGTCCCTCCTGCCCCCCAGTTTTTTTCTACACATATTCCAACATATGTTCTTGCATGTGGGAAGGAGATCAAATTATTTAACCTCTCCTATTTCAGTTTTATTTTTCAGCCTTAAGAGGGAGAGGATAGTGCTACAAACTTCCTAGGTTTGGTGTTGAGGATCCAGTTAAGATATGAGTTCTCCCAACTGGGGGTAGGTGCTATGATTATTCGCTCATTCTTTTCCACTGCACCTTTGTATTGAATTATAAAGATGGCAAGAATACCATCAGCGAGTCTAGAGGGCCGAAGACCTACAAATTAAGGGACCCTTCCAAAATCAGTGGGGGATTGTTTCTGGAACCCAGGATTCTGCCTCTGGTCCAGTGCTCTTATCACACCACAGGGTCCCTGACAACATTCCTTAAAGCCAAAGAGCTGGGGAAAGGGGGCAACTGCTTCCATTCATTCATTCCTTGTCCTTCACTGCCACTCTACCCCAGCGGTTACCTCAGCGGCTAGACCCCAAGACTGTCTCTGGGCTTCTAGGCCCCAGGTGAGAGTCCTCCTCTTGTTATGATTTCTGGACGTGTCCTCCTGGTCCCTGGAGCTTGGTCCTCTTTCTTTGCCATAACTCACCAGGTGCTTCGACTACTCTGTTTCCCCGAAACTAAGACAGTGTCTTATATTAATGTTTGTTCCCAAAGATGTGCTAGGTCTTATTTTCAGGGGATGTGTTATTTTTCCAGGAAGAAGAGTACAGTACACATTTATTGTTTATTGTTTTATTAAGAGACCTCGCCCTTCCTGTCTGCTCCGGCTGCGCTGCAGCCAACAGTGAGCTGCACTGTGGTGCCCGCCACTACGGTCCAGAGTCCAGAGTTACGGTAGCTTGGGGGGCCTTATTTTCGGGAGGTCTTATTTTTGGGGGGATGCCTTATATTTCAGCGAGAGGCAAAACTGTAAATAGGTCTTATTTTCGGTGGATGTCTTAATTTCGGGGAAACAGGGTATCTTGCTGAGGACTACCAGCTGCTCTGGGGTTAGTGTCGGCTGATGGGGAGGATGGGAGTGGTCCGGGGTGAGCCTCGTGGCTGCTTCTCAGGCCACACACATTTCCAGAGCTCCTTCTATGTCCGCCAGGAGCTACGCCAGGAGCTACGCCAGTAGGGGGATGTCTCTGCAATACAAGCATAGGCGTGGGCATGGCCGCTGAGAGGTGCTGTGCAGTAAAGACCAGTCATTCGGGGCTCCTGGGCCGAGAGGGGGACAGGAGGTCAGTGCCAGCTCCTGAGTGTGTTCCCCTGGGACCTTACTTGCCTGCAGTCTGGTGCCATCTCCCTGGCCTCGTCAGGGTCAGGGAAGAGCTGGGAGCGGGAGGGTGAAGCAGGCTTGTAATCAAACTGAGCCCTTTTCTGCCAACCGGAGACCTTCTCCCACATTTCCCATCCTTTCAGCAGACTCAGGGGTCCAAGCGGGAAACATCTCGCGGTCCTACCATCTCAAGCCCGGGGAGGGAAGAACGGGGCACACTCCTAGGGCCACGCACCCTGCTAAGAACTTTGAACTCATTATCAGTCTGTAGGACAACTCTGAGTATTATTGTTAACATTTGAAGGATGTGTAACCTGAGGCTTGAAGACACTGATGTGTTGCCCAAGGCCATCGGGAAATAGGACAGGCTACGGTGTTCACCAAGGGCTCGAGTGGCACAGTGGGTTACGGGCTGCAAGGTCAGCAGTTCCAGCCCCCAGGAGAAGAGAAGGCTTTCTGTTTCCATAGAGTTTCAACCTCGGAAAACACACAGGGACAGTGCTACTCCCTCCTATGGGGTTACTATGTATTCGACCGAACAACCTGTTGGCGGTGAGATTTTTCGTTTGTGTTCATGTGGATGCATCCCTTTCTTTCTAGAGAGCCCAGGACATCCACCCACCACCACCACCACCACCACAGCCCCCTGGCCTCTTTCTTTAACCCCTTTTCCCAAGGCAGGAGAGGATTTCCTCCCATCAGCCATCGGTTTGAGGCAATACATAAATCAATTGGATGACAGCAATGATCACCCCAGTTTTTCCTTGGAAACATCACTCCCCGTGGAGCCCCACTCTGAGAGGAGGCAGCATGACCTTGGGCCACCATAAATGACTTTCTCTGGGCCCTAGTGTTACTGCGTGCACAGGAAGGTGTGAGCATGTAGTCCCTGGTACCAGAGGAAGGTAAATCCAGGGTTGGCGCCGGAGAGCTCTGGCCAGAGCCTGTCTGTCGCTGTGCCACATTAAACGCAGAACCAGCAGCCCTGCTCCCCAAAGGCCACCGCTGAGTCACTTTCTGCACCCCAGCCTTCACCGCTCCACTTTGTCCTTATGCACTTTCTTCAGTCATATCAGCCCGGGCACTGTTTCCTGAGAATTCTTTATCTGGCTTTGGCACTGTCACCAATGACGAGCCCATCCCCACCCCCACCCTGGGTGACCAGGGAGATGATTCACTTTGGTTTTCTTGGACCTGACAGCATAAACAAATGCTCAAGCACACGGTTAACATCTATGCTGCTAAATGATATGCGTCTATGCATGGCAATTAGCTGTATAAACCAGAGATTAAAATAACAATAGGACAATTGCACTCGAATCATTTATGCAGGAGACAAAAGTTCAAGAGTCCTACAAATGGTTGTTTCTTGGGGTCTGAGAAGCCAAGATTTGTACCTTTAATAGCTAACCCAATCCACTTGATGCCGCATGGATTGGGCCTAAGTAAGGGAGCCCAGAGCCGGAAAAGAACCTTCTACATACACCACCACCTCCCGCTCCCCAGGCCAGGGGGTATTAGTTTGGTGAATGATATGCAGTCGCCTAGCATTGAGGAAGGGAGCGCTGCCTGCTCCACTGTTAGCCAGTCATGGTTCCCCGTGAGTCCTACGCCAGCCCTCAGGGGGCTGCTGCTTTTCATGGCCCTGCAAGTCGTCCTGGACCTGGAAATGGCCCCAATCGTACTAACAGAGCCACTGAAGCCCAGAGAAGTGAGGCGACCTATCGGGTTTGTGAAAGGCCAAGCCCAAGCCCAAGCTCTCCCAAGGCTGGCCTGAACCCACAGAGCCAGTAGCAGGTCCTTACACTCCCCACACCCTGCGTCTTCACACTCTGTTTATGGCCTGGGGTACCCCATCTCAGCTTTTCTTAGTCTCAATGTCAATACCATGTTCTTGTCCAACTAGACCACCACGAAAAGTGGGCACACTCAAACAAAAAATGCGCTCGCTCTTTAACCCATCTATTTTCCATCTGAAATATCACTTCAGGAAATGAGAATACAAGCAGGGATGCTCCGTTTCAACTCTCATAGAAGAGCCACGTGTGGCAAAGGATCCGAAGGCCTAAACTGTTGTGAGCGTTTGCGTCATAAAGGATAGCGCACTCCCGCACTGGGACATGGTGGTGAGAAGGCGAGGCCGCCATTCCTGCTATAGAAAGACACGTAGCAACGCATCGAAGGAAAGAAGCATGCCTTTGACGGAGTACGCAGGGGACAAATGGCCAGGTTTCTTCAACAGAATCCTGGGATTGGACCAACAATGGAGGGGAGCCATGTAATAAATGAGAAGACTTAAGCAACATATTTATTTAGATCCAGACCAAACGAAGGATGAAGAGTCGGCTTCTTCGATTTTTCCATGGTTTCAGGAAGGTAGACGCCAATGATGTACCAGATGCTATGAACACCGGGATCAGGGCTAATGCTGTTAGGTACAGCAGTGGGGGCTGTGACTGGTATGCATGGAAACAGAAAAGCCGTCTGTGAAATACACCCCCACGTACGCTAATGACCATGTTCCCCAGATCTCATCGATAGAAGTCCATAGGGGGAAGCTGGAAGGACGTGCTCTCCCATTTAATAACCTTGGCTGGCTTTCCTTTCTTTCTGCTTATCTGCAGTTTATTTTATTTATTTATTTTTTACAATGTATAGACTTGTGTGATGAGGGAAATCCCAGCCACTGTATCTCCTGGACCAGAGGCACTGGTGAGCTTCCGGGAGCCAGGGCCTCCATAAACAGATGGCCCGAGGAGCCCTTTGGGATCCCTGCCAGGGAGACGCTGAGGCCGGGCAGAGAGGAGACAGTAGGAGTGAGGAGGCCCAAGCAGGCTGGCAGCTGGGGAACCTGTGCTTACGAAGCCAGTCAGG
>NW_022103905.1:2986731-3000105 GCF_000313985.2 Echinops telfairi | reverse complement strand
GCTCTGGCCAGCCTTTTTCATTCCAAGAGAACCAGGGTGCCGGGCCAGGGGAGGCTAACCCTACCTCATGGGGTCTGTCCAAAGGTCCCTCCCAACATTCGATCAGTGAGGGCCCAGGCCTGGCTCTGGGCTGTGCCCTCTCAGGACCAAGGAGAAAAGGGTGGTACCATCTTTTTACCTTTCTTCACGGTGGAAAGATACATACGATATAAAACATGCCATTTTAACCATTGCACGTGTACCATCCAGTGTTGGCAAGGCCCTTCACACGCATGTGCACATACACAGGACTGGCACGCAACCAGAGAAAGCCCCTCACACCGCCATCCTAGGGAATACCCACCAGGGGTCCTCACTCCCAGGTCCTCCGCAGAGTTGGGAACCCTACAAAGGGCCAGTGCCAGAAGAGCCCTTGTGATGGTCTGGACTAACCCTCCCATTATCAGAGGAGGAAACTAAGGCTGGATTGGAGAGGTGACTGGAAGCTAGTGGCATGAGATTAGATAGAGCCAGGGCTCGCTGGGATCAGATCCTTTACAACATGTCCATCAACTTGATGGGGCCCAGACCCAGAGGACAGAGGCGCCCTTCACCCCCACCACTCCCTCTGAGCAGCTCCTGATTAGACCCACAGAGCAGTGCAGCACCAGCTGCACACCTATGCCCACTTCCAGGTGCCCAGGAGACAAGCTCGGCCAGGGCTGGGCGTGAGGATGGCCCAGGTGCAGTTAGACTGTTCCTGGCCTCTGGGGGTGCGGGACATGGAACGTGCCTTTCATTTTTGATGCTAGAAATTTTATTGTGGCAAAACGTGAATGATGTAACAGTTTGTCACAGCGAGTCATTTTCAAGTGTACCATCCAGTGTTATTGGGGTGCTTCTCCAAGGTGATGGGTTCCCCGCCAAACCACTGTACTGTCACCCCTTCTCCATTCTGCTTCCTCCACGAGCACCCCACCCGCCAAGCCCTTGGGGCAGTGGAGAGGGACAGGGAAGACCCAGGGATGGGGCCTTAACCCGATCGGTCGATCGATCGATCGGCAGGCCCAGTTTAGGTCCTGGCTGATTGCCAAGACAAGATTGCTTCCCTGTCTCTGGGCCGACGTCACAAGCAGGGGAGAGTCAATAAACCCCAACGATTTCCCTCTGGCCTCACCAGCTTCTCCACCGACCTCCACTGCTCTCCTGAGGAGAGCAGAGCAAGCAGCAGTGGGGGAGCAGGGCCAGGATGGCACTGAGGGGGGAAGGGCCTTAGGATGACTTAGGATGGGCAGGTGGCTGGAGAGTCCGGGGTTGGAGTCCAGGAAGAGTGGTCCCACACTGGCACCTGCCAAAGAGAGGGAGATGTCGGGGCCTCCAGCTGCCCCCTTTCCCAGGTGAGGTCTCTCCCTCTCCCTTCTAGACTTCCTGCAGGGCCCTTCTTCACCCTTACGCGCCACCCCACCCAGTCTAGGAGGGTGGGGCCCCTGGGTGTTTACTGAAAATATACGAGGTGCCAGGCACTGGTGATGGAGCACACAAAGGCCATTGGACTTCCCCAGGTTGGAGCACTTTTAGGGAAAAGCTGGTTCCGGGACTGAGTCAGTCAAACTGATCAATATTGAGTTTTCGTGAAGGCAGAGATAGCTGAGGAATGTAAGCATGACCTTCCTACAGCTTCTTCCAAGCAGTGGGCTGAACAGTTTCAGTAAGGAGGGCAGGGAGCCCTCCTTATCAGTTCACTACTACTCCCTGGGCCCGCTCACCAGCATGGGGCTCCGTGACCAGTCACCACACTGCCCTCCCTTTCCACCGCCCTTCTTGTCCCTGCTGGGGAGGCTGGGAAACACCAAGGTGGCTTGGGCGCTCCATTGGGGCTTTGGGACTGTGGAGAATCCTCTGGACTGGAGTCTGTCCCCCCACTTCCTCTGCACTCTTGGCGAGCAGGGGCCATCACCAAGCCCATCTAAGTCAGAGAAACAGAAGCCCCAAGAGGCTAACTTAAGAGTAGCGAACTCAGGCATAGCTAAGAAGTGCGTGACCTCTCCCAGCATCCCCGCCACCTATGCCATTAAGGCCCTTTCAGGCCCTGTGCCACCCCCACCCCACCCCAAACCACTAAGAGCAGTGGTGCGCCACCTTCCTAACGCCGCAACCCTTTCACACAGGTCATGTTGTGGTGACCCCCACCTATAAAATTATTTCCATGGCTCCTTCATCACTGTCATTTTGCTACTGTTAAGAACCATCATGTGATTATCTGATCTGCAGGATGTGTTTTCATTGTTACACATCGATCCTGAAAGCAGTGAAGAATCACAAAAACATGCCACTCTCTCCTGTGAAATGTTTATTTCTAATGACAACTAAATGCCTTGTCTTGAAGCATGGTGTAGCACGGGCAAGTCTTCATGAGGGCAGTCTGTGGGTGGACCTGCATGTGGGCGGACCGGCCTAGAGATCGATCGAGGAGCGGTGTCTCGGTTCCTAAGACCATCGGAAATGTGTATTTTTCCGGTGGTTTTAGGCGGCCCCTGCGAAAGGGTCGTTCGGCCCTTCCCACCCCCAAAGAAATCTGGACCACAGGTTGAGAACGGCTGACCCAGAGGAAGAAAGGAGACGGTGAGCTGCACACAACGGCTCATCACTTTCGGTGGCGGCGGCATCTTTATTAGAAGTCTTCCCTCTAGAAGGGAACAAGGCCTTTTCCTTCCGTTAGAGGGACCTTTGATCCGGGAGGGGAATTCTGAGGGGGCAGCTGGCGAGCCTGGTCCTGGCTAACCAGGATCCAGAGACAAAAGCCCAAGTGTGCGTTGTGTACAGTGGGTGTGGAGGGCAGAGCCGGCCCTCCTGCAGCTCGTGGGAGACTGAAAACAAGGTGACCCTGAGGAAAGTACTTGACTTCGCCTGTTTCCGCCTGTGTCTGCCCCCCCTTTCCCACGGCTAGATGGCCCTACCGTCAATTTCTGGAAATCAGTGAAATGACATTGGACACAGAACATGTTGTCGCCTTGGAAAACCCTGGGATTCTTCCTTCTCTGAAATGGGGAGCCTAAGTCCACTCCTCCCAACAGAGGGGGCAGCAGCCACCCAGACATCACCGTTAGAACTATGTCCCGAGCCTGCGGAATTCCCGGCTCTGGCCAGCCTTTTTCATTCCAAGAGAACCAGAGCCTTTCAGGCCCATCGTCGACCCGGACGGGAGGTGAGAGATGAAAGGCTGCAGCCGGAGCTGTGTTGTGCTGCTATAGCCTCATTCTTGATAAACAGTCTCCAAGTCACAAGTGGGCACAGGGTGACTTAAAGCCAAATCGGAGACAGAGACCCCACCATTAAAATAAGAACCAGAGATGTCATTCAAACAGAAAGAGACCAAGAGTCTCCACCAGTTATAAGGAAGGGACAGGTTTGCTGTTTAAAATGGCCAGAAAAAATAAATAATAAAATGGCCGGAATGCACAGGGAAAAGAGCCAGTCAGGGGGCAGTACAGCACCTATGAAGCACCCAACTTTGCTCTAGCTCTTTGGTGCTCCCTTCACCCACTCTCATGACCTCAACTCTACCTCACAAATCGGATTCAACCACAACATGCACACAGCTACAGATAGGAGCTCACACCACAGGGAATCCAGGATCGATAAACCCCTCAGGGCCAACAAGGAGAGTAGAGATCCCAGTAGGATTATAGGGGGTGGTGGGGGGAGAAAGGGGAGATTGATCACAAGGATCAATCTAGAACCCCCTCCCAGGGGGACAATAATGGAAAATGAGTGACGGGGCGAGGGAGGATGATGTAAGATATGGAAGTAATAATCTATAACTTATCAAGGGTTCCTGAAGGAGGGCGGGGGAAGACATGGGGAGCTGCTATCCGGGGCTCAAGCGGGAAGAGAATGCTTTGAAAATGACGATGGCGGCATATGTGCAAACGTGCCCGACACACTGGAGGAATGCATGGATTGTGATGAGAGCTGTAAGAGCCCCAGTGAAAGTATTTAAAGAAAAGAAAACGGCTGGAATGAAGTGGGTGTACTTGTCCATGAGTTTAAACAAGAGCCCTGGATGGGAAGCTAATGCGGTGGGGTAGGAAAGCTAAGCTCACCGGACCAAACCCTGCTGGGCATGTCAAAGTGGGGACTGGCAGTCTCCCAGGGACTACCTTAGGGAGGGCTCTCCTGGTGCCCAGTGACAGGGGCCTCCACAGAGGCTGCCCGGAACTGAGCTGGCCAGCGCGTGCAGGTGGGGAGTACTTTCTTCACCCTGTGAATGAAACGTGGGATTCTGAGGAACTGAAGCGGCCATCCTCTCAGGGGGTGAGGAGGCTCTTACATCTGGGGCAGTCAACTGCTCTGACCTGCGGTTTGGTGTTCTTTGTTTGATTGAGTTTTAAATTATCTTAGACCTGGAAAGATCAGTCCCTTTTTCTGTTTTCCTTTTATCCTGAAGTCCAGTACCCCTTATTTCCAGAAACGCCGTGCTGTGCACGTACATGGTCAGGCGTCTGCCAACGGTTGCCAGTCAGCTTCTGGGACATGTAGGTCCCGATGACGCTGGGACTCACAGCCCACCCCCACCCTCCACCTGGTCCCCAGCAAGATGGAGCCAGGCACCCAGCGGTGGATTTCCATCCGTGCCCCACCACCTTGCTCCAGGGGGACCTGCCTGCCAAGCTCTGTGCTGCCGGCTGGACTTTGCTCAGCACCAACAGCTCATTCGGATACACGCTCCCCCAGATGATCCCCATTTGTGTCCCCCCCCCAACCCATTTGTGTTTTTAAGGCACACCTCCTCCTCTGTGTAGAGCTTTCTGTTTGTCATGAATTATTTTAATGGTTCTTATCATTCAAAAGAAACTTCTGTATCAAAGTCACCCCACTGCACCTCTGTCCCGTCATTCAGTCCCCCCACCCCCCAAAGCTGACAGGGTGAGGATGAGGGCAGAGCCCCAATTAACATCAGGGATTCTGGTCATTGGGGTCACATTTGAGCATGACTTTCAATCCCACTCCCTTTCTGGATGTTTCGAAGGCGTCCAGAGCTTTCTCCAGGGGAAACCGATGGGTGACTAAGGGCCGAACGTTCACGGACTTGGATGCCAGCATGGATATCGCCATGGGCCACCTGTAAAAGACCATGAGCAACTGCATTGAACCGGCAGGAGGGAAAGAACCAGGCCCCCCAAATTACCAAGTGCAGGACCAACTTGGCCAGACTTAGGAACTGCACTGTGGTTCCGCAAGGCTGGTTTTACAGACCAGTCATGGAGAAGATGACCTTATGACTTGTGACTTAGACATACAGAGCGTGCTTCCAAAAGCCCCTCCACCCCCAGTGTCTTTGATGAAGCCTAGAATTCTTTCAGCACTGGCATAAGGCGCAAGGCAGCCAGCGTGAAAAGGCAGATAAAATTCCGGGAGGCACCCCAGGACAATCCAGCCCCACCTACCACAGCACTCGAGCTCCGGAGAATTTGCTGGAAAACCAGGCCTGTGCTGAGAGAATGGACTTAAGACTACAGCTAGGAGAAAGGGGCATTGGTGGGGACGGATGTCCCAGACAGAGGGCCCTAGCCAGGGAGAGGACGGGGCAGGGTGAATGAAGACCCTCTGACTTTCCCAGGTGGCCCGGGGGCTCAGGAGAGGAATCCAACAGACTGGGTTCTTTTATTTTTTGTCTCCTGGCTCCCTTAGAGATCTGGCCACTTACATCAAAGAGCGGGGTCTGAGGGATGTGTGGTAGCCGTCCAACAAGAGAAAATGCCTCAGCCACCCCCCCCTCCTCCCCTCCCCCTGCCATCTTTGTCTTCCCAACCTCTCAGCTAGAGTGGGTGTTTCCCCTCTGCATGCCTATCATATCTCCGAGCTGTCACTGTGGTCAGTGAATAAACAGGCAGAGTCTCAGCCCCAGGGACCTGCCCTCACCTTGCTGCCCACTTACCACCCCTGGCTCACCCATGACCCACTCACGTGTTGCAGTAGCGAAACACGCCCTTGATGTCCACTTCTCGGATGGCTGCGTGCACCAGGGGCACAGTGGTCATCTCGGGGCCCAAACCCACAAGCACCAGGGTGCCTCCCGAACGTGTTGCCTGAAGAGGGGTGAAAACAAGGGCATTCAAAAGATAAGACAGAGTTCCCACTCCCGATACCACGCCGTAGCCACACAAAGGTGTCCAAACTGCATTAGGTGAGTATCTCATAATCCAGTACCGGAAAGGAGTCTCTCCCTGTTCAAATAAGGACGAGTGGTGAGAACAATATGGAAGCAAAATGGCCACACACCCATCAGTCTCCATTAACCCTGAGACCAGAAGAACTAGATGGTGGCCGGCTACCACTGCCAACTGCTCTGAAAAAGCATCCCATCAGAAGGCCCTGGATAAAGTGGACCCAAAACTCAAAAATCATAAATGAGACCAGGTATACTGCTCAGACAGACTAGTGAGACCAACAAGACTAGGGCGCTTGGCCATCCTGCAGGTCTGCAACCGAGTTCACTGTCATAGTAGAAAAACCAACCGCCTGGGACCACCAGGGCAGCATTCACCCAAGGGGCAAACCAGGCCAGAGGGCTAGGGGGAAAGGAAGAGTGGAAACAAGAGACCGGAGGAGGAGGTGACGGGCACTGAGGATATTGTACCAGGTGAGCTGGCAAAAGAGGTGTATGAAATATCAGATGTAAATCGGATGATGTGCTCTGTAAACCCTCACCTAATGCACAGTAAAAAGTTTTTTAAAAGCAAGGAAGGGTGGGGAGGTGGGTGTGAAAAAAAAAAAGCAAGGAAATTAAAGGGGGAGGAAAGATTCTAGACTGCTGGCCTCTAACATTTTAGGCAATGAAACAGCAGAATAAACAATGCTTCCTTTTAAAATCCTGAAGGAGCAAAACAAAAAGGTCACTGCCATTGAGTTGATGGCAACTCATCGCGACCCATATCGGACAAAGCACAGCTGGCCCTTGGTTTTCTCCTCTGAGGGGTTTGAACTGCTGACCTTTCAGTTAGCAGCCCAATTCCTAACCTACCAGCCCACCATGGGTTCTGCTAAAATGATATACTTTGTCAATGGAGATGAAGGAGTCTCTTCCAACATTGAGACAAATATCATTGGGGCCTCAAACGAGAATCTTCCTTAGACAAAATGAATATCCAGCAGTGCCCTGGCACCTTCCGGGGTTTTGCTAATTCATTACCAGGTACTGGCTCCAGCCAGTTCCACATCTCAGCCCAGTTCCTCCTCCAGGTGCCCCTCTGCAAGAGAACTCTGAATCGAATCTCAAAGGACCATCCTGAGATCCCTAGTGGGGAGGTAAATGAGGAACCGTCAAGCTCTATATAAACGGGGAGGGGTCCTTTCAATGTTGTGGTATTAGAAGGCTAGGGTTTCAATCTTGTTTTAAACATGCAGGCTGGCATTTAGAAATGATTGACAATGTACAGATGTGCTTGATACAATTGATGGATGGATTGTTATAAGTTGTAGCAGCCCCCAATAACATGATCTTTTAAATTAAAAAAAAAAAGGTTTCGTGCCCCAAAGACTTTGCGCCAGTAGTCTTAGCCATCATGAATTCTGCCTTCCTGTCTTATGAAGCCCCTCCTTGGAGAGAGCCAGGGCTGACAGGGAGATTTCTCCTGGCAATGTCCACATCCTCTACCTGGGGGTTCTGTCCGCTCTGGAGGCTTTTGAAGATCCGGTGCCGGATGTTGTGAGAGACAGAAAGGTGTGCATGCCCTCCCTTCAGAGCCTCCACGCTAGCCATCATTAGTGGTAAGCACTCACTCAGACGGTTCTCAAGGCTGGAGAGTGGATCTACCACAAGACAACTGTACAGTCCGCAGCCCCAGGTGAAGGATCCCCCCGAGGTGAAGGATCCCCCGTGCAATGCGGTGAGCAAGAGGCAGCACTCGGGGCCGGAGCAGTAGGAGGCTGATTTCCGATGCTTCCCTGCCGGCCGGGCTCCTCATTCGGAAGGACACTATGCTGTCGGTAACGGGGATGGGATCTCCCAAATAGAAAATGGTACTCTCCCCATTTTGATAACTGGGGGTGGGGGTGAGGGGCGGTTGTTTACAGTTGGAATGTGCTGCACAGTCGTGTCGATTGAGAGATTTTCTATGAATCATTCTTTCTCATCAGAAATTCCTCTCTGTCTGGCGACGAAGAGGAGCGGTCTCTACCTGGCCAGGCCAGCTGTTTGCACATGGGGCAAAAGCATGCTCCCTCTAGCTGACCATGGTGCGGGTGTGGCCGCGGCACCAGGAACACACAGCAATTCTGCCCCAGAGCACCCGACGTCGCCTGCTGAGCACGTTCTCATCACGGCCGGATCAGGAAGTGCCTCCGCTTCTCCTGCCTGTTGGTGGACGGCAGCCTGGAGCATTCTGCAGTGCCTGCCATGCGTGATGGCTCTGCTCCCCGCCTCAGGAGGGGCACCTGCGTCAGGGCTGGTGACATCCTCAGACTCATCCTCCACACCCACCTGTCGCTCGACAGCCTGGCTGCTGGAGCCCCTCCACCCACAGCAAGAGATGCCCACTGTCCCCAGAGTCCTCAGGGCAGGGCAGGGAAGGAAGGCAAGTCTCGTTTTGGAAGTCATGCTGTTCAGACACCTCGGCTCAGGCTGCCTCAAAGACAGAGGACCCCGCCCCCACTTCCTCGTTTTCACAGCCCCCAGTGCCCAGCGTGAAGGCTGGCAAGCAGCAGGGTCCCCGAAGCACAGCAGGGGTCAAATGTGACCCTTCCCACCTGGTGGTCAGTCTCAGACCCTGGCACTGGGAACTGGCTGACTTTAGTTGATGCTCAGGACAGAGAAACGGTGGTGTGTGCTTCTCCCTGCCTCCCACCACTGCATGGTCCCCAGATGCCCAGGGAGAAGGAGGGTCGGGCAGCCACCTAGCCTGAGGAGGCATGGTCCCCCAGAATGGTTTGTGTGGTGCCAAGTGCCCGGGTGTGTGAATCAGCATTGGCTCAGAAGGAAGGAGGAAGTCAGCGGCATCGTGGGGAAGCAGTTACAGGACAGGGGCAGGAGTCCCTGGGGGTGGCTACAGGCCCCTCCCTGCAACACAGTAACCCAGGCCTGGCCCTCTGCTCCTGAAGAGAAGGGGAAGTGGGTGTAGGGGAATCTCAGGCTCTGGGGTCAGGTCAGGCTGGGCTGCAGCCTGACTTGGCCACTTACCAGCTCCGGGACTCAGGTATTGTCCATAGGGAAACTGGTCAATACTTTTCAGTGCCCTGGGGAAGGATGAGGGGGCTGTCATCGTTATAAAGTACCTCACTGAAGACTTGGCACACGACAGGATGCGGAACCTAGGAATTCCCTCGCTCCCTCTTTCCATCATACTTTGATCAGCTGCGCCACTTCCTCAATTCCCTGCCCACTTCCAAGAAGCGCTGTGGGTCAGGACGAATGGGGCGTTGGCAGCTTATCTGGGAGAAGCCGGCAGTCTTCTGAGCAATCACCTCGCCTTTGTGACTGAATCGTAGACTCCAAAACGGCAGTTTTCCTCAATAAAACAAGCATGGGAATTCCCACGCGCAGCCCCAGTTCCCTGTTCCTCTGGGTCCTTTCTGCAGGCGCCCTGCTTGCAGGATCTCGCAGATCCCCTCTGGCTGCTCCCACATACAGCCCACTGGAGGCGCTTCCCATCCTAACGAGGCCCCCTGCATACCTAGGATCTCATTTGAACACTGAGGGGGACACAGGCAAGGACGACTGTCTCTACAGAGAGGTAAGAGAATAGTTCAGTTTGAGCTCACTGAGCAAGTCAGTGGGAAGCTTGGCGCCAGAAATCCCCCTTTCTACTCTGCTCCCTGCCCACGACCCGGGGTTCCCAAAGCTGCCCGGCCAGCCCGAGCCCCCTCCCCTCCCACTCACGTAGATGCCCGCCTGGATGGCAGCCTCGGCCCCTGTGCACTCGATGCTGACTTCCGGCTTGCACCCCAGCAGACCCTCCACTTTGCTGGCGACTTCCTGGGGGCTCTCCTTGGAGACCTGGAGGGTGAGATCTGCCCCGACTTCCTGGGCTTTGGCCAAGCGAGAGGCAGACAGGTCTAAAGAGGAACCAAACAAGTTTTCTTTCAAACTGAGAAGCTGGAGAGATGATGAGGGGAAAAATAAGATGGAAGGGCAGGTTCTGATGCCAACAGAGTTCTCTACATCTCCACGCTCCCCCTACCCCCACCCCTTCACATAGACACGCTTCTCTCCCAGATCCTATACATCACTGTAGCCGCTCTCTCCTGTATACACGCTCAGCTCTTTATAATCCCCCATCTCCATCCATCCATCTCAGACAAGTCTACCACACACATACATACATACATATGCACACATGGTCACAGACACCTCTCCGCACACATACTCAGCCTCACAGAAAGGCTGCCCCACAGCTCCCACACGCACCAAGAGCCTTGCTCACCCACCCCTGTCGCTGCCGTCAAGTAGATGCCGAATCAGCTCCACCCGAGAGGGTTTCCCAGACTGCACATCTTTATGGGGGCAGGCAGTTAACCTCCTCTTTCTCTGGAGGTGTGCCTGGGGTTTGAACTGCCAACCTTGTGGTTAGCAGCCCAACGCTTAACCGAGAGAACTACCAGGGCTTCTTGCACAGACCCCCCCACCTTACATACCTGACAACTCCCCACCCCCATGCCACCACGCCGTTCATTCCACTTTACACACACAAGCACGCCCTCTTGCCCCCACAGGCTTGGTCCAAGGTACCAAAAGCAGGCTCTCCGGGGCTCTCCATTTTTAGAGTTAAAAGGACAGTGTAGGCATACTCCATCTTATTGCATTTTGAAGATAATTGTTTTGTTTTTTTACATATTGAAGGTTGGCATCAACCCTGTGTTGAACAAGGCCATCTGTGCCCTTTCCCAACAGACTCTGCTTAGTTCATGCCTTTCTGCCACGTGTCCGCAGTTCTCACAATGTTTCAAATGTTTTCGTGATGCTATTCTGTGTTGGGCTGCTAACTGCAAGGTCAGCTGTTTGACCGCAGCTGTGGGGCTACCGTCTTGGAAACTCACAGGAGCAGTTTCCCGGCCCCTCGTGTTACCAAGACTCAGGACTGACTTGATGGCAGCAAGCCAGATCGTTTATTTACTACAGACATAATAGCCCGCAGTAGAGCGTTAATAAAACTTTCATAGGCCCAGGACACAAAAGATAATGTGACTCACTTTATTGCACAGATCTAGAAACCGAACCCTCAATATCTCCTAGGTATACCTGAGGGCATCTGAGGTCCCCATATAAAGAGGCAGGTCCCCTTCTCTATAACAATCCCTCCACCCCATCCTCTGCCCCCGCCCCTCAGGAGAAACCGGAATAGGCCCTCCTCCTGAGTCTGCCTCGGTCGCTCCCTAGTGAGCTTTTAAATTCTGGTGGGTGGAGGCGATCCTTGAGGAGCCCAGTATCCCACAAAGGAGATGGTTCGCACGCCCCTGGCCCAAACCATAGGCCCGGCAATTTCCTCCTTGAAGAGATTCAAACAGAAGAAAACCTCCTTACCAGTCACCACCACTTGAGCCGCTCCCATTGCCTTGGCCACAAGCAAAGTGACCAGTCCGATGGGCCCTAAGCAAAGCAGAAAATGGGAGACTTGTGAACTATTTCATATTTAGTATCCTGCCCAGGCCAAGGAGAGGAACCATGTCTTTCAGGCATCTCTAGCAGTTACCCCAAAGCCTGGTATGCAGTGAGACTGTCACATAGTGATGCTTGTAGAATGCATGTGTGGGCCAATAATGCACGGTGAGCTGATCCTCTGCATGAAACATGCTCTGGGTCCTGGGTTCCATGGGAGCCTTATATACCTTGAATCCCTTACATACCTTGGAGTTAGAAATGTCTCATTCACTCTTGGACACTGCTTGGGGAATAAGCTCAACGCACCAGAAGATTCAAGGAAATGTCTATTTGTTCAGAGAACAAGAAAGCTGGCGTTCTGGGCATTTCCCTCCTCTCCTCTCTCTTAGATGCCCACCTTCTTGAGAACCCACTATGAGATCTATTCTAGGTGCCCTCTGAGGGTCACCCTGGAAGGAGTCCTTAAGGAAGCCAGCTCCCTGCGCTGCCCCCGCTGGCTGGTCTACGCGGCGCCGTTGTCCAAGACCTAGCTTGGAAACTCCCTTTCTTCCTTAATCATCTGTCCTGGATGACGCTACAGTTTTCATATACAATCTGAACCTATAGAATGAGGCGATACAGAACTTCTTTGGGGACTGGCTTTTCCCCCTCGTTTTTAATTTTTTTTAATAAGCCTTTTTGAAGACAATTTTGTTGGCTTCTCAAGAAACCAAGGGAAAAAAACCCAGGTAAAACCTTAAACTGAAAAATAGTTGAATTGTCCACAATGGAATCCTTCAATGAAACTATTAAAATTGTGCCTTAACTATTTATAATTTGACATGAAAAAATGCTTACAATATATTGATCGGTGGGGGGTGGGGAAAGAGTAGGTATAATCAGGCATATATCCAGCATGATTTCATTAAAGAAAAAGTACAAAGAATTGAGATTTTATTCCAAGATGCCAACCGTGTTTCTCTTAGGCTGATGGGTGATGGGTAAATTTGCATGTGTGTGTGTGTGTGTGACTTATTTTCCATGGCAAAAAGCTATTACAGATAGCTTTGCCCCCACCGTGGAAGCTTTATTTTGTACCCTCAGCCTTGTGCTCACTTATTTGGCCTTGCCAAAAAATGCCACTTACAAATGCACCTGGGGAACACCAGATCACGCCTTCTCTTCATTTGCCCTCCTTCTCCTCGAACCCAGCTTTCTGTCTGGGTTGGCAGCTGCTAGAAGCCTAGACTGATCGCTTCTGAGGTAGGGGGGCTCATTCTGGGTGGCTGGGAGCCGATGAGAAGGCAACGAGCTGCACCCCATGTGCAGGCAGAGTGCTGGTCCGTGGTGGGCTGGACGCTCTCCTCCCACTGGCCCTGGGTAGGGTCTACCTCATTCATGAACTGAGTGGGCGTGACTTATAAGACCCTGAATGTGCCTTTCCTTCACCACGAAAAGTACAGTTCATAATCATCCCAAGGTTAATTTTTGTAAGGAAGAGAATAGGCTGTGTTGCTTAGGATATATAATCTAAATTATCACCATGTCTGTGGTTGCTAGTTTAGTTTGAAAAGTTCTGTTCATTGAGGAAATGGAAGACTATTATCTTTCCCTGCCCAGAAAGATTCCAGAATCAACCTTGGAGGGAGAGGGGATGGCAAAGGAGTCCCGCATTCCCAGTCGAGACTCCCGTAACAAGGGTGTCACCAGTTACTTACCAGCTCCACATACAAAGACCTTGTTGCCCAGGGTGACTCCTGCTCGCCGGCAGGCATGGATCCCCACCGACAGTGGCTCAATCAGGGCTCCTTCCTCAAAGG
>NW_022103905.1:2984572-2985790 GCF_000313985.2 Echinops telfairi | reverse complement strand
CTGACCCTGTCGAGCAGGAAGGGTAAGCTCTATTTTTACCTTGATTTTACACAGGAGGAAACTGAAGCTCAATGACATTAAGAGACTTGCCCAAGGTTATAAGACTACTGAGTGGAAAGGCAAGACTTGAACCCAGGTCTCTTGATCCCAGGGGCTGCTTTGCCTGGCCCACACCAGCTAGGGGCATCTATCTCTGCAACTGATATCCAATTTCTCCTCTTTCCTTACTTAGCTAAGCTCAGCATGCATTCAGTGGCCTGAGGTCTCCCTACACAACATGAAAGCCCTCAAGTCTCCACAGCAACAAAGGTGGCAGCTAGGCCACTCCTATGGTCCGTTCTCCTGTAGCTGCTTATGGTCCTCCAAAGAATAAGCCACAGGACGGGGCTGCCTGAGGCTGTGACCACTCCCATCTCCTGCTCCCCTCCCTCCTTACGCTTCTCCCTGCCCTTGCAGGTGAGCCCACACCTGCTGTGGTCAGGCCTCCAGGCATCTTCTACGTAAGGAGGGACATTTGCAATGAAATAACAAACACTAGCACATGCTCTCATTGACACCCACAACCACATTCTCAAGACACCTGGCCCCTGCACACTGGGGCCTTCCCCCGTAGCTTGTGGTGACTCTAGGTTGAAGTTGAAGGTGGCTTTTGGTCGGGAACCATATGTTTTCCTCTAATAATCACCCTGACCTGTTGGTCAGAACATTAAAGAGAAATGGGTGTGAGGATGGTCACAGAGAGGAAGATTACCCAGGGATTAAGCAGATGCTGCACCCAACATAGCCAAATGCAAGGGAACCAGCTTGGTATCGGGGCTGCATTGGGTACAAAGAGTCCTGGGGTCCAACTCTCTCTGTCATTGGCCGGGGGAAAGTCACGAAGTCCCCCACCCATTTTTGGTGGGGACTGAGGGGGAGAAGACCGAGCGGACTCCAAGTTTCTCCCCAGTCTGACCTTCCCGTGACTTCATAAACACACACAATGACAAAGCAACCTGGTGGTTTTCACAGAAGAGTTGACAGAAAAGTCACTAGAGAATAAAGGCTCAGCTAGAAACCCGGGGAGAAGCTGGAGGCTAGACACTAAGGTGAGCGCCCAGAGAAGCAGGGGGGCAGTTCTCACAGAGAAACCTGAGACAGGCCTCGGGCCCAGCGCTGGGCTGGGGACACAGGCACCAAGGGTCTAAGAGGAACAGCGCATGTATGCTCCCTCGTCCT
>NW_022103905.1:2981862-2984063 GCF_000313985.2 Echinops telfairi | reverse complement strand
AGAGGCTTAAGTGGAGAGCAAATGTTTTGAGAATGAGGAGGGCAATGAATGTACAAATCTGCTTTATACAATTGATGTGCGTATGGATTGTGATAAGAGTTGTATGAGCCCCTAATAAAATTATTTTTAAAAAAGGAAAAGGCAACAGACCTCAAAATATAGTATAATCAATACAATTTGACCACTGAAAACAAAACAAAAGAACTGGAAACACAAGGAATCCAGGACAGATAAACCCCTCAGGACTAATAATGAGAGTTGCGATACCAGGAGGGGCAGGGGAAGGTGGGAGGAGAAAGGGGGAACCAATCACAATGATCTACATATACACCCTCCTTGAGGGATGGGCAACAGAAAAGTGAGTAAAGGGAGACATCGGTCAGTGTAAGACATGAAAAAATAATAGTTTCTAAGTTATCAAGAGTTCATGAGGGAGGGAGGGAGCAAAATGAGGAACTGATACCAAGGGCTCAAGTAGAAACTTTTGAGAACGATGAGGGCAACAAATGTACAAATGTGCTTGACCCAATGGATGGATGTATAGCTTGTGATAAGAGTTGTATGAACCCTCAATAAAATGATTTTTTTTTAAAAAGCTCAGGAGCAGCTATCTAAGGGGCAATGATTGTTTGTCTCTCCCCACCCAGAAGAAAGAAGGGTGAAGAAATTGACAGACACGTGGAAACAGTGCAATGGACTAAACGAGTGCACAACTCCAGCTCCCCAAGCCCGAGACGAGTACTAGATGGTGCCAACTTCTCTGAAAAGAACCATGTTAGAAGGGCCTGAGAACAGAGTGGGAGAAAAAAATAAGCTAATAATAATAAGCTAGTCATAAACAACAGCATGGCCAGTAGCAATGGGCTAGAGCAACATTCTGCTCCGTTGTGCCTGGGGCTGCCAGCAGTCGAGAGGCACTTTGACAGCAATTAGCCACAATGGGTACAGTGTGGGAGACCCAAGTTTGACTGTGTTCTGTGCCTGAACCAACTAGCTCCCGTTTGCCTGGGTTAACACATGCGCACAACTGCGATCATGATGTCCTCCTTACAGAACTGTTGCCAATGTCAAGTGAAATAAGGCCCACAGAGAACTCGGGACAAGGTCAGGCACGTAGTAAAAATAAGCAAGGCTCTACATGCACTGTTTTAGTTAGATTATTACATGAGATGGAGGCAGCGAACGGTTAAGTCACGTCTCCAACGTCACTTGCTAGGAGGCAGGGAATTCAGGTTGCCAGTCCAGGATGCCTGGCCCCACTGTCTGTGCCCTGGCACCACCCTGGCTTGCCTCAGTAAGTGTCAGTGTGGCTGTTTTTTGTTATGGTTGCCATTGTTATTGGTGTCCTTTCTGGTGACTGCACTGGAAACTAATAGAGGAGCATGAATCATACCAACTTCTTTCTTTCCAGGGTGGCTGGAGAAGCTGAGCCATTTCCATCAACAACTTTGTGCTTGTTGCCAGAGTTGCCAAATTCTAGTCTAGGTGAAGGAAAACTAGACTGAGAGAGGAATTAGCCCGAGGGAGACTGCCCTCTCTTAATGCTAGCAAGCAGAGCAGGCCTGCCAAGGGGAAGCCTTTTGTTGGGAATTACGACCTGGAGTGGGAAAAGAAGTTCCATGGGAAATTAGAGGACTGATCCCCAAAGCATCAGAAGGGGAGAGGTCCCAGGAAGCACCCACTTGTAGCAGAAGTTTGCGTTGTGCTTGTAGAAGCGACAGAGGTTTCCATCATCCGGGGGCGTGGCACAGAAGAAGATGGTTGGTGACAGATTGTACCGGCCAATCTTGCAGAATTCATCCGTTTCTCGGGGAGCGCCAGGCTCGATAGCAACCCGGTCACCTGGAGAAGAAAACAAACACGATGTCATGTCCACGTGGGGACGCAGTGTCTGCTGAAAGGCCATACCCCCCTTCATCCTATTCCTGTTTTTCTTCCAGCTGGAAAAGCAAGCGCGGAGGAGACACTGGGAAAGGATGCATGCTCCTGGGCAGGTGCCAGATGGGAAGTCTGCTTCCATGAGCCACCCTCCTCTTTGGGGGCTCAGGGTGCTCCAGACAAGCCCAGCCCTTTAGAGCTTCCAAAGGAAATCTAGGATACAGCACGGGCTCATACTCTGAGGGAAACTGACCAGCCCACTCTCTACCAACCTGCTTGGCCTGTTCTTTGATTGACCTGTACAATAAGTCAAGCTGCCGCTT
>NW_022103905.1:2971678-2981762 GCF_000313985.2 Echinops telfairi | reverse complement strand
GGCGTGGCACAGAAGAAGATGGTTGGTGACAGATTGTACCGGCCAATCTTGCAGAATTCATCCGTTTCTCGGGGAGCGCCAGGCTCGATAGCAACCCGGTCACCTGGAGAAGAAAACAAACACGATGTCATGTCCACGTGGGGACGCAGTGTCTGCTGAAAGGCCATACCCCCCTTCATCCTATTCCTGTTTTTCTTCCAGCTGGAAAAGCAAGCGCGGAGGAGACACTGGGAAAGGATGCATGCTCCTGGGCAGGTGCCAGATGGGAAGTCTGCTTCCATGAGCCACCCTCCTCTTTGGGGGCTCAGGGTGCTCCAGACAAGCCCAGCCCTTTAGAGCTTCCAAAGGAAATCTAGGATACAGCACGGGCTCATACTCTGAGGGAAACTGACCAGCCCACTCTCTACCAACCTGCTTGGCCTGTTCTTTGATTGACCTGTACAATAAGTCAAGCTGCCGCTTTGTTCCAGTCTGGGAAAACCTCGAGTCTAACCTGGTCTCTGAAGCAAGCTAGCTCCAGTCCCTGTCTCTAACTGCTGCCAGGAGAGAGTTAGTGTGAGGCATGTGCAGACTTTCCTCCCTGTGCCTGTTCTGAAAAGATGCAGTCTTTACAAAGACGAAAGCTATAAGTAGGACAGGCTCACTCTGATTGCTTAAAAAATAATTCGAGGTCAATTAATCCCCAATTAGCCCAACCATCTATCTCCCAAGGATTCCGATTCTGGTACAGAAGATTCAAGGCATTCAAGGATTGGGACACGCACACTAGCAAGCTTCTACCTGGCCTCACTCTCTGTGTTTGTGCTGGAAGTACTGGGCTTGACTTGCCCTCCAGCTCTTTTTTCCTATCTTCTTACGAGAAAAAAAATCAAATAGAAAAGGTGAAAGAACTGTGACCACCCAGACACCCTCTGCCTATATAATTTATCTTAACATTTAACTCCCAAGCAAACTCAAAGTCATCAATTCAATTCAGACTCCTAGCAGTCCTCGAGGTCGGGGCAGAGCTGCCCCGAGTGTCAGTGCTTGTGTCTCTTTTCACAGGAGTGAGTAGAAAGCCCTGTCTTTCCGCTGCGGGCTGGCTCATGGCTTCCAACTGCTGGTTCCCGGCTCAACACATACCCAACCACTACATCGCCAGAGTTCCTGACTCAGAGCTCCGCTCACTTTACCCTAGATTTATCCATTCATGCTGCTTCTCTTCCACCTGCCAGCCCATCTCTTATTATCCGACCATTCCATCCGAAACAGGTTTGACATACGGTGCGCACGTCGCATTAGAACACTTCGGTCGATTTGCCATCAACTAGCACAGAATATCTGCTAATGAGCTTTTTCTTTTTGGAGGGATAAGATTTAGATACAATGGAAGGTATAAAGCTCCAATGGGCTATCAGGCGGATGTTGTTAAAGTGTATCACATCCCAGTCCGTGAATGTCAGCCATGCAAACCCCTTAGGAGAGAGTAGAAAGCCCTGTCCAAGAGGCAGCATGTTCATTACCACCCCCTTGCAGGTTTGGTTCGGTGTTCCCTCCCCATCGGCCCCCACCTGCACCCCCGGTGCTAACAGGAGTGTTTCCTGTCCCAGACTTTCCAAGATGCAGGATTGCACGGGGTGTGTGCTTGTGCGCCTTGCTGCTTTCCCATGGAGGCGTGCTGCGTGGATAGCAGTCACCCACTCCTTCCGGGGCTGAGTAGGGTTCCACTGCATTGAATTCACCACAGGCAGTTCAGCCATCCCCCTGCTATAAACACTTGGATTGTTTCCATGCTCTAGCTGCTTGATTTGTAGGGTGTTGCCCGCTCCTCTAGGATCAGAGCGCCTCGGGATTCATCTCCGCTTTCAAGATTGACTGGCATTGTGATAGACACGTTTTTATTGTTCAAATAAAATGTGTGAATCGAAGGCAAAGAAACCATGGGCCACACGTGGCATTAGGACCTAGAAGGGCTTGCTTGGGGTGACAGTTCAGACGACTCAGCCTCAGGCTCGTACCCAGTCCTGAAGAGAACTAGCTAGATCCATAGGGAAGCAGGTGGCTCCCATGCTTAGAGAGCAGAGCGCAGACTTCCAGGAGCCTATACTACTGTTACAGGCATTGCTGCAAGCTCAACATCGCCACGGCTGGAGTTCAAACCCAGCTGAACTTGGAAGTCACTCATCTCAACTGATCAAACACTAGCATAGACCCCCTGAGCTAGTGTAGTCAACTCTGTAGCAAGGAGCACCCACCTTCCCTCTAAGGGCCAGGAACCAAGTGGGAAACCCATAAAAGCTGAATGTGGGCCAGGCAAGAAGCACAAGCCCATTGCCAGGGCTCTCGGCTCATTGTAGACACAGAGAGAACTTCACTTTGAGAATCCCACACCTAGATCAGTCTTCATCCCACTGCTGGGAATGAACCCTCAGTGGTTTTTGGAAGCCATGGGCTTGGCACAAATGACGACTTAACTACAGGATACACACAGCTAGCACCTTCAGCGCTGGCCCCTCCTGCGCTGCATGGGCGGGCTGAGCAAACCTGACCACCAACACGGGATGGCGCTGCATGCCAACACCGCGCACTGCATCACAGCCGCCCTATCCGGCAGGGTCACAGAACCTCTCCGGTGACTTTCCTAGACGAGCACTCTTCAAGGGAGTCTTTCTCCCACGGAGAGGCTGGTGGTTTCCAATGGCTGACCTTACACTTAGAAGCCCAACCAGAACCACTCCGTCCCCGGGACAACTCTGCCAGGACCACGTGGTGCCTTAAAGACCCCGACGCCATCTCAAGGCTGTGCAGTGAGCGAGCCCCTCCCTCAACAAAGGAAGGGGATGCCAGCACAGCTTGAATTTAAGTAAGGTGACCAGCCGTCCCGCTTTTGAACAATTTTTAACAATTTTTTCCTGGGTCCCGCAGCGTTTTTAAAAAGTCCCGATTTTTCCCCTCACTCCCCGCTCCCCCCTCCCTCATGAGCCCTTGATAGTTTATAAATTGTTATTTTGTCATATCTTGCCCTGTCCGACGTCTCCCTTCACCCACTTTTCTGTTGTCCGTCTCCCAGGGAGGAGGTCACATATAGTTCCTTGTAATCGGTTCCCTCGTTCCTACCCACTCTTCCTCTACTCTCCCTGAGGGGGAAAATGAGGACCTAATGCCGGGGGCTTTAAGTGGAGAGGAAATGTTTTGAGAATGATGAGGGCAATTAATGTACAAATGCGTTTTACACAATTGATGTGTGTATGGATTGTGATGAGTTGTATGAGCCCCTAATAAAATGATTTTAAAAAAAAGTCCCGATTTTTGGAAAGAATGCACGACAAGCTAGGGTATACGGTTTTTGGTTGTCATGTGGCTATTTCGCCAGGATATGAGTTTTATCAATGGTGTCCCACTTTACCAATGTTAAAATCTGGTCACCTTAATTTAAGGTGCTGGGTCAGGGAACAAGAGAGAATGTGCTACCTTGGAGAATTCTTCCCTCTGGGAGAAAGAATTAAGTGAACCTACCAAAAATATGAGTGGTTTCCCAGCCACCCAATAAGGACCAAAGGCTACGCTCCAGGGCTCTGGCTCTTAGAGTCTAGAGGCGGTTGGTACTTCCTCTCATTCCTGGGCATCTCCTCCAGCCCTTTTACCTGGCGAGGTTCCTTCTGGACTTCACGTGCCAGACTAATTGCTCCTTCCTCGGGCCGAGCAGGAGTGTGGACCAAACGCACCGTTAGCACCTGTGTTCTCCTTCCTTCCCTTTAAAATAATTGTGACTACACCTTTGCCGGTCTCTAGTCTGTTACCCGGGAAGGCATGACCTGTGCTCGAGGAGCTAAGGCTGTCTGGCTCACCACTGGGTCCCTGGTGCTTCACAGCGGGCCTGGCTTAGATAAAGCACACGTCTGCATTTGCGTTGAATGAATAAGTTGGTTTAGCTGAGAGAGTTTGCTGACCTGGTTTCAGGTGTTTTACTAACGATCCCACTTTGAAGACTGTTCCTGAAGCTTCGTGCCCCAGCACCATTGGCTTTTTCACCACGAAATCCCCGATTCGACCGTGCTGCCAGTAGTGGACGTCTGAGCCGCAGATGCCAACAGAATGCATCTTCAGCAGCACCTCTGGGAAGAGAGGAGGAGGGGAAGACAATGAGGGAAGGAAGGGTCCCTCGGGCACTTGGAGGTGCCCCAGCCATCTCCCTTCAGAGGCCCAGTGTGAGATTCAGACCCCAGAGAACAAGGCAGGCAGCCTCCACTAAGCCCTGTCGAGCACATGAACTGCTTCCACAAGCTATTATTAGCAGGAGGAAATAGACCCACCACTTAAGAGAACTGGTTTTCAGACAGCTAATATTCCTATGTAGTCCTGAAGGACAGCCTGACAGTATGGCCTGGCCAAACCTGGCGCAGTTCTCTGCACCTACTGCTCTTGAAAAGGGGCAGCTTCCATTTAAACCGCCCAGTGGTCCTCCTCGTGGGAAAAGCAAAGATTTGGTGGTGTTGTTGTGAGCCTGACCCCCTCACTGAATGAAATAGCAAAGGGTCTTTGACACGAACAGAGATCCCCCAAGCTCACTCGCGCCATCCACCAGGGTGGCCCTGCCGAGCTCTTTGTCCTCGGCTTTGGTAAATGGACAGGATGAATGCTGATCGGAAAGGTAGGGAAGTGTGTTTAAGTTAGGAAAATCACCTCACTTGAAATTGCCCACTTGTAGCAACGCGAGACTACACTGGGCATGCTGGAACTCTGGGCAGGCACCTCCATCTCAGCCTGGGCAGCTCGGGAAAGGGAGAGCCACACGGAGCAGAATATGCTTCCACTCCAAGATAGGGCGTGCTTGGCCCCCCCTAGAATCAACACTAACTTTTCAGGACCCAGTGAGCTGCCTGTCTCACTTCGGGGAGAGGAACATGCCTCAGTGAACGCACGTCAACTCTAAGTACACCTTACTTGCTAAGCCCTGATAAAAGAGTAGCTATTGTCTGCAGTCTTATCACTATAAATCAATAACCCAGCGGCCCAAGTCCAGAGCACAGCTCTGGAACCAATACAAGAGCTGCCTTCAACCTGCTGTGTCCTGACATCTGAAGAATGAGCCGCAGTCTTGGGGCAAGGGCGGGCTGGCTGGGGACATGAGCTGCCGATGGCCACTCTGCCCATTCCTTGCCCCCATCCTCCTCCTTTTAGGGTTCTCCAGGTTAGGAAGATGGGGAACTCCAGGGATGGAAACTATCAGCCCAGTAGCCCCAGGGGGGCATGGCTGCGGGGCCCAGACACCACCCCAGGATGTGTGCGAGTCTGTTGGGCCTAATGGCCCGCCCACGGAAAAGCCCAGAAAGAGTGGAGCAAAGGTGTGGGCATCCCTGCCCTAGTGAACTTACCCACTTTCTGAGCTTGGCTGATCAGGGCGGTGTGGCAGCCCCACCCATCCCTCTAGACCAGTGGTTCTCAACCTGTGGGTCGAGACCCCTTTGGGGGTCGAATGACCGTTTCACAGGGGTCGCCTTGTTCATAACAGTAGCAAAAAGACAGTGATGAAGTAGCAATAAAAATAATCTTATGGCTGTGGGGGGGGGTCATCACCACAACACGAGGAACTGTATGAAAGGGTGGCGGCATCAGGAGGAAGGACGAGACCCACTGCCCTAGACCTAAGGCCCCTGGGTGCCCTGCTCTTCCTTAAGTGGCCATCTGCAAGGGAGGAGGCAGCAGAGGCACCGTGTTCTCTTATTTAATGAAAAGACTACGTACAATCTGCACACACTCCTTTCCAAAGTCGGGGAGAAAAGCCGTGACCTGGTAACCCAAATCCCCCTTTTACGGTGGATAGACGAACTGGTGAAGTCAAAGGAGAACCAGTTTGCCTTTGAGCCATAGATTAAAGAGGTGTGGGGGTGGCCAAAACAAAACACTCTCAAAAACTCCTTGGGACAAGTCAGCCATCTGCTTCGGGAACTTCCGGGGTTCCTTCTTGCTTCTCTTATTCCCCGTAGCATCCAGTTAAACCCAGCGGCCAGCAGAGCGGGCTCCGGCCTGACAACGGCCTGGCACAGGTGATGAAGGGGAAACGCGGAACGGGCAGCAATGTTGGCACATGCATCTCCAAGGGAAGCAGCACATGCCCAGCTAGAAGACACGGTTCCCAAGGACCTACCATTTGGCCCCGGTTCAGGGATGGGGTAGTTTTCCTAAAGGAAACAAAAAAGAGAGAGAAAAAATTAGCCCGCATCATAACTTTACATAAAGAGCATTTTCAAGTTTTAAAAATTAATTTTTATTCCCCTATCTCTTCTTAAAAGCAACACAGCCTCAGACCACACTACTGCTGGGCGCATGCCTGAGGGGACATTGGTATGCAGAAGTCCGTCTAAGTCTTCAACACTTCTGAATAACAGTGCAAATGCACACAACATGAGGGGGTACCCCTAAAAAACACAGAATTGCACCGGGCAGAGCGCTAGGACACTCTTCCCCCCACTCCGCGAGCATCAATCAACTTGGTCGGAGTTAGTGCGCCCAGTGGCATTGCCTGGGAAGGTTCTCTTTGGTCAGTGAATTTTTTCATAAAAGCAGTTTGTGATGGTCGATTTAAGAGAACAGCATGCAGCTGTGACATTTTGTTTCCTGCCCAGGAAAAATTCAGCAGAAACTGTTGTGATGTTGAACACAGCTTACAAGGGTGAAATGTCAATTGATGACAAACCTCGTTCTGGATGTCTGTCAACTTCCCGAACAGATGAAAATGTAGACTTGTAGTGCATTTGGAGTTCATCCCACGAACTCAGACTGTTTGTCAAGCTTTCTTTTTTTTTTTTTTAAGCTTTCTATTTAGGGCAGTGGTTCTCAACCTTCTTAATGCCGTGGCCCTTTAATACAGTTCCTCCTGTTGTGGTGACCACCCCCACTCCCCAACCATAAAATTATTTTCGTTGCTACTTCATAACTGTAATTTTGCTACTTTTGTGAACTGGGTGGCCCCTGTGAAAGGGTCACTCAACACCCCCCCCAAAGGGGTTGAGACCCACAGGTTGAGAACCGCTGATTTAGAGGTTCTGAAAAAATTGCACAACAGTGTGCGACAGAAAAAGCCTGATTTGTGGCAGACGGGACTGTTTTTGCCACAACAACAAGGCACCTGCTCACGCAGCCATCTCAGTGTGCCAGGTTTTGGCAAAAACCAGCAAGCCTCTCTTGCCCCATGCACCTTGCTCACCTGACCTTGCTCTGTGTGACTTCTTTTTGTTTCTGTGAATGAAGAGGGACATGAAAGGACAGCGATTTGATGACATAAAAAAGGTGAAGATGAAAACGAGGGAAGTGCTGTCAGCCATCCAAACAGATGAGTTTGAAAAATGTTCCAAGAATGGAATCGCAGATTTGACAAATGTATTAATTGCAATGGAGAGTACTTTGAAGGTGATGAGCTTGTTTTATAAATACATAGCTTTGGGGGGGAAATTCTGTTTTTTGAAGGGGTCCCCATTGTACATACAGGTGTACAAAGGACAGATTCCTGGGCTCCCTTTCAACTGTGTCACAAGGCAGGCACCCCATCATTCAGGAAGGGCTGCCCAGGACTAATCAAGAGACAACATGCTCCGGGCATCCGCAGGCCTCGTGGCCTCATTGCCTCACTCACTCACTCACTCACTCACTCCAGCCGGGCCAGGCCCTCCCAGTGTGACTCAGCCACCAAGCTGCAAGGCTGCATGGGCTGCTTCTGGGTCTCTAGGCCTGCCTTCTCCATGCCCTTTCCCTCCAGGCAAAACATGTTCTTAGAGGTTTGTTTGGCCTGGCAAGCTCCTTCAGGAGAAGCATGAGGTGTTCCTAGAAGTTGCCTTTCTCTCGGGATGGGCTGGAGAAAGTGTCTGAGTTAGTTAGCTGTCCTCCTTCCATCCCATCAGCACACAGCTCTGTACTAGCCTGCTCCCCAACCCACCCCCAGGGACACACAGCCTCCGCATTCTGGTCATTCTTGCCGGTCAGACAAAAGCAATCTGCACTGGGGGTGGGGGGAGTGGGGAGTATTGCTTCATGGGCACCGGTTGGCTATTTGGGGTGTTTTGGAAAAGGATAGTGGTGATGGTAGTAGTGCAGCATGGTGAGTGCATTAATGACGTCAACGTATACGGAAACATGGCAAATTTCATGATACCTATCCGGTTTGGACAATTCATTTCCTAAAGCCCCCCACCCCCACCCCCACCCCACTACCAAGTTGGAAAGTCCTGGTGACAGAGAGCAAGGACCCTCCGTGGTCCAGCCCAGCTGCTCAGTTTACTAAGTCTTTGGAGGCAGAAGAGAGAAACTCTCCCAGCTCCATCATGACCAGGCTCCTCACAACCCAGCTTGCTGATGAGAAGCCTAGCCTGAGGCTGGAAGTTAAGTAACCTGGGCAAGGCTACACTGCTGGAGGGGAACACTCCACACACACCCTACCCCCCACCCCCGGCCAGGAGTCACCTCAGATAGACAGCTGCCTGCTACAAAAACCTTTTTTCCAGGGAGAGTTGCTGGCCCTATCGGTAGCATGATACACCAGGGACTGCTATGTGAAGTTGTTTCTGATGGGTGAGATTTCAGAGTGCCAGCTAATTTGAAGCCCAAGGTCTTTACTGTAAATGTGAAAAAGCGCCCTGCCTTCCCAGCTAAAGACACAGGGTTGATTTGGGTAACCAGGCACACTCCTCTGTAGCCTTGTCTCCAACCAGATGAGCTCAGCAGAGCACTCTACCCAGGTGAGGAGATGTGGTGAAACTCAAAGCAATAGTCAGACACAGCAAGGAGAGCCGGTGTTCCTATGAATGACTACTTTGAATGATGGCCTCAAGTCCACAGAACTGTTTGCCCTTATCACGCAAGGCTGCAGTGACTCTCCCAAACACTAGAGGGCACTGGGCCAACAGCCTGGTTGGTTAGGAAAACAGTAAACCAACCCCTTCTAAGAGCGCCAACTCTCCTTTCCTGTTGTCTTTGTTGCTACTTGAATCATCCGTAACTCTTCGTCCTTCTGCCTCTCCTCCTCTCTGACAGGTATTCCACCCACGGGAATTAGTCTATTACGTTTGTAAATAATGTGGTATACACCGCCCCAGAGTCCACAATGAATGTTTCAGAATGTTATCACCACGTGGTTACTAAACAACAAACCACTTGCCCTTTCTTTTGTGCTTCCTTAGGGTGACACTGGTGACAAGCCTGTTTACTTAATCTCCTTCTCTGTGTCAAATTTCAGCAGTGGTCATCTTTCATGTACACTAATCCTCAGCTGGTCAGGCTCCTTGGCTCCTCTGAGATCCCGAACTTCCACTGTAATCCCCACGCTTTCATTCCCAGAGGTTTTGTAACCTGCGGCACAGCCACCATTTTCTGAACAGGCTTTCTCTTCTTTCTGTGAAGTGGAATAACGGGGGTCGGAGCAGCTGAGGAACTGTTCGTGATCAGAGTCGGGCCATTTTGAGCATTTCCCACCCACTGTCGCCCCTATGCTCCTCCCCAGGTGAGCAGTGTAGGAAGTGCGCTGCAGGATTACGGCATCATCTCAGGCACCCCTTTCATCCTACAAGCAAGCTTGCCTGGTTTCCAAAATAGCTTTCTCAAACTCGGCTAGATCTATCTTTCAGAAATAGGTCTGAGTTGGGTTCTGCACGTCTACCTCACCTGTGTTCATCCCATACTTCTTGCTTGGGATGCGGCCACAGCGTCAACCCAGGAACGCAAAGCACAGTGGGACAGGACTCACCTGTCCACGTGCAAGCCCAGCTGAGGCCCCGTGTACATAATTACATCACTTCTTTGTGCCCTCAATTTCCTTTTATGTCTAACAAAGATCTCTACTCAGAATCAGAGTTGTGTGGCCCGCGCCCCCACCCCCCCCTTTCTGTAATTCCACATTTTTTCAAATTCACTGCCAGAGTGGATATTGACTCCTAACACCTATACGACAGGGTAGGATTGCCGCTTTTGAGTTTGGAGACAGTAATGATTACAGGAATAGAAAGCCCTGGCTTCTCTCTCTCTGAGTGACTGGTAGCTTTGAACTGCCAACCTTGCTGATGGCAGCCAAATTCATAACCACTGCTCTGTCAAAGCTTTTTTTCTGTAACCTGGA
>NW_022103905.1:2967663-2970779 GCF_000313985.2 Echinops telfairi | reverse complement strand
CCTAAACTCAGACCAAGGTGCCAAGCCTGTTGCAGTTCCCAGACTCGCCAGCGGCGCTTGCTTAATGCTTTTTGCCTGGCTAATCCCTCTCCTTCAAGATCCCTTAAGAAACAGGCAGTGAGGGATAAGGTGGCATCTGGGATGAAGGCCTAATTCCTGGCCCTGAGGAGCCAGGCCTAGCACTCCAGTGAGAACTCAAGGAAACAGGTGTGTGGATGTGTTGGGATTGAGGTGTCAGGGGACATCTGGATAGGGGGTGTCCAACAGGTGGCTATATTCCTAAAATGGATGCCAGGTGCTGACTAGGGATAGAGCCTTGGGGATCAGGAGCAGAAAGCGAAGCCTTCCCAGTTTGGGAAGGTGATAATTCCTCCCCTTTGAGCCTCCCTGGTAGCAAGCGTTGACTCCCAGCCCAACCAAACCCATTGACACGGCGTCCACTCTGACTCAGATGGACCCCAGGGCAGAGTAGAAGTGCAGCAAGGGGTTCCCAAGGCTGTTGCCGCATCTTTCTGATGGGGATTGGCTCTTGGACGTGAATAACTGACCTTTGGTTATCAACCGAGCGCCTGACCAGGGCCTGCTCCAAGTGCCCCATGGTCTCTGTGTTTATTTTTTATGTGCAAATATTTCCTAATTTAAAATTACAAGCATTACAACACATTCAGTGACTCGCGAGTAACTTATAAAGACAAAAACATTTCATTTCTGAGCTGTTTGGATGCTCTCATTTGTCGGTAATATGAAGTGCTAGGTCACCCTGTGTTAGGTCTGTGTATCGGAAACCTTCATTCACATGTTGTTGGTTGTTGTTTCATTCTTGGGACTGAATATCACTTGTGTGAGGTTCAAACATACTTAACGTTTCTCCAGGGTCCTGGTGGTGTCGTGGGCGCAAGGTCAGCAGTTCAAAACCACCAGCCACTCCTAGTGGAGAAAGATGAGCCTTTCTACTCTGTAGTAAAGAGTGAGTCTCAGAGCGACAGTCTCAGAAACTCAGAGGGCCATTTCAGAGTTCTACCCCAGCCTTATTAGGTCATTATGAGTCTGCATCAAATTGACAGCAGTGAGTTTGGTGTGGTTTTTAGTAATGTTCTTGTGAATCGGGTTTGGTGTGGTTTTTGGTAATGTTCTTGTGAATCGGATTTGGTGTGGTCTCTGGTCATGTTCTTGTGAATCGGGTTTGGGGGACATGGCCTGCTTTAGCAGTTTTCTAAAAGACTTCTAAATTGGACATCAATACTGGACATATGCATGCATTGTCTTCACCCTTCAGGGGAATACGATTTTAAGAGAGAAATACCTCCACAACCAGCCTGGTTTGCCCTATCTCCGTACTTTTTCAAATTTCTTACAGAAAATGTTAAAATCTTATCTGTAATATTGTCTACAGCCCGGGCTGCTTTGAGGAGATCAATGTTAGCTCTGTGCCTGTTGACCTTCTGCAGACAAAAGGCCTGCTTCTCCACTGGAGTTGGCAGAGATGCCTGTATTTTCTGCCCTGTTACGAATTTGAAGTGGTTTATCCAGTTGGGGCTTTGTTTTGTTGTTAAAACAATTAATATAAAGAGCAGGTTTTTGGTGCTATCGGCTACTTTCTGGTTTTCCTATTTGCTGAAGGAATTTTCGTTTTATTTTCAATCCCCGGTGCTCTGACTGGTATGTCTAGTTTAGGCATTAAGGTAAGTCTACTTCAGGTAATCTCTCAAAAAACAAAACAAAAAACTCACTAACAACTCAGGGACCCTGTAGTAGGACAGAATGGAACTGACCCTGTGGGTTTACAAGCCTATAATCTTTATGTGCATAGGCTGGTGGTGTTGAACTGCTAACCTTGCAGTTGGCAGCCCAACTCATAACCACTGCGCCACCAGAGCTCCTTAATCTTTTAGTCCAATTGTTCATTAATGATTACTGAGCCCTTTAAACTGATAAGGTAGAAGCAGCTGGCTCAATCAGCTGGTGGCAAAGCTGACCACAGGAGACATGATGCTCACTCAGGACTGCTTGAGCTGCCCATGTTCACATCCCTGGTGACACTGTGCGTGCGAGAGCCCTCAAATATTGGCACTTAACATCAACAACAACAACAACAAAATCAGAGCCCTTGAGTCAATTTCAACTCATACCAACCCTATAGGACAACCCTATAAGGCAACCCCTCTGGGTTTCTGAGAATGTAACTCTTTATGGGAATAGAAAAACCTCATCTTTTCCCCATGCTGACCTTGTGATTAACAGCCCAAGAGGCAGCCCACTATGCTACCAGGGCTCCAAAATACTGGCACTGGGTCCTAGTAAAATGAACTTGAGCCTGAGTCTAGAGTCCATCTTAGCCTGCTTCCTTCCCCAATAACTATTAACTTGCGGGTAGACTTTAGCATGTAACTGAGGAAAGGCTTCCCTCTGTGGTTAAGCGAAGGAGAATGACAGTGAAGCTTTCCTGTGGATATCCTGACACTCCAGCACAAGCAACCCTTGGAAAATGGAAACTGGTTGACTTAAGAAGCTACTTGAATATTCTCAGAAAAGGAATATCCTACCACCATTGCCCTGTGACTAACCTGGAAGCCCCCTCCCCCCCCTTTAATCAAGTACTTCTCGATTTCATGTAACCAATCTAGAAAGCCCACATATGCCCTGTAAGCTAATCAGTACAAAAGCCCTGTCTCATGGTGGCCTGTCCTAACTTACCGAATTTGTAGACTGTCATTCAGGAAAGTGCACACACACACCCCCACCACACACACACACACACACACACACACACACACACACACACACACACACCCTCCTAAGTTTATTGTGTAAATGTGACTGCTTCAACCCTCGGGACACTTGGAGGCCAAGAGCACCCCTGGCTTGAACTGTTTTGAGCCTTTATTACATTGCTGCTTTTATCTTAAGACCGCATGCGTCCTGAGTCTTACATTAATGGTGTCGGCTATGCAGGCTTCAGGGTGCTTGGTCTCTGGTGTCACTAGGACGCTGAGGAGCTTGGAGCTTGGTGTCCTTGCAGGCCCCCTCCTTCTCCCGAGCCTCCCGGGAGTCATCGCCGGTAAGCAGCCTCTCAAACGGAAGCCCATCTTCTTGTACTGACACTCGTCAAGCCCTAC
>NW_022103905.1:2965401-2966836 GCF_000313985.2 Echinops telfairi | reverse complement strand
TTGAGAACCTGCTAGACTCAAGGAAAGATTGATGTCAACACACATGGAGATCTCCAAGGGACACCAAGGTCACAGGGGAAGAGTCAGGAGTGGAAGTTGTTAACGTGAGCTTGGGTAGGTCTGAAGTCCCTAGGTGATGCAGTCAATATGCTCAGCAGGAACCAAAAGGTTGGAAGTTCACTCAGAGGTGCCTCCAAAGAAAGGCCTGGTGATCAACTTCAGGAGAAAAAACCCCAGTCATTGGAAACTCTGGAGTACTGTCCTCTATGAAGTTGCTATGAATAGAAGTGGACTTGAAGGGGACTTGTTAGTGGGCATAGAACCCAACAATGAAGAACATTCTTTCTCCCCACCCTCTGCCTGAGCACTTTTCTTTTGTAATTTACATTCAGTTTAGTCTTTCTGTTGTTTTCAAATGCAACTACTGACTTAACTTATAAGGCTCCCCAAATCCTGGTTTTTATTTTGGTTCTCTCAAGAGAGGATGCCACCCCAGTTGGGGGATGGGGAAGCTTCCCCAGGGCTGTCCAGTTTTGCCATCTCTCCTTCACTACTGGTACCACAGAGTCCCACCTCCAAACCACTTAGCCTGTGCAAGAGCGGAGGCAACCCCTGAGGTCTAGGGGGCTGCTACCCCTCAGGGGCAGGTAAGGGCCCAGGAGGGTCCGTATTGGGTTGGAGATACCTCTGAGGCAGCCAGTGCAGGCCTCTTTTTTTTCTGGTCACTCTTCTGCTGACAATTTCTGCCTCTTTCCCCCCATTGTTGGGACTCTTTCCAACAATGCTCTGAACACCTCTTCTCACGTTCCATGTCCCTCTGAGCCAAGGCAAGCTCACCCAGCTTCAGACAGGACAATTCTGTTTTTCAGGAGAGTGCCATGTACTGAGTGAAGGCCTCAACTGTGCCCCTTAGTCACCAGGACAAGAGGCGTGCAGCACAGCTCAGCAAAGAAGCTACAGCTCTGTGGGAAACGGACCAAGAAGAGAGTGCATGCAGACAAACTCTCAACATTCACACGTTAAGGAGTCTGGGAGGCCAAGGTTCCTGTGGAGGAAACCTTCACGTTCGTGGGTTGGAGATGCGTTCCACTCATATTCTCCTATGTAAAAGTTATTCCCCTCAATGCCCCCCCCCCCAAATAATGCCAAATCTAAGGTGTTATTTGCAAACTCATGATCAGGACTATGCACTTGGAGGTCAACTGCTTGAAGGTTATCTATCTGCCTGGAGGTTGTCAGCCAACTAAGGCAATCAGATCTTATTGTCTGTTCCACCCAAAGTAGGGCCTACTCCCTTGTCTGATAAGGATCATGGATTGTCCCCTTGAGGGAGCCCAAAGACTCCTAAAGCCAAGCCAACTCAGGGACGTCCAAGGTTAGACTGCTATCTTGACTCTAGAGCCCACCTATCCACCTATCGTGTTACCTGTATGCC
>NW_022103905.1:2962095-2963437 GCF_000313985.2 Echinops telfairi | reverse complement strand
GCTAGGGTTGAGGGACCCCTGCCCCACAGGCCCCTCTGCAAGGGACTTGGTCAAGGGGCAGGAGCCCTGGCATGAGCTGACTGCAGCTCCCTGAACCTTGGCCCCTCAAGACCTGGTGGAGACTTACATAACCGTGTTAGAGGGATAAGAGAGCAAGCCTCCAAAGGAACGCAGTTAGAGAAACAACACTGATGTGGAGCTGCGGAGGAAAGGCGCTCTGGAGACTTTTAAGCTCCAAGATGCTAGCTAGAGGCTAGCGCTGGCCAGGCCAGGGGGACACGGAGCTCAGGCGCCGGTGGCCTGCGCTGCAAGAGAGAGCAGCACTTTCTAAGTGCCGGGCACCTGACTGATCGCAGTCCTTCAAGGGAACTTCTATGGGTCCCAAAAAGTCACACAGTTGTTAGGCGTCCCTTTGGGACACCCCCCCTCCCCCCCCAGCCCCCAGTGCAGATCCTAATGCAGGCAGCCCTCTGGGCTCTCTTCTGCAAAGTGCCACAAGACCATGGACCCGCACCTGCGACTGGCAACGTGGGGAGAAGGCTTCAGTCACTCTGCAGCACGCCCGGGGTGCCCGCCACGTGCCCGCCACGGGCTTTGGGTCCGGTAGGCACGCGCCAGACCTCTGCCTTTAGCGACCACCGCCCACCCGCCGTGGAAACCAGCTCCGGTCTGGGGAGCCCGGGGGGCGTGCAAGGTTCGGGGCTGTAGCGGAGCTGGGACTGGGGAGTGGGTAGGACAGGGACTGACTGAGCCGGAGGGGCGAGTGCCAGGGTCCCGCTAGGGTTCCCATCCCCCTCTCGGCTTTACCAGACGCAGGTCGCCGGGTCCGTGCACCACCAGCGAGAGGTTCTCGGCTTGGGTCGCGGCCATGGTGTGTGAGCCCTCGTAGGTCCAAGCTGGAGTCTGCAGAGTACGGTCGCTCGGATCCCGACCGGTCCGAGGGTCGAGGGTAAGGGGCGGGAGGCGGGGCCTGAGCTCGGGCGGCGCGCGCCGGGGCGGGGCGGGCCTTCCAAGCCACTAACAGCCAGGGCGGGGCCAGCGCGGGGCGGGGCTACGGGGGTGGGGCTACGGGGGCGGAGCTGCCCGCAGCCTGAGTACCAGGAGTTGGGAGCAGCTGGGGACCCTGGTGCTCAGGAGCCCAGCCTGTCCCTGGCCTCGGCCATCCGTGCAGCTTCTCCCTGCTTCACACTCCTGCTGACTTTGCTGCTCCGAATTGAATAGCAACAACAAAACCTCCTCATGCCATCAAGTCGATTCCGACTTAATAGGGACTCATCAAATAACTGCCTCGTTGAGAACCCTTTGGGGTTCCAACGACCCTTTCACAGGGGTCGCCCCATTC
>NW_022103905.1:2935247-2959882 GCF_000313985.2 Echinops telfairi | reverse complement strand
AAAAAGCAGAAAATATTAAAAACTAGAAGAAATTTTAATGGATCATAAGGAAGATCAAATAATAGGTGCTAAATTTTAACCTAACTACATCTACAACAATCTATTTGCTTTTTACAACAACAGTTTTATAAGCACTCTATCCACATGTTTTACAATTCAATAATTCAATCATATCAAGAAGGGTTGTAAAATTGTCACCATTTTCATTTATAGGACATTTTCTTCTTTCTGTGCTCATTGTTATTCATGTGATTTTTTCTAATTGTGGCAAAAATATACACAAGAAACATTCTCCAATTCCACAACTTCTACTTGTGTAATTTAGTGCCATTGATTATACTCTTCATGTTGTACAACCATTATTGATATCTTTTTCCAAATTAGTCTACCACTACTGACATAAACTCAATGTCCCCTAAGCAACAATTCTTTCCCCTTCACCCATGCTAACTGTTGGTCGGGTGTGGTTTCTTTCTTTTCTTTTTATAAGTGGTTTTCTTGACATAGTACTCACATAGTATACACTTCCATGGTTAAATTGCATTTAAAATGAGTTGTATACATAATCACAATCAGTTCTAGTGCTCCCTCCATTTGCTTTCCAAATCCCCTCCCCTCCCTATCTCCCCCTGCCAAATCCCCAATAAACCCTAGCATCAGTGATTACCTCTATGCATCTCCTCCTTATGTGCCTCACAAACTGGGAAACCCACAGAAACAATAAAAAACAAAAACAAAATAAAGTTTCAAAAATAATCATAATAAAGGTAAAAATATAAAGACTAAGAAAGAAAAGACCCCCACCAATAATTATTTATTTATTATCTATCTATCTACTTATAAGTTGTCAAGTATTTCATTCTACTTGTATCCAGAAGTCACCATCAATGGAAGTGACAGTCAAGAAATCAAATGATATATTGGGAAAATCTGCTACAACAAACCTTGGCTAGAAAGCAAAGATGTTACCTTGAGGCCTAAAGTGGGCCTGACCCAAGCCATGGTATTTTCTTTTCCTTTAAAGATCATTTTACTGGAGGCTTTTCCAGCTTTAATAGCAATCCATACATCAATTGTATTAAGCATATTTGTACATACATTGCCATCATTACTTTCTAGACATTTACTTTCTATTGAGCCCTTGGTATCAGCTCCTGTTTTTACCCTCCCTCCTTCCTCCTTCCCCAACCCTCCCACACTCCTGAACCCTTGATAAATTATAAATTATTATTATTATATCTTACACCAACTGCTGCCTCCCTTCACCCACAATTCTGTTGTTCGATCCCCTCAGAAGGGGGAGAGGGTATGTGTCCATCATTGCAATCTGTTCCCTGTTCCTCCGCCCACTTTCCTCCTATTCTGATGGTATCCCTATCCAAATTTCTGTTCCTGAGGGGTTTATCTGACCTGGATTCCCTTTGCCGTGAGCTCTTGTCTGTACCTGTGCACATGCCCTGGTCTAGCCAGAACTGAAAGGCAGGACTGGGGTCATGATAGTGGGGGGCGAGGAAGCCTCTAAGAACCAGAGGAATATTGTGTTTCATTGGTGCTATATTGCACCCTGGTTGACTCATCCCTTCCTTGTGACCCTTCTGCAAGGGGATGTCCTATTGTCTACAGATGGGTTTTAGGTCTCTGCTCCAAACCTCCTCCTTCTCAACAGTACGGTTTTGTTTGTTTATTTGGAGTCTGTTACCTGATTCCTGTTACCTGATCCCGTTGTCACCTCATGATCACACAGGCTGATGTGCTTATTCCATGTGGGCTTGTTGCTTCTCTCTAGATGGCCACTTGTTTAACTGCAAGCCTTTAAGACCCTGGATGCTATACCTTTTGATAGCTGAGCACCATCAGCATTTTTCTTCCACATTTGATTATGCACCCATTAGCAATTGTATCAGGAGGGTGAGTGTCACAGAATGCTAGGTTTTTAGAACAAAGTGTTCTTGCATTGAGAGAGGGATTGAGAAAAGGCCCAAAGTCCATCCACTTCCTCAATGGATTGCCATATAAATATATGTACATAGGACATTACCCTATTTTAATGAATTAATATATTTATATATGTACACACCTCTGTTTATACTTCTCTCCATAGCTTTGCTTCCTAGATCTTTCCTCTGTTTCCTTTTACCTTCCTCCTGCCACACCATCACTATCGGCCTTCTTCTGACTCTTAGTAATTCCTTTCTTGTAGATTGCTGTTGCTCTAACACCCCCAGGATCTCTACATCCTCCTTGTTGTTGATTTTAGTTCCCTAATGGTTCCCTTGCCCATGGAGTTGTTCCGGGAATAAATTTTTGTCATGGAACAAGCAAGAAATACTTGCATCTAGAACAAATTCAGGTTGGGTCAAGAGGGAGGTCAACTGACCAAGTATCAAGTTAAATCCAGCTAATCAAGTTTACAATAACCTCTGTCCGATTGTAAAGCTGTTCTTGTCCCTTACCTGTGGCAAGGAGGGATCTCCAGAGGCTTAATATATCTAGATAATCTTCAGATGGATTTGGGGCTCCCTTTGTCCTCCATAGCTTCTACAAATTGGGAATTCATAATTTAAGCTCTGATAGTCTTCCCTTCATCATATTTGAATTTTTCCCTTCATCGTATTTGGATTTTGTTATTATTGTCTTTGGATCACTGACTGGTGTGCTTGTTCCATGTAGACTTAGTTGACTCCTCACTTAGATGGCTGTTTGTTTGAATACAAGCCTTTAAGACCCCAGACACTCTTCCGATTGATAGCCGGGCACCATGTGCTTTCTTCACCACACTTTGCTGTATCACCCTTATCTTCAGTGATCATTACATAGAGGTTAGTATTGAGCAGGGTCATGTTGACAGAACTAACTGTTCTTGAATTGAGACTAGAGATTAGTGGGAGCCCCCAATCCACCTTCTTGTCTATGGGTTATGAATAACTCTGGTTTACATTGGTGGTTGTGTTATGACAAAAACAAAGCCCCACAAGACCAACAACAGCAACAAACCAACAAACAAAGGCAGAAAAACAAAACAACTCCCTCTCCCCCACCAAACATAAAAGAAACACATTGTCAGTCCCCCCCTGGGGTATAAGGCAATTGCATTGATAACATCAACTTTTCAAATGACACAGAACTCAAGACACTGTCGAGACACTGAGGAGTCTCTGACAGCCGCAACCCATGAGCGGTTGCCTGCACAGGTTGCTCCCCCATTGGAATGAGCTCTGTTTACACTGAGCATGGGGATTGGTGCCAGAGGAAAACTTCCTGTATCAATTCTTACAAGGGTAGATTCCTGCCCAACAGTTCAAAACCTGTCATATCAAGACAAGGGGAGCATTAAGATACTAAATATATGGTGATTCTGCATCCCTTTCCATTCGACACCCACCAATCCAGGGGTTCCACCCAATGTCCAGTGGCCACCACTTCCACAGCCCCGGAATGGCCACTCTGCTTTCCTCTCCCATCAGAGAATCCCAGTCCTCAGTCCAAGGGAACAGGAGGCTTGGAGGCGGGGCCTCTATGTGGAGTCCCTGTGGGGTGGCCATGCTGCCTGCAGGGCCAATATGCAAGGTCATCACAGTGCTCGGTCCAATTTCAGCATGTCCATTCATCTCACTCGTCTTGTGTGTGCCTCCTTCATTATCCTGGGGTCACTGTGCGCTGCTGTTCAGTAAGTGTTGGAAGACTGACCGGCAGCTCAACCCTGACAGCCAAGCTGCAGGAGAAAGGTGATACTGTTTGCTCCTGTGACAAGTTGCACCTTTGGGGGGGCCTATGGGGTGGCTCCGAGTTGAAATGGACTCCATGACAATTGGTGGTTTGTTTGTTTTTTAAAGGGTGACTTGGTGAGAGTTCTTAACACGCTGACTTTTTCAAATGAAAAAAGTTGGTAGATTTTACTTAAACAATTTATCACATTTGACATAATTTCCTAACAGAGACCAGCATTCACTCACAGTGGTGAGAGAAAACAAACAAACTTGTCCAGGCAGCCTACTGGTGTTGTGTGTTGTGGAGTGGATGTGGATTCACAGTGACTCTGTAGGACCAAGTAGAACTACCCCATACACTTTCCAAAGCTGGAATCTGTTGGGTGCCCTTGTCGGTTCTGACCCACATCAACCATAGGGTCAACCGAACAAAACACTGCCTGGCCTCTCCTTCGCTGCCCCTTTACTTTACCTAACATGATGTCTTCCTCCAGGGACTGGTATCTCCTGACATGTCTAAAGTTCGTAAGAAGAAGTCTCACCATCTTTGCCTCTACTGCTTCCAAGACTCTTGTTATAGGGAGGCAACAAACTAAACCAAACTCACTACCATTGAATCGATTCTGACTCACAGCCACTCTGTAGGACAGGGCAGAAGTGCTCCTATGGGTTTCCGGGACAGTAACTCTTTACAGGACTAGCAAGCCTCAACTTTCCCCTGTGGAGAGGCTGGGGGTTTTGAACTGCAGCCCAACACATAACCACTACACCACCAGGGCTCCCTGCTGGGGAAGAAAAGAGACCGTTACTTCCAATATCATTTAAGGAGACACATTTTTAAGCCTTAAGGAGGTGAAAAGCAAGACAAAAATAAATCATCGGCATAAGGGAGACGATCGAGAATGGTCCATAATCATGTCCAAGGGTTGAGCGAAGTTCAGCCACTTAAATAGCACATGGACAACAAAGGAAGCAGGCACAACATCATGATGGTGGCAGATCAGTGGATCACAGTTGCAGGTGGGACCACAGAAGCGGGAAAGGAGCCATGATGGGGATACCTGATCATTGTAGATGGTAACACAAGGCTGGTTCAGGGCCCTCTGACTAAAGCAGTCAGGGTATGACAAGGAGCCCAAATTCCATCAAGGACATACCCTGACAAGTTCCTAAGGCAAGCGGACCCTCCCTGGGCTAGCTAGGGGAGTGGTAACATTCCACTTTCAAATACACTCTGCCTGAGGGCAAGGTGTTTTCACATTGTGGTTTAACCAAAGAGAGAATTCAACGGAGACTGAATCTACAGAAACCCCAAATTGGATTTAGGGCTCTCCAAGTAAATCACATCCTCCACAAACCCAGCGCTCAGATCGATGCTCTAATATACTCCCAAGGAGCTGTTGGTGGGTTTGAACCCTTGATCTTTCAGTTAGCAGTGGAGCACTTACTGTATTTACTTGTGTATAAGCAGAGTTTTTTCTTTTCTTTTTTTTTTAAGCGGAGTTTTTCAGCGCATTTCTTTCTTTTTTTAAATTCTTTGTGAGTCAGTGAATGAGAGTGAGTCAGTGAGTCAGTGAGAGAGTGAGTCAGTGAGTGAGTTAGTGAATGAGAGTGAGTGATTTAGAGAGTGAGTGAGAGTGAGTCAGTGAGTGAGAGAGTGAGAATGAGTAAATTAGAGAGAGAGTGAGTAAGTGAATGAGTCAGTGAGAGAGTGAGTGAATGAGAGAGTGAGTGAGAGTGTGTGAGAGAGAGTCCGTGAATGAGAGTGAGTCAGTGAATGAGTGAGTGAGTGAGACAGTGAGTGAGTGAGTCAGTGAATGAGAGTGAGTGAGTGAGAGTGAGTGAGTGAGACAGTGAGTGAGTGAGACTGAGTGAGTGAATGAGAGTGAGTGAGAGTGAGTCAGTGAGAGAGTGAGTGAGTCAGTGAGTCAGTGAATGAGTGTGAGTGAATTAGAGAGTGAGTGAGAGTGAGTCAGTGATTGAGAGAGTGAGAATGAGTAAATCAGAGAGAGAGTGAGTGAGAGAGACAGTGAGTAAGTGCCTGAGTCAGTGAGAGAGTGAGTGAGTGAATGAGAGTGAGTGAGTGAGAGAGTGAGTGAGTGAATGAGTCAGTGAGAGTGAGTGAGTGAGTGAATGAGAGTGAGTGAGTGAGAGAGTGAGTGAGAGAGTGAGTGAGTGAGTGAGCGAGTGAGAGAGTCTCAGCGCATTTTTTTAAATGCAGTTTTAGTGGTAAAATTAGGTGCCTTGGCTGATATTCGGGTCAGCTTATACTCGAGTATATATGGTAATTATCAGATTCTCTGGGCCACTGCTTGTTTTTCACAACCATCTCCTAAAGGGCCTTCCTCTTTTTCACCACCCTTCCCCTTTACCAAAAATGATGTCATTCTAGGATTGGTCTCTCCTGACAATAAGTCCAAAGCATGGAAAATGAAATCTTGCCATCCTTGCCTCCACGGAGCAGTCTGGCTTTCCTTCCTCCAATATAAGTCAGTTTGTCCTTTTAGCAGTCGATGGGACTTTCAATATTCTCCAGTACCACTATTGATATGCATAGATTCTTTTGCAGTCTTCCTTATTTAAAGTCCAACTTTCACATGCTTATGATGCATTGGAGAAGACCAAGGCTTGGGTCAGGCACAGCTTAGTCCTCAAAGGAACAACCTTGCTCTTCAATACTCTAAAGAGATCTTGTGCAGAAGATTGACCGAATGAAAGCCATCTTTGGATCTCTGACTGCTGCTTCCAGGGGCACTGATTGTGAGGCCAAGGAAGAAGAACTCCTCGACAATGTCAACCTCGTCTCTAGTGATCGTGACGTGACCTGGTGATCCAGTTGGGGGAATTTGGGTCTTACATTGAGTCCTAATCCATACAGAAAGCCTACAATCCTTGATGTTCATCAGCAAGTGCCTCAATTCTTCCTTGCTTTCAGCCAGCAAAGTTGTGTCCACTGCATACCGCACACAGATTGTTAATAAACCTTCCTCCAATCCTGATGCCGCACTCTTCTTTATATGATCCAGTTTCTCTGATGACCTACTTAGCATATAGATTGAATAAGTATGGTGATAGGATACAACTCTGATGCTCACCTTTCCTAATTTTAAACCCTACGATACTCACTTGCTTTATTCTGTTTGTACAACAGCCTCTTGATCCCTGTACAAGTTCTGAATGAGCACAATAAGTGTTCTGGAATGCCCTTCTTCTCAAGGTTATCCACATTTTGTTATAGTCCACACAGTCAAAGGCCTTTGTATAGTCAATGAAACACGAGTACACGTCTTCTTGGTTTTCTCTGCTTTGAACCAAGACTCATCTGACATCAACAGTGATAGCCCTTGCTCCACACCCTCTTCTGCATCTGGCCTGAACTTCTGGCAGCTTCCTGTCAATGGGCTGCAACTACTGGTGTTGGGTGATATGTTAGGCTGGGCGGAGTAGAGAAACAAATCTAGTGACACTCATCGATGTATAAGAAAGAGCTTTATATCAAAGAGTAAGTGTATGTTAAGAAAACGTGCCAGTCCAGTCCAGATCAAGTCATAAGTCCAATATTAGCCCATAAGTCTGATACTAGTCCATAAATTCCTCATCGGATTCACACAGCACATGCAATGATACAAAATGCAGGAAGATCACAGGCCAGAGGGTGCAAAGTCTTGTGGATCCAGTGGCAGTGGAAGCATCTCCAGGGCTCTCACAGGTCTCAGTGTGACTCCATGTGGCTTGTCAACAGGAAGATGAAACAGAGAGAGTATGGCCTGCCTCCAGGGAAAAAGAGAGAGAGGCCAGCCTTGGACAGCCATTTATCTCGGTTGCCCTCCAATCAAGCAGTGATTGACAGGCTAAACTCCGCCCACATGTTGGCACAAAACCCCTACCTATCATAGCCCACCCTTTCACTCTTATACTTTTAAGTTGACATGAAATTATTCAACTATCACAGATGATCTTAAGCAAAACTTTACTTCGGTGCAATATCAAGGATATCGTTTTATAGTTTGAGCATTGTGCTGGGTACCTTTCTATGGAATGGGCACATATAGGGATCGCTTCGTGCAGTTGGCCAGGTAGCTCTCTTTCAAATTTCCTGGCATAAACGAGTGAATGCTTCCAGTGCGTCTTCAGCTGTCAGAAACATGTTAATGAGCTTTCTGTCAATTCCTGGAGCCTTGTGTTTTACGCATGCATTCGGTGCAGTTTGAACTTCTTCCTTCAGCATAGGAGCAGGTTCTGGCTCATATGCGGGCTCCATCCTGCAATGGTGGGCTGTCGACGAGTTCTTTTTGGTTCAGTAACTGGTATTCTTCCCATCTTCTCTCGATGCTTCCTGCTCCATTCAATATTTATGTCTTTGGCACTTACAGATTGGCTTGATGGGACCCATGGATCCCCAGTTAAAATAGTTAGCATGGCCAGATGTGAGTTAAACAGGGTCTTTAAGACTTGAAATTTATCACGTACTATCACTGCTTTTCCATTTGGCAGGTCAATGTTCCTGACTTATAAAACTGTGGTAAAAAAAGAATGATGACTCACTCCAACCTTCACACTGTGGTCTCAGCCAGGAAAGCCCCAAACCCAATGCCCAAAGCCCAGTATCATTGAAGATGCTGACTATATCCAATCAGCAACCCATACATATTTTATTATTATCTCATACCCTGTTGCTGCTGCGGTGATTCCTATTCATAGCAATGGTGTAGAACAGAGTAGAACTTCCCTACAGGGTTTCCAACACTGAGCACATTGATGGAAGCACCGCTTTCTCCCAGGAACGTGTGAATTGCTAACCTTTTGGTTAGCAGCTGAGTGCTTAACCACTGCACCACCAGAGCTCCTCTTTTGCTATTACAGATCGACTGAGACATTCTGTTCAGTTGTCCATTTCAACAACCTCCTGGCTGCAGTTTGCCTTCACCTCTGAAGGAACACAGGGCAACTTGACCAGGCTACACACGGGCCACCTAGGCAACCTTGCCATGACCAACGATCTTTACAGGCACCTGCATCCACCTTTCTCCAGGAGCACAGGTGTGGCATTCTACTGCTGACAGCCAGCCTCCCAGCATATTCATCCGACATCCTCAGAAAGAACATGTAAGTCCAACATCTTTTAGCACATTCAGGTTGTACTACTTTTTAAAAAATCATTTTATTGGGAGCTCGTGCAACTCTTATCACAATCCATACATCCATCTATTGTGTCAAGCACTTTTGTACATTTGTTTCCCATCATTCTAAAAACATTTGCTTTCTACTTGAGCCCTTGGTATCAGCTCCTTATTTTTTCCCCTCCCTTCCCCTCCCCCATGAACCCTTGATAATTTCTAAATTATGGTCATATCTTACACCATCCCAGGGAGGAGGTTATATGTAGATCTTTGTAATCTGTTCCCCCTTTCTCCCTCACCTTCCTTCCACCCTCCCGGTATCGCCACTTTCACCACTGATCCTGAGAGGTTCATCTGTCCTGGATTCCCTGTGTTTCCAGTTCCTATCTGTATCAGTGTACCTTCTCCAGTCTAGCTAGATTTGTAAGGTAGAATTGGTGTCATGATAGTGGGGGGGAGGAAGCATTCAAGAACTCAAGGAAAATTGTATTAATCATTGCTACACTGCACCCTGACTTGCTGGTCTCCTCCCCATGACCCTTCTGCAAGGGGATGTCCAATTTCCCACAGATGGGCCTGGGTCCCCACTCTGCACTCCCCCTCATTCACAATGCTATAGTTGTACTTAATTTCAAGGATGTAATTGCTTACAGAGATAAGTCTACTCCTATCTTGAAGAATGTTTAATCCTGCACCCATTCCATAAAGGAGTCCAGATTGAAGGTGAATCTTTTCCTGGGATCTGGGATTCATAGATTGTCCTATGGACCAGACACCTGCCCATTTAGTATGCAGCCCATTTGTGACTGGCATTTCATCACCCCCAAACCTTTCATAACCCAAGTGGGTCATTAAAAGCTAAACTCACTACCATTGAGTTGATTTCAATTTTGGTGCCTTTATAGGACAGGGTAGAACTGAGTTCTGAGGCTGTAACTCTCTATGAAGCGGAAAACCTCACTTTTCTCCTGCGGAGTGACTGGTGGCGCTGCTGACTTTGAAATTAGCAGCCCAACTCCTAACCACTATGTCACAAGGGCTCCAAGTGGGGTCTCAGGGGTAGTCAATCTGGGCGATCCTTCTGAACCTCTCTAGAACTCACCCAACATCCCCAATTACAAAGAACACTTGGGACCCATTAGAACAAAACAAAAACACGGTTCTGCCCAAATTATAATAAAGAAACATCAATGCTTAAGAACTGATGGGTCCCCGGAATAGACCTTTGCCAAACACAGGCTGTTCCAAGATATACCCCAGAGCATCCAACCCCACAAAAGTACAGCTTGCGCCATAGCTTCTGTTGCTCTAAAATGAGCCTGAGCCGAGTTTCTCTTTAGCCTTCTGGTTCAGCCAATTATCATTGTTCCTTTAGAGGAGTATTCTATGGCCAAGGAGATCTTGGTCTGGAGAGGCATGCAGACATGGCAATAAGCAATACTGGCTAGTGCACAACTCATCAACAGCCAACAATTCCACCCCAAGGCCTTCTCGTGGTGCATTGGGACCACTGAGCAAGTCAAGAGTAGTCCTCACCATGAAATGATCCAAAGTCATTGGTCATGACCATGCCATCCTGCTCACAGCACCAGTTGCTTTAGCATTACATCACTGTCTTCATGATTATAGTTCTCCATGTCAGGAAAAAATATAGTGAAGCCCAATTAAGTAAAAGATAGACCTCTTGGTTGCCGAGAGCTCTAAGAAGATGTGACCCCTGGGAACAAGGTGACTGCACAATGGAACTGCTGGAGCTGGCTTCTGTATGGCAAGAGGTTATCCATGGAAGAGGTTATCCATGGGCATTCGGCATCTGGGGGCTGCTGGCAGTTGGCTGTGTATGTTGTTAGCCAGGGTTTTTTGTTTTTGTTTTAATCATTTATTGGGGGCTCTTACAGCTCTTATCACACTCCATACATACATCCACTGTGTCAAGCACATTTGTACATATGTTGCCATCAGCATTTTCAAAAAATTTTTCTTTCTACTTGAGCCCTTGGTATCAGCTCATCCTCCTCTCCCTCCCCAACCGTCCCTCCCTCATGAACCCTTGATAATTTATAGCTTATTATTTTTTCCATGTCTTACATCAACCGCTGTCTCCCTTCACTCACTTTTCTGTTGTCCATCCCACTGGGAGGGGGTTGTATATTGATCATTGTGATCAGTTCCCCCTCTCTACCCCCACCTTCCCCTTCCCCTCCTGGTATAGCTACTCTCATTATTGGTCCTGAGGGCTTTATCTGTCTGGATTCCCTAGCCAGGGACTTTAGAGACTATGGTGAAGTGAAATTTCTTTTATTTGTTTTTTGAAGCAACATTTCTTAAGGTGGACCTTCTATGTCTTTGTAACTCCCCCAAATGATTGGGTGGGATTATGCAATGTGGTGCATGTAACAATACTGGAGGAGATGGGTCAGTTTTAGTCACTCCCGTGGCTATAAGGAAGAGCTGTCTCAGAAACAGGAACAGAGAGAAACCCCAGCACCAACAAGGAAGACCAGCGGAACACTGTAAGATTTCTGTCTGCAGGGACGGAGTCCAGAGAGGCCAGAGACTGTAGCAGAGACCATAGAACAGATCCAAGGCGCCTGGCTGAGATCAGAGACCAAGACAAGAAGATGATGCGATAGGACAAAACAGCAGCGCTCAGATGTGCACCGGTGGGGCAGACTAGCAGAGGGGGTTCCTGGTCCAGGAAGGGAGAGGCCAAGAAATCACGTGGTTGAGAGGCTGAGGAGGGGTGGGGGTGGGGGAAGGGAGACTTGGCTATTGGTTAAGGAAGCGTTGCTGCAGCCAATGACTGTATTCTTACTGTTTAACCTGTTAGCCTCCCCAGTAAACTTTCTTAATTGTGAGTATTGTCTGTGAGCTGTGTGTGGCCATTGCAACAGATTATCAAACCCAGCGGAGAAGTAGTGTTGTGGGCGGAATGGTTAGTGTCTGAACAGGGCAAAAGAAAGATGGAGAGTGGGCTTCTATCATAGGCCTTGGGTTTGTGTGGGGTCGGTTCTGCCCCTTGTGTAGCTGGAGGAAGGCAGGTAGGGCCTCCGGGCCCTTTTTCTCAGAGACTGATAGGGAAGTGGTTGGGGAACAGGCTTAGCAAACTGTTTGCAGAAGGTAATTGAGAGCTTTGGGTCTCAAAACTGGGTCAAGGCAGACTTATGACAATTATATTATAAAAGGAGATTTCAAAGGCAAAATTATGTGGATAATAAGGATAATAATACTAAATATCAGAATCCATGAGGCAGACTGAAAGTTTAAATATTGATGCTTTATTTAAATAAATGACAAAGAATGATAAAAATTAGAAACAACCCACAATAGGAGAACTGATACACACATTAGAGTACAATAGAATGGAATAAAAAAGTACACTTTTAAAATCATTTTATCGGGGGCTCATACAACTCTTATAAAAGTACACATTTCTAACAGCACACATGGACCAATCACAGGAATTTAAAGAAATAGTCCACAAAGAAATACATACTGACTGGTTTTATTTATACAAGTTTCAAAATCCAGTAGAAGCACTCTGTGAGGACAGAAGTCAAAATGACTTCTTTTTTTTTTTTTTTTTTCAAAATGACTTCTTCTGGGAACAGATAGTGACTAAGAAGTAATCATCAGAGAAGCTGGATCGCATGAAGAAGAGCGTGGCATCAGGATTGGAGGAAGTTTTATTAACCACCTGAGACACACAGATGACACACTCTGGCTGGCTGAAAGTGAGGGGGACTTGAAGCACTTGCTGATGAAGATTAAGGATTGCAGCCTTCACGATGGATTATGACCCAATGTAAAAAAGACCAAAATAGTAAGTCCCATCATGATAAATGGAGAAAAGATTGAAGTTGTTCAGGAGTTCACCCTACTCGGACCCACAGTCAATGCTCATGGAAACAGCAGTCAAGCCATCAAACAACACAATGCATTGGGTAAATCTGCTGCAAAAGACCTCTTCAAAGTGTTGAAAAGCAAGAAGGCTACTTTGAGGACTACGGTGTGTCTGACACAAGCTATAATATTTTCCATTTGTGCATGTGAAAGTTGGACATTGAATAAAGAAGACCGGAGAAGAATCGGTGTATTTGAATTATGGTGCTGGTAAAGAATATGGAAGTATCACGGGCTGCCAGAAGAACAAACAAATTTGTCTCGGAAGAGGCACAGCCAGAATAGGCCTTAGAGGGAGGATGGCGAGACTTGGTCTTGCATACTTTGGACATGTTTTCAGGGAGGCCAGTCCCTGTCATGCTTGGCAAAGTGGAAGGACAGCAACAAAGGGGAAGGCCCTGAACAAGATGGGTTGACACAGAAGCTGCAACAATGGCTCAAACATAGCAGCCACTGTGAGGCTGGCACAATGCTGAGCAGTGCTTCACTCTGTTGTTTGTAAGGTCACTACGTCGGAGCTGACTTGAGGGCACTTAACAGCAACAAGAGGTACAAAAGAATTCTGGGGTGACAGGCATGCTCTCGATCTACGTGAAGGCTATCACTACAGCCAGTTGGTGTGGAGTTGGCTCTAATTCATGGCTGACTCCCTGTGGATCAGAGCAGAACTGTGCTTCATGGGAAATTCCAAGGCTGGTTCTTTACAAGGAGACCCAGAAGGCTTTCTTTTGAGGTGGACTCTGGGTAGACTTGAGCCTCCAACCTTTTTGTTAGAGAACCAATTATGTTGATCATTTGCACTGCCCAAGAACACTATCACCCCTGTTAACTGCCATCCTGTCATTTCTGATTCATAGTGTCCCCATATAGGGTTTCTGAGACTATAAATCCTCATGGGAGCAGACAGCCTCATCTTTCTCCTGCAGAGCGGCTAGTGGGATTGAACTAACAATCTTAAAATGAGCAGTTCAGTCTTTACAAGGACTCCAAGTATACCACTCACGAAGGGACATGTAATATTGGGCTGTACACTTTAGATTTATTCATCTATTGTTTGTAAATTCTACTTAATTGAACTGGAGACGGTAGAAAGGAGCAGCACAAGTAAGGCAAAGAAGAAGAAAGGAATTAGTGAAGGCAAGACCATTTACTGGCCCTAAAACAAACACATAAACCAATACCCCTGGCAGAGAAACACGTACTGGTGAATTAATAAAACCTAAAACTGCTTTTAGAAGTTTGGACTTCCTGTTATGTGATCCAAAGAATTTCCTCATTGTTTAAGTTGCTTTTATTTGGGTAACCTGAACTAGTAGGAGGCAAGATTCTAAATTATACATGTCATGATCTCGCTTATTAGTCCTAATAGTCTTAGGCTCATAAAATAAATCATCATGTCATCTCTGAGTAATGAAAACAAAATTTTAAAACTTTCCTACCTTTATGTCTCTTATTTATTGATTGATAACAGTTTTATTGGCATACAACCCACATATCGTGCAGTTCAACAGTTCTATCATATGCTCTTGTGTTTACATCATCTTTTCTGACTAGGACATCCGGTATAATGTTAGTGGCAACATGGATAAGTATACATATGCAGGTAAACTCGAAATACACTCAACTCACTGCCACTGAGCTGATGTTGACTCATAGCAACCCTATAGGACAGGGTAGACCTGCCTCATGAGTTTCTGAGACTGTGACTCTTTTTATGAGAGTAGAAAGCCCCTTTTCCTCCTGGGAGACAGTTGACTGCTGGGATCACAGCCCAACCAGTAACCACTATGCCACCAGGGCTCCTTAGAAATACACTAGCCTCATTCCATGATGCTCACCTTCCTGACACATCACTGAAGGCAAAAGCAGGTGCATAAGCAAATGTGGTGGAGAAAGCTGATGGTGCCCAGCTATCAAAGGATATAGTGTCTGGGGTCTTAAAGGTTTGAAGGTAAACAAGCAGCCATCTAGCTAAGAAGCAACAAAGCCCACATGGAAGAAGCACACCAGCCTGTGTGATCATGAGGTGTCGATGGGATCAGGTATCAGGCATTAAAGACCCAGAACAAAAAATCGTATCCTTGTGAATGAGGGGAACTGTGGAGTGAAGACCCAAAGCCCATCTGTAGACAACTGGACATCCCCTTACAGAAGGGTCACAAGGAAGAGAAAAGCCAGTCAGGGTACAGTATAGCACCGATGAAACATACAACTTTTCTCTAGTTCTTTAATGTTTCCTCCCACCCACTATCATGACTTCAATTCTACCTTACAAATCTGGCTAGACTACGGCATGTACACTGGTACAGATAAGAGCTGGAAACACAGGGAACTCAGGACAGATAAAGCCCTCAGGGCCAATAATGAGAATAGCGATACCTGGAGGATAAAGGAAAGGTAGGGTAGAAAGGGGGACTCGATCACAATGATCTACATATAACCCCCTCCCAGGAGAATGGACAACAGACAAGGGGGTGAAGGGAGACATCATTCAGTGTAAGACATGAAAAAATAAGAATTTATAAATTATCAAAGGTTTATGAAGGAGGGAGGTTGGGGGAGGAAGGGGGGAAAATGAGGAGCTGCCATCAGGGGCTCAACTAGAAAGAAAGTGTTTTGAAAATGATGATGGCAACAAATGTACAAATGTGCTTGACAGAATGGATGTACGCATGGATTGTGATAGGAGCTATAGGAGCCCCCAATAAAATGATTTAAAAATAAATAAGAAATACACCAGCCTCAGAATATAGTTATTTCTAGGAAAAGATGAGCAAGTGACATGAAAATAGGGTATTTCCCACATATTTGGGATATTTCATAATTAAAAATATAAACGTTTCAGAAATGGAGATTCTCTGTTTGTTCATGTGAGCTTGCTCATGTTCATAATTTTTAAATGGTTGAATACACAACACCTCCACTCCCGTAATGTTAATTTAAATCAAAAATGCTGGGAGGCATCTGAACTGCTCACTAAATTTTGACATCGTTTCTTCTCTCACTGCCATCCAAGTCTATGCTGACTCATAGCGACTGTAGAAAGCCCAGTTGTTTTCCTGCCAGGTGCCAGTGGTGGGTTCAAACTGCTGACTATGTAGCAAGTAACCAATAAGTAACCACTACACCAACAGGGCTCCTATAGTTCCTTCTAGTAGTCAGTAATTAGCGGTTACTGTGTCTACTGCTTACAGTAACCCTTATAAAGAAGTTTATGTTCCTGAGTAGATATTATTCACTAATTTAACAGGATTTTAAAAAATCATTTTATTGCCCTCATCATTCTCAAAATGCTTGCTTTCTACTTGAGCCCTTGGTATCAGCTCATTTTTTACCCTCTCTCCCCGCTCCCCCTCCCTCACTAACCCTTGATAATTTATAAATGATTAGATTTTGTCATGTCTTACACTGTCCGACATCGCCCTTCACCCACCTTTCTGTTGTTGGTCCCCGAGGGAGGGGGTTATATGTAGATCCTTGTAATCAGTTCCCCCTTTCTACCCCACCTTCCCTCCACCCTCCAGTATAGCCACTCTCACCACTGGTCCTGAAGGGATCATCCGCCCTGGAGTCTGTGTTTCCAGTTCCTGTCTGTACCAGTGTACATCCTCTGGTCTAGCCAGATTTGTAAGGTCGAATTGGTAAGGTAGATCATGATAGTGTATGTGTGTGTTGGGGGGGAGGGAAGCACTTAGGAACTAGGGGAAAGTTGTATGTTTCATCATTGCTACACTGCCCCCTGACTGGTTCCTCTCATCCCCACGACCCTTCTGTAAGGGGATGTCCAGTTGCCTACAGATGGGTCTTGGGTCCCCAATCTGCACTCCCACTCTGATTTTTTGTTCTTTGATGCCTGATAACTGATCCCTTCGGCACCTTGTGATCACCTAGCAGCTAGTGGCTTTGAACTACCTACCTGTTAGTTAGCAGATGAGTGCTTAACCACTGCACCACCACAACTCCTTGAGTCTAATGCTAGTAATACATAAAACACATGCGGTTTTGAAAAGCTTAACCACCTGATTTGATGTGCAGTCAGCTTCGAGCCCCAGCTTTGTCCCCCTGCTTGGGGACATATAATAGTAAATGCCCAACGGAAATGTTAATTTGGAAGTTTGATTTTTTTCATAGTCACTTTACATCATGTAGGTGGTCTGAACTGAATCAGACTGACTTGGGGTAGAGTCACATTTCTATGCTTTACCAACTCTGTGCTTGTGGAGAAGTTACTAGGCTTCTCACCATCCGTGTTTTCTGCTTTAAAATGAGAGTAACGCTCCATTTACAATCGCACTCAAGAGAATAAAAGACCAATGAATAACCAGGGTATGAGGGACAAGACAATGAGAACTATAATGCTACCTAAAGCAACCCACAGGTTCAAAATCCCAACAGCCTTCTTTACAGAAATAGAAAAGACAATCCTCAATTTTATATGGAATGGCAAGAGAACCCCAATAGGTAAAGCAATGTTGACAGAGAAAAGTAGGAACACTCCTGCTTCCTGATTACTAGAACACATTATGCAGTTATAATAACTAAAACAACCTGATCCTTATATGACAGTACACACATAAACCCATAGAATATAAATAAAGTCCAGAAACAAACCACATCTCTATGAACAACTGATTGATTATTATTACTTTTTTAACAAGAGTGCTAATTCTATTTGATGGAGAAAGAAGAGTGGCTTCAGTAAATGGTGTTGGAAAAATTGGATTTCAAAAAAAAATTTGATTTCCACATGGGAAAAGAAAATGAACCAGGATCCATGTTTCACACCACACACAAAAACAAATTCAAGCTGGATGAAGGGTCTAAGCATGTAAACTAAAATGAAAAAATTCTTAGAAGGAAAAGCAGGGGCAATACCATTAGGCCTAGCTTTTAACAATGGATTATCAAAAAGAATAACTAATGGCAAAAGACAAAGCAAATAAATGGGACCTCATACCAATTTAAAACTTTTGTTCATCAAAAATTTTACTGGTGGTGTAGTGGTGACAAGTTGGGCTGCTCACTGCACGATCACCAGCACGGCACCAGCAGCTCTGTGGTCGAAAGACGGGGCTCTCTACCATGTGAAGGATTCTTCTCAGAAACTCAAAGGGACTACCCTGTGTTATGGGTTTAGCCTGAGTCAGCCTCGACTCGGGGACAGTGAGTAAGAACAACAACAAAACGATAATAGCTCAGTCACAAAATAGGCAAAGGGCTGGGATACATTTCACCAACGAAGATATTCCAGGACCACCAAACCCGGGAAAAAGTGCTCAGCATCATTAGCTAGCAGAGAGAGGAAAATCAAAACTAGAAATGAGATAGCATTTCCCTCCTACAAGGAAAGCACCCATTGAAGGCACTCTGCTGGCGCTGTCAGGTAAATGTTGGACTGCTAGCCCCGAGGTTGGTGGTTCAAAGCCATCAGCTGCTCCCCCAGAGAAAGATGGGGCTCTCTGCTCCCCATAAAGATCTAAAGCCTAAGAAGTCCTATACCGGGTAGCGATGAGTTAGAATCGACTTGATGGCAGTAGGGTTTTTGTTTGTAGGATGGCTAAGATTAAAAAATTAATAAATAAGGAGGTGGAGAAGCTGGAACCCTAAACCACCATGCTAGTGGGGATACAGAATGTTATGGGTGTTGTGGAAAACACATCAGCTGTTCCTCAAACTGCCATACAAAAACAAACCAAAGTACTGCCACCAAGTTGACGCCGACACACAGTGACCGAACAGCACAGGGTAGAACTGCCCCTGTGAGTTTCCCAGACTGCAAGTACCTATGGGAGTAGAAAGCCCCATCTTTCTCCCAAGGAGAGGCGGGTGGTTTTGACTCTGTGGCTCGCAGTCCAACACATAACTACTAAGCTACCAGGGCTCCTAAAATATGACCCCCAAAATTGACTCATGGTGTATGCCCCTGAAGACTTGAAAACAGGCTTGCACATCCATGCTCATTGCGGCACTATTCACAGTAGTCAAGAGGTGGAAACATGCTGAATGCTCATCAACAGATGACTGGGTAAACCAAATGTGACCCATACAGGTCCACACAACAGGCTATGACTCAGCCAGCAGTAGAAACAAGCTACGACATGGATGGAGCAGGAAGACATTACATGGAGTGAGATAAGTCAATCACAAAAAGGCAAATTTTGTCTGGCCTCGCTTAGATAGAAAGACAAAAAAATGAAATGTATAGAAAACAAAGCTTATTAGTGGCTACCAGGGGACAGCGAGGGGGGTGGTGGTGGTGGAGGAGGACTGAATGGAGAAAATATTACAGTGATTATAGGATTTCACAGCCAATTATTATAATTGCTATCAATAAGTTATAAACGGAATCAAATCCACAATCACGGAGTCAATGTCAACTCACAGCAAACGTGAAGGACAGGGTAGAACTGCCACTGTGAGTTCTTTTTTTAAAAATCATTTTATTAGGGGCTCATACAACTCTTATCATAATCCATACACACATCAATTGTGTAAAGCCCATTTGTGCATTCATTGCCCTCATCATTCTCAAAACATTTCCTCTCCACTTAAACCCCCGGCATTAGGTCCTCATTTTTCCCTTCCCTCCCCGTTCCCCCCTCCCCACTGTGAGTTTCTGAGACTGTAACTGTTTACGGGAGTAGAAAGTCTCATCTTTCTCCTGGGGAGTGGCTGGTAGGTTCAAACTGCTGACTTTTAGGATCGCAGCACAATGCCTAATCACTATGGTACCAGGGCTCCCAATAAGTTATACACCCGTGAAGAGCTGAAGTGGCAAAAGTGTGTGTTAGCTGTACTTACAACCACGACGAGAGTGGCTGAGGCTGTTTATGTGCATCCCAAATCCCCACGGGTTGAGTTTCTTGGTTTGGAGGGTTAGGGTCATGGGCACCCTACTTCTGTGTTCTCTCATAATTTTGTTTCACAAGAATTCTGCTAACATACTTCACGGAGGCTGTTGCTCGGTGATTTCTGATGGTAGGTTTGGGATTGAACACTGGTTTTGCCTTGGGTAACCTCTCTGGTCCCGTTTCTTCATCTGGAGAAATAGGATAATACCTACGAACAGAGATGTTGTAAGGATTAAATGAGATGATACAAATGAAAATGTCCTAGACAGGGCAATCAGGATTCCTGACATGCCCACAGGTCCTGCTGGGAAGGGAATATAGGAAGCCATATTGGTCCATAGTTAATGGAATCATGTGCGAGCTTCTGACACCCCAAGGTCAGCTAACTCTGTAGGCTGACCAGTAACTAAGGATGCAGCTGGATGCAGCAAGGTCTGCCTCACGGTAGAAGCAGGTAGTAGGGTGGTAGCAGGTTGCTCTGCAGAAACAGTAAATAAGGATGAGGGGTAAGGAGGGACAGGAATCGAAGCTGAGAGATGTAAAGAGGGAAGAACATGTGGGGCTAAAAGCAGGGAGTAGTTACTGAGTAGGGCTAAGTGATGAGAAAGTAGAAACTATGAGTAAACAAAGCAGTGAGCTCAAGAAAAAAATCTAGATTAGATACTAAGGAAGCCAGGAGACATGGGGAACTCCCAGACCAAGCAGAGTCTTAGCGTACTAGAGTGAATCACCATGAACTTCCGCAGCTGCGTTTCCTAGAGCCAGCTTGGGTTTAGAACAGCAGTTCTCAACCTGTGGGTCGTGACCCCGTTGGGGGTGGAATGACCCTTTCACAGGGGTCGCCCGATTCATAACAGTAGCAAGTGACAGTTATGAAGTAGCAACAAAAGTAATTTTATGGTTGGGGGTCACCACCACACGAGGAACTGTGTTAAAGGGTCGCGGCAGGAGGAAGGCTGAGAACCACTGCTCTGGAAGAACATCACTCTTCGGATTTCCATAGTTTCCCCACCTCTCTGAGGGCCACAGGTAGTCTTAACATAAACATCTATTACTTCAGCTAGCTGAGGAAGCATTCCCTTGCAAAAAGAAAAAGAAATGAATTCATTTAAATAGAAAAATTTTAAATCTGAGTGGTGATTACATCTTGTTTTGTCCCCAAAATGGATCATGAGGCAGTGTGTCATAAGGCAAGCAGAAAATAATCTTGGCAATGGGGATCTTAGCAGCGAAGGCTCAGGTTCAGAGGGCGTCCAGAATATTGTAGGTGGCAGAATGCGTCAGAGGATTGGGAGAGTCCCGAGCCGAGCATAAGGGCAGTGGGCAGAGCTGAGGAAGAACCTGAACGCCCAAGGCCAGCAGTTCTTTGAGGGGTGAGAACCCCATCTGAAGCCCCCTCTGTTGTTCTGACACCCTTGGGAGTTTGTTTGAATGCTTCCTATCCTCTTTAGCATTCTCAAGATCAGCTAACAATTGAAAAGCATGCGTTGTCTCGGAGAGCAGGTTGCCATCGTTGATGTCATGGCAGTCTGGAGAAGATCAGCCCCTTCTTTCAGCTGTTCAAAACGCTGCTGAGAGCTTCAAGGAAGCTGCTTGAAAGAACCATGGAAAACAAACCAACTCCCTGTCACGTGTGTCCCTGTGGGTCTGAGTCACAGGGAACCATGGGCGAGAACTAAGTTTCCTATCTGAGGCCCAGTTCTTGTTCAGTACAGTCCTAAATGATGACTGTGGCCCTTCTGGGAATTTGGAGGCCGATCAGAACGCATCTGAATCACTAGGTCAGACTCTGTATCAAGATCGGGTTCCTCCAAGGGTTTTCCAAATACCCTAGGCGGCTCAAACCTGGGGAGAAGCCTGCAGAGCAGTGCTGTCCAGTAGAAGTATGGTATAAAATAGAAGTCCTGTTGATAGGAGATAGAGAGCCCGCAGGTAGAGGGAGGGAAATAGGCCCAGCAGTGGGAAGCATTGGGAGCAGCAGGATATCTGACAGGGTACAGGCATCAGACCCCTAGGATGACAGCAAACTCCAGGGTCATCAAACCCAAGACTCTTTTGGCTGACCCTTGCATGTTCACTTTCCTGTCTGTGCCCAGGCAAGACCCAGCCATCGGGAGAGGATGACCAGGTTTATGATTGGACCTGAGAAATAGGACCAGTCCCGGGGTTGGTCTGTTCATTACCTGGAGATGCAGACACCTGATAAAAACCCAGTTCAGTCAGGTACACAGTTCATGCAATGGCAACTCACTGGATTCCCTACCTGCTACACCAGGTACTTTTCTTTCCACATAAACTCCGCTTTCTGTGGCCGTTAGTGGTCTGTGAGTCTGCTCTTCTCTTCGAGAGCCCCTGGACACATCAGAGCAGTTGAAACACTGTATTTAAGTTTAAGATTTCTAATAGCCCCCCAAAAAGGAAAAAGTAAACCTATGAGATTAATTTGAACAAAATATTCTATTTAAAGCATCATGTCCCAAATACTGTTTTAATATGTAATCAGTAGAAATATTTTTTTAAAAAACCAAGTCTTCACGATCTTGTGTGCATTTTAACACTTAAAAATATCAATTTATTGGGGGCTCATACAACTCTTATCACAGTCCATACATCCATCTGTTGTGTCAAGCACATTTTTACATTTGTTGCCATCATCATTTTCAAAACATTTTCTTTCAACTTGAGTCCTTGGTATTGGCTCCTCATTTTTTCCCCTCCCTCATGAACCCTTGATAATTTATAGCTTTTTTTCATGTCTGACACTGACCGATGTCTCCCTTCTATTTTAACACCTTTACACATCTCGGTTCCAACTAGCCACATTCCAAGTGCTCAACAGCTTCTTCTAGCTCATGGCGACGCACTTAGTACCACGCGTCTAGAATGACTTGCTCTGCACCCTTTCTCACGCTTCCTCCTGCTCTTGTCAGGGACAAAGACAGCGCCAGAGATCTGAAGGGGGTGGGGACCGAAAAGTTCAGGGGTCTCGTTATTGTCCTGGTGATGCTCTGAGTCCAACAGGACATATGTAGTTGCTCTTCTGAATCACTCCGAGCTGTTCCCTGTCCCTCTTCCTTCCCTTCCTGGAATCACGAATGAGTGTTTTCAAAGAACTCGGCTTTGCGCAACTAATAACTATTCATCAAAAAAAGAATTTGGGCTTTACTGTATTATAGCACCCACTTCATTTTGCCTTCCAGTCAGTGGTTTGTGTTTTAATCTCTCCAATTAGATTATAGATGTCTTTTTTTAAGATTACAAACGTACAAATATGCTTGAGACAATGGATGTATGTATGGATTGTGATAAGAGTTGTACGCAATAAAATGATTTTTAAAAAAAGATTACAAACGTTTTAATGGCAGGGCGTCTCTCTGTGATCTCTCCATCCTTAACAGGAAGAGAATAAAAACAAACCCAGTGGTCTTAACACTCTGTCATCAATAAACGTTTGTTGGATTAGTGGATGAATGAATAACTGTACAGAGGTGATGAATGTGCACAAATGGACACAGATGCTTCATCTAGCACCTATATGCAACAAACTGGTAAAAACCCAAGCTGCTTCCTGATAGTAAGACTGTCCCCAGCCTGAAAAATAAGGAACTCATTTGCCTTTATCAATTCAACACGTAGTTCCTGAACAGTGCATATTCCCAGCACTGTAGTGCACGCTAGGGGTTGCAGTCCCCGCCCCCACTATCATGATCCGAATTCGACCTTGAAAGTTGGCTAGACCAGAGGATGTACACTAGTACAGATAGGAACTGAAAATACAGGGAATCCAGGGCGGATGATCCCTTCAGGACCAGTGGTGTGAGTGGCGATACTGGGAGGGTAGAGGGAGAGTGGGTTGGAAAGAGGGAACTGATTACAAGGAACTCTATGTGACCTCTTCCTTGGGGGATGGAGAACAGAAAAGTGGGTGAAGGGAGACGTCAGACAGGGCAAGATATGACAAAATAATAATTTATAAATTATCAAAGGCTCATGAGGGAAGGGGGAGCAGTGAGGGAGGGGAAAAATGGGACCTAATGCTGGGGGCTTAAGTGGAGAGAAAATGTTTTGAGAATTATGAGGGCAATGAATGTACAAATGTGCTTTACACAACTGATGTATGTATGCATTGTGATAAGAGTTGTATGAGCCCCTAATAAAACAATAAAAAAGAAAAAAGAAACCATTGCCCTTATATCACTAACAATCTAGTGGAGGGGGGTGTGTGAACAGGTATAGATACTTATTGTAGTTTTAGGTTGAGTAGTGCAATTGCTGTAAGTGGAATAAAAGTCTTGGGGGAGAAGGGACAGAAAGAAGAACTGGAGGCTTCGTTCAGAGTTACCTTTTAAGATGCTGCTTGTTGAAAAGGCAGGATTTGGACAGATCAGAACAGGCAGAGGGAAAGAAACAGAATTAAAAACGTAGCAAATGAACAAACAGAATGGAGCAGAGGTGTGGTGAAGGCCTAGTTAGGGCAGGGAACGGAAAGGATTGAGCAAGGTGGAAGAGACCACACCTTGTAAGGGGGCTGAGGGGTCCACAGAGAGCAGCCCCCAACCCACCCCTTTTCAGTCAGCGCTCCTGGGAGCTCACTGGTGAGTTCCAGGGGGAGGTGTGCGTCACAGTCAAGGCCGCAGAGGTAGAGACTGGAGGAACAGCAAGTCCTCTCATCAAGGAAGGCGGAATTTCCTAAAGAATGTGACACAACCAGATTTGAGCAAAACCCCAAAGTGACAGAGAAAGGATGAGATGAGATCAGATAAGCCTGAAAAAATCTCGTGTGACAGAGGTGACTTGGGCCAGCCAGTGAGTGCTACAGGCCCCAATTGGAACAGGAAATGCAACATGGCCTGGGAAACCACCCCAGAGGAGGCAGATGGAGGCTAGGTGGGACAGTGATTAGGGTGGAGCACGAACTACAAGTTGTGATCATCTTTCTAAGCCACTAAGGTCAGGCTCCGTGCCTGGAGCCCTGGTTGTGGTTGTGTGCACACCAAGTAACTCATAGCCACAGCAGCAGGCAATGTTCCAAGACTGGAATCGGGACACACATG
>NW_022103905.1:2933210-2934663 GCF_000313985.2 Echinops telfairi | reverse complement strand
AAAAAAAATAAGAAGACGGATAATGGGTGGCATACATGGGGCATGTGCTAAGATCTAAACCAGGTACAAAAACACTTTCACAGACTTTATTATTTTTAATCCCTACATTGCCTAAGGCATTATATATTTTCAGATATTACATGGGGAAACAGGTTACACAGCTCATCAAGATCATGAAGCGGTTACGTAGGGAGGCTGGGATTTAAGCCAGGTCGGTTTGAGGTTGAGCCAGTACCCTCCATCAATGTGTGATGTGTGCTTTGGAGCGTGGTGACGGTGGTGACAGTGGGGTGCAGCTAATTGGAAAATGTTTTAGGTTAGGAGACTTGTAGGGAAGACAGTCTGGTCAGGGCTTCTTTGATGTAAATGAAGACTGGGACCCCGGTGCAAGGACATGCGGAAGGACCTGGGGCATGGAGGAAGAAAGGAGCAGAACTGGAAAGCAGTAGGAGAGGGCATGTCAATAATGAGGCGAGGCAGATACAACATGGAGATGGGGAGAGAAGCCCACTTTTCTGGCAAGAATAGAGGAGCAATAAGGTCATGCCCGTGAACCATTCCCAATATTCCACAGGAACAACTAGCCATAGGTCAGCTGCCAAATTATTGCTGCAGAAGGGTGGTGTGTCCTCAGCCGGGAGCTCTTGGGTTTACAGCTGACCTTGGCCTCCAGGAGAGACACTTAGCACATAGCTTCTCTCCCTGGAGTTGACTTTAGGGAACACCAATAGAGAAACTTTGAGACAGACTAGGTTTTTAAGGAGTAAGGCTTTGAAAAGGAAAGAGATGTGGAAAAACAGATGCTGATGGACGTGTATCTGGCAATCAGATATAGTCCCACAAAGTTTTTGTCAGGAAGAAGCCCAACAATCTGTTGGGGACAATGGGCACACACATTATAAGTGTTTCAACACCTAGAACTGTATGTTTCAACAGTGTCAACTGAATCTTACTCTCTCATTTATTTTTTAACTTTTTATTGCGAAGGGGGTGAAAGTTTACAAACTGGTATTCTATCCCACAATTCACGTGCATGTTGTTTTGTGACATTAATAATACCCCCCACAATGTAACAGCACTCTTCCCATTTCCTCCCTAGTTATCATTTCCAGTCCATCTTTGCTATCTCTTCCTATCTTCTGAGTGAATATTTGGGTGAATGCTGCCCTGTTGTCTCATGGGGTTACTGCTCTAAAGCACTACAGCAAGAGAGGCAAGCTGGGGGTGGAGCTTGTCCTTTAGACCCCAGGATCCTTGTATAGTAAACCTCTTTGATTTCGGGTACAGTTTTGACACCAGAGGAGTGACAGAAGCCCGGCAGCAACAGACCCAAGAGTCAGAGCACGAAACAGAGCAGTGTGGGAATTGCGCCTGATCTAATCCCGCCACACCGAGGCAAAACACTAAGGGGGTGCAACAGAACAGCAAGGGAATGGAGCGGCGAGGTCCCCAG
>NW_022103905.1:2929319-2931913 GCF_000313985.2 Echinops telfairi | reverse complement strand
AGGCATTATCAGACCAAAAAACCATATCATAGTGAATGAGGGAGAGAGTGTGGAGTGGAGACCCAAAGCCCATTTGTAGGCCAGTGGACATGCCCTTACAGAAAGGTATAGGGGAGGAGACGAGCCAGTCAGGGTGCGACGTAGCAACGATGAAACCTACAACTTTGCTCTGGTTCCTAAATGCTTCTTCCTCCCCATTATCATGATCCCAATTCTACCTTACAAATCTGGCTAGACCAGAGGATGTACATGGGTATAGAGAGGAACTGGAAACACAGGGAATCCAGGGCAGATGATCCTTCGGGACCAGTGGTATGAGTGGCGATACCAGGAGGGCGAAGGGAAGGGTGGGTTGGAAAGGGGAAACTGATTACAAGGATCTACATGTGACCTCCTCCCTGGGGGACGGACAACAGAAAAGTGGGTGAAAGCAGACGTCGGACAGGGCAAGATATGACTAAATAATAATTTATAAATTATCAAGGGTTCATGACAGAGGGGGAAGCGAGGAGGGAGGGGACAAAATGAGGACCTGATGCCAGGGGCTTAGGCGGAGAGCAAATGTTTTGAGAATGATGAGAGCAATGAATGTACAAATGTGCTTTACACAATTATGTATGTATGGATTTCAATAGAGTTGTATGAGCCCCTAATAAAATGATTAAAAAAAACATTTTAAATAGACCTTGTGCAGATTTATACAATGCAATGCATTGTTTGATCTCCTCACAGGTGCTTCCAGGAGCATTGATTGTGGATCCAAGTAACACGAAACCCTTCACATCGTCAATGTTTTCTTTGTTGATCACAATATTATCTATTAACCAGTTGTACAGATTTTAGTTTTGTATACATTGAATTGTAATCCATACTGAAGGCTGCAATCCTTGATCATCATCAGGAAGCACTTCAAGTTCTCCTCAGCAAGTAAAGCTGTGTCGTCTGTGTATCCCAGGTCATTAATAGACCTTCCTTAAACCCTACATCTCATTCTTATTCATATAATCCAGCTTCTCTGATTATTTGCTCAGCATACAGACTGAATAAGTTTTGTGAGAAGATACACTGCACACTTTCCTCATTTTAAATCATGCAGTATTCCCTTGTTCTGTTTGCACAGCTACCTCTTGATCCACGTACAAGTTCTGCAGGAGCATTACTAAGTGTTCTAGAATTCTCATTCTTCTCAAGGCCATCCATAGTTTGTTATGATACACAGTCGAATGCCTTCGCAGTCAATAAAACACATGTAAACATCTTCTAGTATTCTCTGCTATCAGCCACGTTCCATCTACTATCAGTAATCTATCAGCAATGATATTCCTTGTTCCATATCCTCTTCTGAATAGGTCTGAACCTCTGAACCCTGTCATATAAGGGTTCCTAGACAGTGACTCTTTTGGGGAACAGACAGCCTCATCTTTCTCCCAAGGAGCAGCTAGCTGATAGATTTGAAACATTGGTTTTGTGGTTAGCGGCCCAACAAGTCACTCCCTGCACCATTAGGGCTGCTTATAACTTCTCCAACTACACAAAATCCCACCAGAGATGAGAGAAAAAATAATCTAGTTTCAAAGGATGAAATAAATACTATGAAACAGAACAGTACACTAAACAGTAGGAGAAGTAATTGGGCCTAGTAGTTAAAAGTATCTGAGGAAACACATTTGGAGAAATAACCAAAAGTTCTAAAAGTGGAGGGGACGTTTTCTTAAGTCTAGGGCAAAAATTTAGCTCAAGGATAACTCAAGGCAAAAAGGAAATTGTTTCAATAAGCAATAACTGAAATAATACTGCATTTCAAGAACCATTAAGATAATAAACATTGAGAATGAGGACAACGAATGTACAAATGTGCTTGACACAATGGATGTACGTACATATGGATTGTGATAAGAGCTGTACGAGTCCCCAATAAAATGATTTTTTTTTAAAATGATGGTGGCGGCATAGTGCCAATGTGCTTGATACACTGGATGAATGTATGGATTGTGATAAGAGATACAAGAGCCCCCAATAAAATGATTTAAAAGCAACAACAAAATAACAAAATAGTTTATCTTTGCTTACTTTACTTCTCCATATGCTTTCAATTTCTGAAAAATTTATATGATCAATTAGTTCATTGCTTCTGACAATATTTCTAGGCTATATTATTGCATCTGGATTTTCTATATATCCATAGACATAATCATTTTTATTTGAAAATAGTTGTTAAAATTAAGATAGACATAGTCTGCTATGTCAGAAAAATGTCCTAAAAACTGAATATTCTTTTTTAAGAAATCCCAATGTACACAACTTGGTATAAATAATTAAAATCCACAAACAGGGCTTGACACCTGTATAATAAACATGATAAATGGAATGTAACACCACGATAAAGGTGTTGAAACTAAGCCTATTGTCTTTGAATCAATTCAGATCCACAGTAACCCCAAAGGATAGAGTAAACTGCCCCATACAGTTTCAAAGGCTACAAATCTTTCTGGAAGCCAACTACTAGAACTGTTAGGTAGCCAGAATAGGGACTAAGGAGGGTTGCCTCCTCAATGCCTGCCTAGGGCCACACAAAGGGGTTGGAAAGAAACCCG
>NW_022103905.1:2924955-2927765 GCF_000313985.2 Echinops telfairi | reverse complement strand
GTAGTAACAAAAATAATTTTATGGTTGGGGTGGGTCACCACAACATGAGGAACTGTATTAAAGGGTCGCAGCATTAGGCAGGTTGAGAACCACGGATCTACAGCATCACACAGAATGAAGATGGCCAATGAGAATATGGCTGTTGTTACTGGGTGCCTTGAGTTGATTCTGTGTCGGAGTAACCCTATGTACAACAGATCTAAACACCACCTGGGCCTGCACCATCCTCACAATTGTTATGTATGAGCTCACGGTTGCAGCTCCTGTGTCAATCCATCTTGTTAAGGGTCTCACTTTTGTCCACTACCCCTCTACAAAGCATGACATCCTTGTCCAGGACATAGTCTCTCCTGATAACATGTCCAACGTCTGCGAGAGGAAGTCTCATCATACTTACTTCTAAGGAACAACCTGGCAGTACTTGTTCCAAGAAAGATTTGTTTGTTCTTTTGCCAACCAATAAACAGACAAGCAAAAATTCACTGACATTGAGTAGATATGGACTCATAACGACCCTACAGGGCAGGGCACAACTGCCCCTGTGAGTTTTTGACTTATGAAAGTAGAAAGCCCCCTCTTTGTCCCAAAGAGTGGCTGGTGGTTTTGAACAACTGACCTTGCAGTTAGCAGTCAAACAGGTAACCACTATGCCCCTAGAGCTCCTCTTTAGGAGTAGAAAGCTCCATGTTTCTCCCGTGGAGAGGGTGGTAGTTTTGAATTGCTGACCTTTCAGTTAGTAATCTAACAAGTAACCCTGGCAGTCCATAGAAGGGCCCTGTAAGTAATTGACTACATCTCACACCAGTGTGCCTTATGCTGATGTTGGGGTAGTACTAAAACTTTATATTATGAAATTGTACTCATAGGAGAAAAATCACGGTCCACATAGACTCCAATGAATTTAGACACTTTTTTTAAAAAAAAGTAGACATTTAAGAAGATAATTCTACGGCGGCATGTGCAGTTCTAACAAGATATTAAGCTTCACAAAGAATATTTTACTTACAAATGTCTAAAACCAATTAAATCCACCAGACTACATAACATGGCTGTATAAACAAAGTTTCCATCTTAAAAATCAGTGCATCTCAGTTTATCAAAATTTCAATTTATTTAAAACACAAGTCAGGCATGTTGGTTTGTTTCTGGGTCCTGCTTGCAGATTTTTCTGTCCTATTATACCTAACAATGCTTTGAAGCTATGCATAAACCATGACCCAAGTCATGGCATTCTCCATTGCATCCTATGCATGTGAAAGTCGGACACTGAATAAGGAAGACCGTAGAAGAATCGGTGCATTTGAATTGTGGTGATAGAGAGCACTGAAAGTACTATGGAATGCTAAAAGGAGAAACCAATCTCTTTGGAAGAAGTAAGGCCAGAGTGCTCCTTAGAGGCAAAGATGGCAAGACTTCCTCCTACATACTTTGGACATATTGTCAGGAGAGACCAATCCCTGGAGAAGGACATCAAGCTTGGTCAAGTGGAAGGGCAGCCCAAAAGAGGAAGGCCCTCAAGGAGGATGGACACAGTGGCTGCATCATTGGGTTCAGCCATAGGAACAATTGGAAGGACAGCACAGAACCATGCAGTGTTTTGTTCTGTTGTGCATCAGGCCGCAACAGACCAGAGCCAACTCGATGACACCACACAACAACATTGTTCCTGCCACCAAGAGGGAGTGAGGGGGACTTAAGAAACAATAGCCTGGATCGTCAAGACAATTATACTCCAGTCCAAGTTCAACCACCAGTTAGTCACCCCAGGCAAGTCACTCTCAAGGCCTTCCTTTCCCCACGAAATACAGCAAACAGGTTGAACTTGTTCTCTAAGTCCTTTCTAGTGTTGTGCGTCTGGGTTGTCTTGTAGCTTCATCTCAGATGTATGATTCTTGTAATCTGTTTACATTAAATTAGTGTCGATAGCATTTACCAGAAATCATCCACAAATGAATTCTAAATTATTAAAATGCTTTACACTTCTTCATTTTAATAGAGGGAAGAAATTACTCCATACTTTAAAAACCACAAATAGTAATTAAGAACTCAACTATTGCATTCTAAATTTTCTAAAAGTAAGATGACCAGAGTCATACAACTTAGCATACATAACATTGAATATATTTATATCAAAAAAGGCATTTGCTAGTGAAGGGAAGAAATGAGGGTTTTTTGGTGAAACATTGTTCAGTAACAATTACCCCATAACAACTGTGTACTCAGAATTGTGGACATGTTACAAGCTGGGAAAAGGCCAGCCAAATGCCATTATACAGAGCCACAAAGATTCTGAATTTCCTAAAGATACATTTAAAAAAAAACTTTTTTTCCTAAAGATACATTTTGAGGAAGGAAAAGAATAATTCTACCTCATCTTCCTATGCCCTGGTCCCAAAGGAAAGCATTTAAAATTATTCACATCTTAGGTACCACTTTATAGATAATACTGGTACCCAGACATAAAGACAATTTAACTTAGTGTTTTCTCTTCAATTTGTTTTTTATGGAAGACATGTTAATTTCATTTTGAACATGGTATGCTAAATATCCTGAGCTTCCAGGAACAAAGTCGTGTAGCTCCCCAAGGAATTTCTTCATGGCATCAATTGATATGTAACCTATAAAATTAAAAAAATAAAATTTGAGTATATATTTAAATCTTATCATGCTATCTACTTTCCAGTGGTTTTTATTTATTCAAGTTACAGTTTCTAATGAATTTTTTAAGAAGTGAAAAAAAGAGAAATAAAGCAATGAGAATATTCTTCTTGAAACCCATTAATAACTATTATTCATACACCCCCTTTTTT
>NW_022103905.1:2922494-2924192 GCF_000313985.2 Echinops telfairi | reverse complement strand
GGCGGGGAAGGGATCAATGCTACTGCTTAATTAACAAAGGGTATAGGTGTGAATTATTTTGATATCATTGATAATCTGAAACAAGTATGAGGAGTAACAAAAGGAACACCTAGAATAGGGAGAACTTAAAGGCTCAATGCTTTCAAACAACATGAACTTGATAACAGCTTCTATGTGCACTTTTAAGTGTTTGTGGTTGACACGAAAATTGAAACCTAAATAAAAAGCAAATATTGTATAAAAAGATAAGAGGCCCAGTGGTGTAGTGGATTATGTCATGGGCTATTAAATGCAAGTTCAGCAGTTCAAACCCACCAGCTGTTCCTCAGGAGAAAGATGAGGCTTTCTGTTCCAAAACGGATTTACAGCTACAGAAACCCAAAGAGGCAGGTCTGTTCTATCCTACAGAGTCTGGCTTTGAGTTGAAATCAACTCAGTGGCAGTACATGTGTTTGTTTGTTTTTTATGAATGATATAATCAATTCAAAGATGAGTGAATCTAGAGCAATGTTTACCCAAGTGGGTAATATTGCCCCCTGGGGGAAGGGGTTGCACTGGAACCATCCAGAGGGCCTGCAAAAGCAAATACACCTTACTCTGGATTATGGGCCTTAGCACAAATGTTTCTCATTGTTAGGGTCGGCAGGCCAAGTAAGTTTGGGAAGCTATGATCTAGAGCAAGTATCTGCAAACTGTGGCTTGAGAGCCAGATGAGGCTCGTTAGGTATGCATAGGTGGCCCTGAAGTAAAACTGGAAAAATTTTAAATGATATTATTCGGATAATGATGACTTCTTTCTTCTTCTTCTTTTTTTTTTTACATCATTTTATTTGGGGGATCTTTTTAAAAAAAATCATTTTATTGGGGGTTTGTACAACTATTATCAAAATCCATATATCCATCCATTATGACAATCCATATATCCATTCATCTGAACATTTGTTGCCATCATCATTTTCTTTCTATTTGAGCCCTTGGTATCAGCTTCTCATTTCCCCGCCTCCTTCCCCTATCCCTCATGAACCCTTGATAATTTATAAATTATTAGGTAATGGTGATTTCATTTGTTTGTAAAATATATATTCATGGCTCTCAAATGACTTTTAAATTGTTATGAAGGACAGGATTGGCTTTTTCATCTCAAAAGTTTGCCTACCCTTGATCTAGAGCAATTCCACTATCAAGATCATCAGAGTATCTGTATAGTTTGTTTCTAAGAGTTAGTAATAAATCCAGTTAGTATATTAACAATGAATCTAAGAAAGATCAGTTTCTTTAAAGACATTTAAACCATAGTCATCTATTTTATAAGATTCCATGAAGCACTATTGCTAGACTCCATAGGAGTTCATAATCTTTGCCTAAAGCTAGGCTTCTGGGTACACAGAAACAGAAACTAGTGGACAAAAAGTAGTAAGGCTCAGCACACATATCCATTGTGTAGTTTCTAAAAATGCATGAGAAGAATAAAAAGAACAGCTGCTGTTATTACATCTGTACTAGAGCTTAAATTCTGCGCACTTCAGTTTTCAAAGGGCTGTGGATGGCAGCGAGAGCCCAAAATCCATATGCAGAGTACGGACACAGATTCCGCCTCAATGGAATTCTTTCTGATCATTAACCAAGGATGTAGATAATCTTGCCATCCCAGACACAGGTAGTCTCTTTTAGGACCTTGCCTGGATGTGTCTATTGGAA
>NW_022103905.1:2920806-2921795 GCF_000313985.2 Echinops telfairi | reverse complement strand
TTCACCCGCTTTTCGGTTGTCTGTCTTGTTGAGGGCCTTCCTCTCTTTTGATGCCCTTCGACTTGACCCAGCATGCTTTCCTTCTCCTGGGACCAGTCCCTCCTGATAACATGGCCAATGATTGAGATGTGTCTTGTAATCCTACTCTGGAGGTACTTTTTCCAGCATAGATTTGTTCATTTCTCTGGAAGTCTTTGACATATACAATATTCTTTCCCAACACCATAATTCGAATCCCTCAATCCTTTCTATATCTTCCTTTTTCATTGCTGGCTTTCACATGCATATGAAGTGATGTAAATGGCTATGGCTTGGATCAGGAGTATCTTAGTCCTCAAAGCATCATATTCACTTTTTAAGACTTTTAAGAGACATTTGGTAGCAAATTTGCCCAACGCAATACATCACTTGACTTACCGTGTATACTCGAGTATAAGCCAAGGTACCTAGTTTTACCACAAAAAAACTGAGGGGCTTTTTCATCATAAAAAATGTGCTGAAAAATTTTGGCTTATACTTGAGTATTTACGGTATTGTCCTTTGAGATATGTATTAACTCCCAATTAATAATTATTCTTTATATTTCAACCACATCCAGCAGAATTGTACAATTGCTACCATAACCAGTTTCCAAACATTCTTTTTTTTTCTCCAAACATTCTTTTTCTTCCTGGAACTCCTTGACATCATCTCCCTTTGACTGCTGCTTCCATGGATATTGACTGTGAATCCAAGTAAAATAAAAGCCTCTACAAGTTTAACACTACTACCTAAATACTTAAGATTTTAGAATGAAATAGAAATCCAATTTAAACAAGCTGAGCTTACACAGAAAGGGCATTTACTGGACAATGATAAGCTAACCAGGTGGTGAGGAAAACAGACATATTGCTGGGTCTCAGGAAACTGGAACCAGTGATCATGGCTCTCATATTGGTCTCAATTTTTTTCTTTACATGTTAGTTTCATGTTCATCTCTTAAGGCTAGT
>NW_022103905.1:2918844-2920466 GCF_000313985.2 Echinops telfairi | reverse complement strand
TTGCCAAGTTTTATATCTTGGAGCTCCATCCACTAAATAAGAACGACTGGGTTTGTTGGTTCCATGTGCAAACACTCAGAGGAAGAACTGTGAATTTCCCAGCTCATATTAGGTATTTGCTCCCAAAGCAGCTGTTATGAAGGGTGGGGACGGAGATAAGGCCATCGTTTATAAAATGATTCCTTATGTTATCCAAATAAACTGGAAAGAAGAATTTCTGAGGAAAGACATTCTTGGCTGTCAATCCCCTAGATGTTGCAATAGCCTCCTAAATGGCCCCAAATGACCCTTCCCTCTCAGTATTGTCATTTGTAAGCTTGTCCCACTTTGTTCGGGTTGTTCTTCAGTGGGTCTCCACCTTCCTCATGCCGCGACCCTTCAATACTGTTCCTCATGTTGTGGTGACCCCGCAACCATAACATTATTTTCATTGGCATTTCATAACTGTCATTTTGCTACTGTTATGAAGCGGGCGACCCCTGTGAAAGGGACGTTCGATCCCAAAGGGGTCGTGACCCCCTGGCTGAGAACCGCTGTTCTATATGCTGGCATGTCACTTCTGAGATTAGGCTTCTGACTTGAGCACACACAATTTCTCATTCTGTGGAAAGCAAACTACCAAATTGTGAGCAGGCCTTATGGAAAGGCCTATTTGGTGAGGAATCGAAGACTTTGGCCAAACACCAGCAGAGCCTCAAGGCCTGCCAAAAACCACCTAAGGATATTTTGAAGGGAATTTCCCAGTCACAGTTTTGCCTTGAGATGAAGTTGTCAGCTGACAACTTGACTGTGCCCTAATGGGAATTAGGCCAGAACTACCCAACCAAGATGCTCTTGGCTTCTTCAGTGAAATAATATGTTTGTTGTTTTAAATTTTCTAGCAATTTCTTAACAATAGGTAGCTAATACAGTATCTAGTATAGGTCTCTAAATTCATAGTTATCAGGTTCATTTGGCTTGAAATGTTTTATCTGCAAGTTTTTTATAATTACTGCTAATCATTTTGTTATTTTTGCCAATCATACATGTCAATCAGCACTTCTTATCATGGATGATAATTAGTGCTCTCATACTGGGGAGATTTAATTCCAGTAAAAAATAAAAAACATGGGGAGGGAAGGGGAAAATGAGCTGATATTAAGGGCTCAAGTAGAAAGCAAATGGCAACAAATATACAAATGTGCTTGACACAATGGATGTATGTATGGATTGTGATAAGAATTGTATGAGCCCCAAATAAAATGATTTTAAAATAAATAAATAAATAAACAAAGGAAGCAAACGGGTTGATAATTTAGGCGACATTTGGCACTGTATGGACTTAAACAGAGCTGTTACCACTTGGCGGGGGGAGAGGTTATACTGGCATCTAGTGGGTGGAGACCAGGGACGCTGCTGAACACCCTACAATGTAGAGATATGAATACACAACAAATTAAGTACCTGGCCCATAATGTCAAGAGTGACAAAAATGAGAAATCCTATTCTAAAACATAGATAGCTCCAACTTGTATTTACTATAATTAATTAATCAATTAATTCTATCTTCAGAGATTTAACACTCAGTTTAACCCAACTATGGTCGTTACATAATCTGGTGTCAATTTGGGACTTGAGAGGAT
>NW_022103905.1:2915986-2917414 GCF_000313985.2 Echinops telfairi | reverse complement strand
AATTATTATTAAAATGCTCTTTTATAGGCTATTTTCTATTATTCAAATGAACAAGAATAAAAATAATAATAAGTCAATGGCTAGAATTGGTAGACTAGTTACAAACGGTAATTTTGACACAGCTAAATGAAGAGGAAAATGACATCATTTAAGATAATAGTTCAAAAGCTATAGCTTTCCAATGTCTATATTTTAAAAAATTAATCTATACTTTTAAAATCATTTCCAATGGCTCCACTGAACACTACCTAGAGAGAAGTATCCAGTCAGCACTATACAAATCCCAGCAGTCACTTTTCAACTGGTTCTCTTGGCTTCAGCCTCTCAGTGTCAGTCTTAGTTACCTTTCTTCTCTTTGTGTAGGGCACTAGGTGGGAAACCCAAACAAGCGCCAATGGACATGTGGGTAATCCACAAATGGGCTCTGAGCACCTATGAGCTTTTCACATTATACAGTTTGTTTGTGCTTTTTGTGTCCTGGAAAAAGGACCTATGTTTCATCAGATTCTCAAAGGAGACTATCATTGGGGTTGTCTATATAATTTATCTTCCATCTTGGGGCACTACAGAGTGAAAATTGGCACCAAGATAATAGACATAACTGAGACCATCTCAAGCAAAAAGGGACATGTGTTCACTTACCTATAAAACCAAACTCACTGCTATTAAATCAATTTCAGCTCATAATGACCGCAAGGGCAGAAGAGAACTGCTCCTGTTGGTTTCTGAGGCTGTAAATCTTCATGAAAGCAGAAAACCTCATTTGTCTCCCTGTAGAGTAGCTGGTGGTTTCAAACTGCTGACCTTGCAGTAAGCAGCCCAACTCATAATTCACTAAGCCACTAGGATGGAGCTTGTCACTGGGTCAATTCTAGAGTTCAATTTATTTATTATGGAAATGATGCCCCCTCCATTATCATGTATAATAAAGAACCCCCTACTTGCTAGGCATTTGAAATATATTAACAGTTTTATTCTACATCATATTTCCTTATTTCTTCCTTATCAGGGTCTACTCAATTTTATTTTAAATACCTGTTACCATGTTGTTCACTGGATAATTCTGAAGAGGGAAGTACATCTGCTTTTCTACAAGTGGAGTCTTTTTAAAACGAGTTTCTGTGCTATAAAATGAAACATACACAAAATTATGTTTATATTTGTTTGATTGTTTGCTATACAAATGATAACAAATTCCAGGCAGTATATATAGTAATTTAACGGTTTCTTTGTCAGACATCAATCTTATTGGCTAAAAATGTGGAATTTGAACTTCCTTTGTGCTTCTAAGTAATGCAAGGATGCATATAAATATTTTTGATACCTTGGCCACATCACCAAAGAAATGTTTATTGAGCAAGTAAGTCTTTTTCTCAATATTCTTGGAAGCACAATAATTCAATAAAACCTTAGAATTAGATAAAGACA
>NW_022103905.1:2901967-2914334 GCF_000313985.2 Echinops telfairi | reverse complement strand
GTTTGTTATCCCCTCTTCCCTTCTCCCCTCCTCCCCCTCTCCCATGTCCCCCCGGAACTGTCAGCCCCGTTGTTTTCTCCTCCAGATTGTTCATCCAGCCTGTCCTATCCAGACAGGACTATTTTCTTTTCTTTTTTTTTTTTAAATTTTATTTTATGTCATTCGTTTTATTCTTGACCACTTGCCACTATCTTCTTAAATAGTCCCATATAGTCTCATAAATAGTCTCATTCTTCATCCATGAAGAATGAATCTGGCTCTATTCCTGGAGTCATCTGATGCTCAGATAAATATGACAGAAAAGTTTGGATACATTGAATGGAAAAAAAGAAAGTTATATTGTCATTTTGTATTTTATCAGAAATCTTGAAAAAGAAGGATGTGGAGCAAGAACTATTGAATATTCTGTTTTCTGACTGTAACAAATAATAATGTTGACTATATCTCGATGACATATAACCAATAACTGATAATATATTATAATTCAAATGCATACAAATTAAAAATTTTAATAATGAAAAGTTGGGAATCCTGCTGAAACTTATTATTTTTCTGAAAAGTATAAAATTACACTGAATGATAGTAAAGGCTTTATTTTCAATGTTTTAACAATTAGAATTCTTTTAAACTCAGGAGAAACTATAGCGCAATTAGAATGGAATCCTTTAAATAAAGCAAATTAATATTCCTTAAATGTCAGGGACTAAAACACAGATACTAATAATAATAATAATTTATCCTGACTCTAAGAATTCTGGCCAAGAGATAAGAGATGAAGGTGGGGGTGGGGGTGGAGGTGGAGGAAGAGGCACTTAGTGAAAGGGAAGCAGGAAGGATTCCATTATTTAAACATGGTACATTTATTCACCCTGAGAAAACAAGAACCAATTGAAATATTCTTAGAATTCTAAAGAATTCCAAGTGGGTACATAGAAAACAAATATTCCTCAAGTAAACAGTTTTCATGTACGCCAGCTATAACTAGTAACAACCAAAATGGAAAAAGTGATCCAACTTGTAATCACAATAAAAAACATCAATATCTGGAAATACTATAATAAGAAACCTGTGATTCTACAAGGGTAAGTCATAAAGTATTGTTATTAGGTTCCAGTTCATACATGTACAGGTTTAGTCTAAAAAATACAACGTGTTTCAAAATGGCTCTGTAATCAGTACATGACTGCAGACAAGCTCTGTCAGAAACACACTTATCTCGGTCTTGTTAAGGTACCTTAAAAAAAAAAGTTCAAACAGGCTTCCAAAATGGTCTGCTGGGCCAACCAAAACAGACAGACAAATCAACTGCCACAGAGTCAATTCTGATGCAGTGATCTTACATAGGGTTTCCAAGCTGTACATCTTTACAGGAGCAAATAGTCTCATCTTTCTCCCACAGAGTGGCTGGTGGTTTTGAACAGCCTGCCTGTGGTTATCAGTTCAAAACTTATCCAACAGTGCCACCAAGGGTCCATCAGCTGAAGCAGTACAGTTAGAGCAGAGGTTCACTCAGTATCGCACTGTCAATTCCCACTCAGACACAGTGGCTAGGACAAGGGTAGAACTGCCCCTGTGGGTTCCCAGGACTGTATTCTTTTACAGGAGTAGGAAACCTCATCTTTCTCCCTCAGAGCTAGGTGGTAATTTCAAACTGCTGACCTTGCAGTTAGCATCCAAAGCATAATCACTTTGCCACCAGGGCTCTTTCAGAATGCTATGGTGCTATCTTTTTATACATTTTGACAAATTGTCCTATGTCCATGGACATAGGGTGCTCACGGGAGCCTATTATGAAGAAGTTTGAAGAAAACTGAAAACTACATTGGTGGAAAAAAAAGTTAGGCAATTTGTGCTCAAGAAACTTTCTCCCCCACATGATAAGGTTCAAAGGTAGCAAGGTCTGTCCTATAGGAATTGTTGTGAAACCCTATCCCACTCACCCTACAGCCCTGCTCTTGCCCCTTCAGACTTCTTTTTACATACAAAGAGCCTTAAAAAGGAACACAAGAAGGATGTACCAAAATCTTTGTGGGAAGGGTTAGAGAGATGGAAATATCATCTTTAGAAGTGTAGAGACGTAGATGGAGAAGATATCGAGAAACAATATTCACATATTGATATTTTAAAAATAAAGGTTTCTATGATTTTATAGAATTATTTTTTACTTATTCTTGCAATAAAGATTAGAGCAGAAACACATGACACAGAAAAACAATAGAAGGAATCAGCAAGACAAGAAGTTGGGGGCTTTGTGCCAAAACTATAAAAAATATAAACATACATACTATTTGACCTACTGATTCCCCTTTAAGGAATTACCCTACAAGATACACACATGCGAAATTATGATTACAAGATTACTCTCAAGTTTAATAGCAAAATAGAAATGCATTTAAATTATACTTATTAAATAAGTTTTAAGAAATCAAAACAATAGAACACTATAGTACAAAATTTCGAAAGCTGTGTATGCAGTGATATAGAATGCTGTTTAGGTGAATTATTAAAATAAGGCAAAGTGCAGAAAAGGGTTTATGATTTTTTTACTACTTGTGAAAAAAAGAAGAGAAAATATATTTATATGAATATGCTAGTACATAGACGGGTTCAAAGTTAACTCTACTACTTGAGTATTTAGCTCTCTGAACCTGTTTCCTCTGTTGTAAAATAAGGAGAATAATATTATCTATTTCAAAAAGTTGTGCAAATCAAATGAAATACTGGATGTGAACTGTTTGCCTCATAAGCATGTGTTTTTTGGCAAGTGGCCAATAACTAATTCGTCACTGAACACGCAAGTATTCAATATCACTAAGCACTATCACCAGTAGTATGCCAACAAGATAAATTATCGGTGGGTAGGGCCAAATTTTACTTTATTATCTATGTTCACACAGCACTCTCTGATGGTTCCATAAAGAAAAGCGTTCTAGGTAGACACCGTTCATCACATCTTTTGCCCCGTTCTGTTTGTTTGTTCCATAAGATCATTTTATTGGGGGCTCTTACAGCTCTTATAACAATCCATACATCAATTGTATCGAGCACATTTGTACATATGTTGTCATCAGTTTTCTAAACATTTACTTTCTATTTGAGCCTTCTTTTGTTGTTGGTTCTAGCTGAAATATACTTCCCCTAGAATTATTATACTTATCATCTTTTAGTATATTGAAGAAATTAGCCTCTGTCATATATTTCTGTTTATATTTTTCTTTTGATTTGGCTTATGGTTGTTTGTTTTTGCCACACACAAATTTAAAAATACAAGTTATTTTTGGTGGTCATGTTTATCAATATTTTCCTTTATGACTTGTTTTTTTCAATAGATGACTTTAACCCTTAAGAAAATTTGTCGACGTAAGATATGATAAAATAATAATAATTTATAAATTATCAAGGGTTCAGGGGAAGGGGGGGCGGGGAGGGAGGGGGAAAAATGAGGAGCCGACACCAAGGGCTTAAATGGAAGGCAGGTGTTGTGAGAATGATGAAGTCAATATATGTACTAATGTGCTGGACACAAATGATGTACATACGGATTGTGATGAGTTGTATGAGCCCCTAATAAAATGATTTTTAAAAAAGAAGAAAATTTGTGCCCCCCCAAAAGAAAATGTGTGCCCCTTTTCATCTTCCATTTAACTATCTACCCTGGCAAATTAAAGGACAAAACCAGTCATTTGGTGTGTTCTACATTAGGCTACTTGGGTTGTAAAGACAGATTTAAGTTACCTGAGGAAGCTACCTCAGTCTACGGCTGAAGAGCATAAGAGAGCATTAAGCACAGCAGCGCTCTCTCACTTTCTTCAGGGGCTACCTGGCCTTTGCTTTTCTGTTACACACATTTTCCCTTCTCCTCTGTCCAGCAGCTTCATTTCCTCAGTGTTGTTCCCGATGTAGCTTGCATGTGACTTTGACTGTCTCTAAAGCTAATCCTATCACTAATTAAAAACTCTTTCCACATTTCTTCATATAAATTTCAAGAGAATTAGCTCAACTCATGTTCACCCAAGCTATAGTGTGCTGGCCTGTTGATTGGAGAAGTTATCCCCAGGGAAGGCACGGCAGGTGTCAACTACTTTTCCTACTGATTGAAGGATCCAAGGAGGAGGTAGTGACTTTTAAGAGAGGTTATGGGTGGACTTAATACATGGCATTATTTATTCTTAAAATTATAACTTCAAATTCAACATGCTCAAAATAGAATTCACTATGTTCTCTTACAAATTCACACCCCTTTCAGTTTCCCTACCTCAGTCAATAATAGCACCACTATCTACTTGATCTTCTAGAGTAGATGAATATTGGGAGTTATCCTAGGCATCTCTTTCTCTTTCTCCCTAAACTGCACATCAACCACTTACTGTCGTCAATTAAACCAATAATTCATTGCCTTGAGCAGATTCCAACTCATGTTGTTGTGTTTGACCCTATAGGACAGAGAAGTTAAATATTTACAGGAGCAAACAGCTTTCTCCTGTGGAGCAGTAGGTGGGTTTGAACTTCTGACCCCATGGTTAGCAGTACAAAGCATAACCCAATACTCCACTAGGGCTTCTTACACCTCCTACCAAAAAAAAAAAAGCCCTCACAGTCATCAACTCAATTCTGACTCATACTGACACTATAGGGCAGGGTTAAAACTCCTTTGGTGGGTTTCTGAGAGTGTTACTCTTTACAGGAGTGGAAAGTCTTGCTTTCTTTTCCTTCCTCCCTCAAAGCAGCTGGTGGTTTTGAACTGTTGACCTGGGAGTTAGCAACCCAATGCATAATCCACTACACCAAACTGTCAAACCTAATTTATTTGCTCAAATCTTAGTTCAGGCTACCATTAACTCTACTAAGTAATCTTACTATTTCTAGTCTCGTCTCACTTTAAGAACATCTTCTAAATGATTGCATTCAACTTCTTATGATTCTATGTTTAATAAGATGTGCTTTTAATTTAATGTACTTTTCCTTGCACATGTTTTCTGCTTTACCTATAATATCCATCCCCAGCTCCCCAGGTGTCCACTTGGTAGATGTCTCTGAATTTTCAAAACCCAACTCGGGCAATCCTACAGAACTGGGTAGAATTGCCTGGGTGGGTTACCAAGACTGTAGCCCTGTATGGGAATAGAAAGCCTTGTCTTTATACAGGTATAAAGAGAACTAAGTATCTCTCAAAATCAGTAATCCATCTCTGAAAAAGCACATGTTCCACACAAAAAATGCTCACAAGGAGTCTATATCCCATATTACAAAGGGAAAAAAGGGTGTTATACACTAACCTCAAGTCCAAACCAATTTCCTAAAACACAATGTAAACACAGCAAATCACATATATATGTAACACTCATTTTTTATCTTATTTTTTAATAAATCATTTTATTGGGGGCTCTTACAGCTCATATTGCAACCCATCCATCCACTGTATCAAGCACATTTGTACATATGTTGCCATCATCATTTTCAAAACATTTTCTTTCTACTTGAGCCCTTTGTATTGGTCTTCTTTTTTCCCTCCCTCCCCCATCTTCATGAGCCCTTGATAAATTATAAACTATTATTATTTTCATGTCTTACACTGTCCGCTGTTTCCCTTCACCCAAGTTTCTGTTGTTTGTCCCCCAGGGAGGGGGGTGTTATGTTGTGTTGATCACTGTGATTGGTTCCCCCTTTCTCCCCCTCCTCCCCCCATCTTCCCTCTATACTCAAGGCATCCCTACTCCCATTATTGTTCCTGAGGTGTTTATCCATTCTAGATTCTTTGTGTCCAGAGCTCCTATCTGTACCAGTGTACAGATAGGTCTAGCCGGGTTTGTAAGGTAGAACTGGGGTCATGGTAGTGGGGGTGGTGGTGCAAGCATTAAAGAACTAGAGGAATGTTGTGTGTTTCATCGGTGCTATGCTGTACCCTGGCTGGCTTGTGACCCTTCCTTGTGACCCTTCTGTTAGAGGATGTCCAACTGTCTAAAGATGGGCTTTGGGTCTCCACTCCAACCCCCCTCATTCACACCAATATGATTGTTTGTTTTGGGTCTTCTGATGCCTGATATCTGATCCTGGCGACACCTCGTGATCACTGGTGTGCTTCTTCCCTGTGGGCTTTGTTGCTTCCCTGCTAGATGGCTGGTTGTTTACCTTCAAGCTTTTAAGACCCCAGAAGCTATGTCTTCTAATAGCTGGGCACCATCAGCTCTCTTCACCACTCTGCTTATGCACCCATTTTGACTTCAGCGATTGTGTTGGGAAGGTAAGTGACACTCATTTTATTATATAAAATGCTTAAGGCATGTCTTTCCAATCACCAGTTAATATAGTTGTTAGAAGTTATGCGCACTAATGCTGCCTCCATTAGTACCAGCAATATCAATATTTCCCTTATTGGCATTAAAAATGTTTTCCAAAACTTGTGCATGGGATCTTGATGTTTTATCAACTACAGCTGGAAGCAAACTCCACCTTTTCCTCACATGTCACTTTGTTAAATAGCATATTGAGTTTGGAGGACAGAAATATAAATCTTCCTAAGTAAGTATTGGACAAGAAAGGTTACATTGGGAAATATGTGTAAAACATGGCATGATGGTGGCATCTGCCTCCTCTGTAACTTCAAACGTGGGGAAGATGAGGACCGAGAGCATCAGAATCAGCTACCCAAGGTTGATTCCTTTAAGGTGGAGCTCAAACAGGCCTCCATCCTCCACATTTTTACTAATTCTGACCCCAACCATCCCTCTCTACTACTCTGCTGGGCTTGACAATTTGTTGCAATGGTCATTCAGGAACTCACAAACCACACCCACAATTCAGGGTTTGTTGGGAAGTAACAGGTTCCAAAGGAGCCCTGATGGCACAGTGGGTTGAGCATTGAGCTGCTAATCACAAGGTTAGCAATTGAAACCCACCAGCCACTCTGCAGGATAAACAGGAGGCAGTCTCCTCGCTTAACAATGAACAGTGTCACAAACTCTGAGTAGTTCTACTCTTACAGGGTCAACATGAGTCTGAATGGACTATGGAAATGGGTTTGGTTTGGACTGCTCAAAATACAGTGCTTCAGTCACAAGAGGCTCCCTTCAGTCATGTCTACAGGCACACTTCTCTCCCCTTGGCTTGGCCCTTTTCTTGCTTGGACAAGTGTTACAAAGCTCTTTTAACTCTGCTACCCTGTTTCCCCCAAAATAAGACAGTGTCTTATATTAATTTTTGCTCCCAAAGATGCGCTAGGTCTTATTTTCAGGGATGTCTTATTTTTCCATGAAGAAGAATATGGTACACATTTATTGCTTATTGTTTTATTAAAAGAGACCTCACGCTACGCTGTGGCCAACAGTGAGCTGCCCGGTGGTGTCCGCAGCTACAGTCCAGAGTTATGGTAGCTTCGGAGGGCCTTATTTTGGAGGAGGTCTTATTTTCGGGGGATGCCTTATATTTCATCAAGAGGCAAAACTATAAGTAGGTCTTATTTTCGGGGGATGTCTTACTTTCGGGGAAACAGGGTAATAGGTGCTCAGAGGCACTACCAGCAAGCTTCCTGCCCAAAGACACTAAGTGTTCTTGTTCCATGGGCAGGGAAGCCCACTGCTCAGTCTTCTCCTCTTGGTTCTGCTGCCTCTGCTTCTAGCTGTCTTCAGTGTTACAAGTGTCTCCTAGATTGAGTAGGTTCAGCAGAGGGTCCAAAGGAGGCTCTCCACTGGCTTTTCTTTCTTGATGATGGTGAAGACCTTTCTTCTACCTCTGGGATGGATCATTTAAGCCTCAAAGGGCAAAACTGACCAACTCCTATGCTAGTGTTCTATATGCCTTATTTGTCTAGTCCAATGAGGGTGTCATTCACGTTATTTACATGACCAGCATGCTATCCGATTCCCTCAGTGGGCCACAAGCACTTCATATTAGCATAATTCTATCCAGTTGCTTGGTGTGAGGGAAAAAGACTATGGCTAGAAGAACCATAAGTAATTCATTGATCCACAAGGTGTTTTATAAAGTTTGGATATTAAAAGTGACAAGTTCTGTCAGGAAAACATTCAGACTTTTCCTCTATGTTCTTTCTGTATTGTATACAAATAGCCTATCCTATTACAATGTACATTTTTGCAGCATGTATTTGTTCACATACAATTTGTAAATGATGTCAGCACCACATGAACATGATGATGGTTCATATATGATTTTTCCTAGCATACTACTCGGAGGATCAAGAATTAACAACTAAAGTCCATTATCATGCCTGAATGTGACAAGGTACTGTGGCGGAATACAAGTAGAATCTCTATTTGATGCTCAGTCATGCATGCTCAGCCTCGGCCTTCAGTTTCAGTTTGGCCACTGTCCCACCTTGGAATTACTTATGTGCCTCATTGTCACTGCTATGCAGACTCTTAATTCTGAAACCTCAGGCTTTTCTGATAGCCAGTTACAACTAGCTAGTTCTTCTACTCCTGCTATTAGCAATTTAACACATCTTAAAAAAAATGTATTAGTATTATCACAGTTTTTACTGTTGTTTTCAGTGTTCAGTTTACACAAACCAACCAACCATGTAAAGACTTAGCGTAGACTTCTTATCAACCCTATTTCCCCCATAAGTCCTTTCATGTTTTTAGGGAGCTTTCTGAACAGCACAACATTTTTCAGTAATTCAGATTGTTTTGTAGAGAAACAATTCTTTTTTTTAATTCTTCATCATGCTGCATTGTGTTTATATGCCTACTTTCTCCAATAGTGAACAGCTCCTTAAAAAGAACACCAACGCCTTGTTACTTTCAGTGTCAAAAGTTCTTGACACGATGCCAGACATGCAGTCAATTATTAAAGGCTGTTTTTACTTGAATGGAACAGCAATGAAGTATGTTATTAATACCTTTTGGATAATTCTTTGTTGTGCTTTCTTACTACGTCACTGTTTTCTTTAAGTGTCTCGTTTTCACTGGATGTTTCTTCATTATGCTGTGGATGACAAAAGAAATCACATTTAAAAATCAGTCCACCAATGATCTGATCAACAATGGTAAAACAATAATATGTTATATACTCAAGTTTATTCTACTCACTTTTGTGGAGGGAAAATCTTACAAAATTTTATATGCACATAATTTATACACAATACTATGTTCTTTAGGAGTACATGAGGAACAAAGATCAGAATTTTAAAAATATCAGCTATGGTTGTATTGAATAAGTAAAGTTTTAATTTTATTCTCTTTTCCAGTTTGTGGAATTTTCCCTAAAATAGGAAAACTTTTTCTTAGTCCTTAAAAAACAATGAGAAACAAGTTTTAGTAATTTAAACTTTAAAAAATTTCTTAAGTAATTTTATATTTCCCAAGAGCTACAAATAAAAATGAAGCAAGCTGTACAAATGATATTTTCCCCTTCAGAATTAAAGTAGAGGTGCAGGGCAGTGAATTACTATCCAAACCATAGCCTTTTGTCATTCCCACCAAGTGATGTGGTAGGACTATGTAAATATGAGGTTTTTGTGGCCCACCATGGAGACTGGATAGCTTACTAATAAATGCATGTAAGGGACATAGCATCTTTGTTTGATCTTCAAGGATTTCTTTGTGTGTGTGTGATTTCAATTTTCCTAGATTCATACTTCATATATATTCCGCATTCTGGTTTCTTCCCCTTTTGAATCATGCCCCACCAGCAAATGGGGGTCCTTACAAAAATGGGGTGGAAGCATTGTCTGAATTCCTTTGACTTCACAAGGGAGAAGGAGGAGAATCACCAGCCATAGGTCAGATCTCCACCCTCCATCCTCTTTACCCTATTCTGATACCAGCCAGCCCTCCCAGAGCGTCCTTCCCTGCTCAGTTTGTTTATCTATTGCAATGGGCACGCCGAACTCAAAGTCAATGCAACACTCACACTATGGGGTTTATTAGGGAAGCTAGCAAGTTATAGTCATGTACCAAAAAGCACTAGTCAGCATTCCACCATTTCAGGAGGCAGCATATGAGCCAGAACCAATGGTGCTGAAGGAAAAAGTTCAAGCTGCACTGAAAGCATTAGCCAAAAACAAGGTTCTAGGAATTGAATTGATGGACTACCAATTGAAATGTTTCAATAAGTTGATGAAGCACTGGAAACACTCATCTATATCATGGAATTTGGAAGACAGCTACTTGGCCGACTGACTGGAAGAGATCCATTTTTGTACCTATTCCAAAGAAAAGTAATCCAACAGAATCCTCAAATTATAGAATAATATCCTTGATATCACATTCAAGTAAAATTTTGCTAAATTATAGAGTAATATCTTTGATATCACATTCAAGTAAAATTTTGCTAAAGATCATCTAACAACAGTTGTAGTAGTACATTGACAGGGAGTTGCCCCAGAAGTTCAAGTCAGATTCAGAAGAGGATGCGGACCAAGAGCTATCATTGCTTATGTCAGCTGGATCTTGGTTGAAAGCAGAGACTACCAGAAAGATGCTTACTTGCGTATTATTGACTGTGCAAGGCAACGGACTGTGTGGATCATAACAAACTATAGATAACCTTGAGAAGCATGGGCATTCCAGAACAGTTCACTGTGCTCATGCAGAACTTGCAATGAATCAGAGGCAGTTGTGGGAACTAAAGAAAATACCGCATAGTTTACAATCAGGAAAGGTATGTGTCAGGGTCGTATCCTCTCACCATACTTATTCAATCTGAATGCTGAGCAAATAATCAGAGAAGCTGGCATATACGAGGAAGAATGTGGCATTAGGATTAGAGGAAGGCTTATTAACAACCTTCGGGATGCAGATGATACAACCTTATTTGCTGAAAGTGCAAAGAACTTGAAGCATTTGCTGATGAAGATCAAGGACTGCAATCTTCAGTAGGGATTACAACTCAATGTTAAGAAGACCAAAACCTCACATCTGGACTAATAGGTAACATCGTGATAAATGGAGAAAAGCTCAAAGTTGCTAAGGATTTTGTCTTGCTTGGATCCACAATCAGTGCTCCTGGAAGAAGCAGTCATGAGAACAAAAGACAAGTTGCATTAGATAAATCTGCTGCACGGACCTCTTTAGAGTATTACAAAACAAGGATGTTACTTTGAGGACTAAGGTGCACCTGACCCAAGCCATGGTATTTTCCATTGCCTCATATGCGTGTGGAAGTTGGACACTGATTACAGAAGATCAAAGAAGAATTGATGTATTTGAATTGTGGTGCTGGAGAAGAATATTGAAAGTATCATCAACTTCGACAAGGACGAACAGATGTCTTAGAAGAAGTACAGCCAGAGTGCTCCTTAGAGGCAAGGATGACAAGACTTCGTTTTACATACTTTGGACACGTTGTCCGGAGAAACCAGCCTCTGGAGAAGGACATCTTCTTTGATAAAATGGAGGGGCAGCAAAAAAGAAGAAGAGATAGACTGACACAGTGGCTGCCAACAGTGGGCTTAAGCATAGGAAGCATTGTGAGGCTGGTGCGGGACCAGGCAGTGTTTCGTTCTATTGTGCACAGGGTCCCTGTAGGTCAGAACTGACTCCATGGCACCTAACGAGCTCCAGTAAGGTAGTATCAGAGGACTAGCTCTGCTGGATCTGTGGCCTTTGACTTAGTAACCTCTTGGCCTTTGCCCTGCTGTGGCAAGTGTTAGAGATCTCGTTTAGCACTAAAAAAATGCCCAAAGGACACCCTAATCTGTGAGTCAGTCTCCTGCCCATCACGCTGTCTCTGGTTTTGATGATGCCACTGCTGCCCCTGCCACGGCACTTTGCTCATGGCTCTTCTTTTTAAAAAAATCATTTTATTTATGACTCTTCTTTCTAGACAGTTGTGAGAATCTCTAGTTCCTGCTTCTGAGATGACTCACTTTATACCCAGCAGAATGGGTCATCAAGTATAAATAGTCTTGTCACTTTGTATACCACTCTCTCACATTTTATTTTTTCTGAACCATTTGAAAATAACTTGCAGACACCATGTCACTCCACTTCTTAATATTTAGTAAGCAGCTCATAAAAATAAATTATTCTACTTTTACAATACCACTATCACCCTAGACAATTAACAGTAATTCTGTTACCAAATGTAGTCCATATTTAAAATTTTTGAAATTGTCCTTAAAATGTGTTTTATAGCACTTAAATTTTTTTAAATCTAGAATCTGTGTATGCCACTTAGTCTATAACAGTTCCCTGTCTTTTGTTTTCCATAATATTGACTAACAGCCCAGGACAGTTAGTTGTCTTATACTAAAGGGATGCCTTTAAAATCCTTGCTTGGGCTCACTTATGCTAACATCTCAAAATTGAACATTTTAAAGATTACACTGCTTTGTGATATTTTTGAAAATTAGGGCTCTAGGCCCAGAACAAGAAAATCACATAATGTGAATGAGGGGGAGTGCAGA
>NW_022103905.1:2893285-2901491 GCF_000313985.2 Echinops telfairi | reverse complement strand
GGGGGGGGGTAAAGGGGGAGAGGAAAAAAATGAGAAGCCGATACCAAGGGCTCAAGTAGAAAGAAAATGCTTTTAGCTTTTAAAACGATGATGGCAATAAATGTAAAAATGTGCTTGACACAATGGATGTATATATGTATTGTGATCAGAGCTGTACAAGCTCCCAATAAAATGATTTTAAAAATAAATAAAATTAATTTGGAAAAAAAGAAAAGAAAATGAGGACTCTAATCAAGTATGCCAATTCATTCTTACCTTTTCTACCGAGGAATGTTGGTCTTGTTCCCAAATAAATTTACCAATTTTTCTTCTTATTTCTGTGATAATAAGAACAAATCCAATATAATTTTTTTTTAAAGGCAACTTAGAAGAATTTTCTGAATTTTCCTTAAAGTCTGAAATTTCTAGGCTGGTGTTTTTCGAGGTTTGTTGTTATTTGCTTGCATCAAAATCACCTATGATACTTATTTAAAATGCAGATTCTTATTTGAATTAGATCATTGAGGAGACAGTCAGCAATTTGGATTTCTAACAAACTCCTCAGAAAATTTTAAGGCAGTATGAGAATTACTGTGTAGAGTTTTCCTGCTGGAATACATATTTTTATTAGATGTCAATGTCTTTAGGCAAAGCATTAGTAAGGAAAACAACTATACGGTCCAAGTAAAAAGCATTAAATTCTTGACCTGGCAGAGCAGAGGTCTTCAAGAATTGAAACATTTTCCTCAAAGGTGGGAGAATGGGTAACATGTCTAGTAAGCACAGAACTATATCATCATTCTATGTCAGTGGTCTCAAAGGTATCCACAGTGGCCTACTGGAAAACAAAAATGTAACATCGCTCTGCTTATGCTAACAGAGCTGCCATAGGTGCATGTGGAGACCGAGCACTTGAAAGATCACACTTGAAATTTATTTCAGCTATTCATCCCTTTTAATGTGGCTACTAGAAAACTTAAAGTTACAGATGGTTTGCATTTGTGACTTACACTTTTACTAAACAATATGTTGCTCTAGATGGATTAAAAAGATACCCACTTCTTTAATTTTAAGAAGCAGGCTTCCAGGCTTCCACTTAAATCATGTTTAAAATTTTTTCAAATATATTTTAATGTAAGATAGTAAACTCAATGGCAGAAATAGGGACCATAATTCAAAATCATATCAGATAGACATTCTATAATATAAGCTTCCTAACGATAGGAACTGCCATATTTTTATGCAAATAACTCCTCTATGATATATGTATGTATATACATATATTTCAAAATAGCTACCCCTTGCACATTAGTTTCTTACATGCTATGATTATTTCATATATGTATAGGTCATTTATGTAGGCATGTTATATGTGAAAAATGTGTTTGAATAAATCAGTTCTCCCATCTAGTCTTTACTTTATTTGCATAAGCACTTAATACAGTTACATAATTCTGCCTTACCAGCACATCAACCATAGATTGAATTCAATCTTTAAGTAAAGGCCCTTTTATGGAAATGTTTTCAAGTCTTATTTGTTATAGTGTTTATTGAGAACTTAGGCTCAGCTTTCTTTTTTTTACAGTTTTTACAAGCACTTAATCAATATCTCATACAACTCAATAGTTCAATCATATCAAGAGCTGTACCATCATTACCACTATCAATTTTTGAACATTTTCTTTTTTTCCCCCAATCTCAATCAGTTCTAGTACTTACTCCCTCCTCCCACACTCATTGTTTGCTCCTGAAATCCCCTGACCCTCCCTTATCTCCCATCCCCCAGTCTCTCTTTCTAGCTACATTAAGTAAAGCAAAAATAATGGTCTATAAAGTTAGGCCATAAAAAACAGGCAAAATTTGGACAATATAGCCGGATAAGAAAGGGTGTTCCAAGCAAAGGAAATTGAAAGAACACATTGCAGAGGTTCCGTATTGACTTGTCCTTCCTACTTAGCAGGGTTGCTGACGTACTATGAAAGTACTTTCAAGAGCTTAAAGGCCAGTATAAATATATAAGCTTATTATCATAGCACATTTTTAAATACCGGAAGAAAGAATTTCAGAAAAATAATGACAAATTTAAAACTAGCACAGAACACATTTACTGAGCATAAATACTCATCACTTCAGACACCTTAAGATGTTATTTCACTTAATCCTCAAAACAACCCAAGAGAGGTTTAATAACTTGCTAATGGTCTCAAAGTAGTAAGTTTTGGCTCCCACCTAACCTGTGAGCACTGTAAGGGCAAGGTCTGCATCTAAATTAAGATTTGTTACACAATAGGAGTTCAATGAGTATGTGAATAAATAATTTAACAATAATAACAACAAAAAGTCAGGATATAAACCCAAGTCAATCTGATCCAAAGTCTCTGCTTTTTCCACTTAAGAGATATGAATCTGTGACTGAGACCAAAGCTGGACGACACCGTCTAACAAGGACTGGTTAACTAACCTTTGCTCACCTTTTTGCAGGCAGGCAGGAGGAAGGATGAAATGGCCTAAAGGCACTGAGGTTTTCATGTCAGCATGAGCTACTACAGAGAGATAGTAGGCATGAAAAACGGTAGCTTTATCCTCTATGTAATCAAGGCTCTGGTAAATTCTAGGAGAAATAAAGAAAGTCTTTTAGTTTTAGAAATAAGCTTGAATGTATTCAACCTATCAATTCACTTTAAAAACCAAAAACAAGTCACTTAAGGGAGGACTGTTCTCAACGTATACACATTTACACTGTTCCCTCTCCACTCCCAGCCCCTGCCTGACCCTATCCCTGTGGGTCCCCACCAGCAACGGTATTATTAGTTTTTCGGTCTAGGTCTAGGCAAACATCAACTTTAGAGACTTTGTTAATGATCATATGAATTTAGAACCGTGACAAAAACAGCATTATCTTCTAGATATCAAAAGCCCATGAGTTTTATCCATAGTCATTGGTACAAAGAGAGATCAATTAATTCTTTGGTGAAAGGGATGCAATCAAGGAAACCTTCACACAGAAGGCAACATTTTTCCTAGTTCTTGAAGAAGAGAAAAAAAAGAGAAATAAACGGAGAGGCTAAGGTATGCCTGAAGGCACACTCATGAAACAGTGAAAGGTTTGGGGACCCTCGGGTAATAATGTAAACCTTATCCTAATACTGTGTCACTTCTGCTTTAGGCGACACAAGACACCCAGTCTCAAATCTAACTTAAGGAGAACATTTATTAAGTCTTAAAAGGGACAAAGACACAAACATCATCAGGATGAGGGAGGCCATTAGCACGAGGCGATAGCAGTGTCCAAGGATTCAGTCAGGAAGCTAGTTAAATAGGCATAGAATCAAGGAAACTGTTACAAATTTATGATTGGTGGTTGATCAGTACACTGTAGTGGCAGGTGGGACTGCAGAATCAGGAATTGGGATCATGATTGGGAAATACATTGCAGATAGAAGAGCTTATAAGATTGGCCAGGGTCTTCTAACCAAGGCAGTCAGAGAACACTGATAGGGCATGACTCATGCCTATGACACCCTAAGTGGCACCAAGGACACATCCAGGCAAGGCCCATCCAGTGAGTGCCTCTACCTGGGCTGGCTGGAGAAGCGTGAAAGTAATCTATTTCTCAAGGCACTCTGCCTGAGGGCAAGATTATGCTTGACTAATGATCAGAAGCCATTCAGTGGGGGCTTCATCTTTGTAGGGACTCTACCAATGAATTTTGGGTTTTCACTATTATCTATAACCTTCTGCAAACGGGGTGCTCAGAATTTAAGCTCTAATACACTTCATCCTTCAGAAGGCAATAATCTAAAAGATTGATATTTCAAATACTAGTAAATGTTTCAAGAAAATAGAACTGATACATTGCTTGTGGGAGTGTAATTTGATGAGTTCTAGTGCTTAGTGTGTTATTGGTTGGGCTGCTAACCTAAAGGTCAGCAGCTCTAAACCACCAGTCACTCCAGGAAAGATGAGACTTTCTATACTCTCTAAAACCTGCAGGAGATGTTCTGCTCTGTCCTATAGGGTGACCAGGCATTGGAATTGACTTGATAACACTGAGATGTTGGAAAACAAGTTAGTAGTATCTATTAAATTTTTAAATGTACATGTTCTAAGACTCAGCACTGTTCCCTGCCCACATAACTGTCCTGTGAACATGAAGACCATATGTAAGGATTTTTTTCAGCACTGTTTATAAAAGAGAAAAATTGTAAATCTATGCCTACAAACAGAGAAGTGAGCCCAAAGTATCATATTCCTATAATGTAAAGCCAGTTAACACAGAATGAATTAAAAAAAACAAACAGAATGAACCAAATTATGGCAACATATGTACAAATATGCTTGATACAATTGATGTATGAATTGTTATAAGAGGTGTAAGAGCCTCCAATAAAATGATCTTTAAAAAAAAAAGAATGAACCAGAGTAACTTGTATCAACATAAGTGACACTTGAACACATTGATTAGAAAAATCAAATTGTATATATAATTTTTTGCTAGAACTTAAAAAAATCCATAGGAAATGGAATTTTAAAATAATGGAATGTTTCCACAAACTTTTTAAAGCTCCCTCATGTTCAATATAATTTTTGCTCATTACAAAAAAAAAAACCCCACAAGAACACAATTTACTCTTCAAGGGTATCCATGTATATATGCATATAAAAGGATATATGTATTTTAAATGAAACAATTCACAGCAACAGTGCTTGTGGGAGGGAATGAATCTGGGATCGAAAGACACCGATTTTGTTAGGCTTGATGACAAAGATTTTGTTAGGTTTACATTTAGGTTTTTGTCTTTAAAAACAATTTACTAGTATCTACTAAATCTTACAATGAAGAGAAACTGAGGAAACGCAAGGATTTGCTATTGGGTTTTTAAAAATAATTTGCTATTGTTATCTGAACTTCCCTAAATATTTTTTTAAGTTTCCTAAACTCTGAAAAATAAAAAGGGAGGGAAGGTATAAGTAGCTAGTGAACTGAATTCAGTTTGACTGGACTCCATCTGTGGCTAACCAAAAGAAAGGGACAATCAGGATGCTGGTCAGAGTTGAGTTGTGTAAAGGTAATTAATTAGACAGGTGCATGAATCCGGTGGTCCTAAGTGGGCATTCGACATCATTCGGGTACTGAGTGCGGGTACAAAGAGTCATAGAGAGATTTACTTCAAATATCCCAAGTCTGGGAGCCTTCCAGGTACCATGTGGGGTGACCAGCGGGCTGGAAACCCTCCTGGCATTCGGGAAGAGAACCTAGGTCCTAGGAGCAAGGTCCCCCACCCCACCCCCGCCCCCCATCTAGGACTGGTACCTTGTTTCCAATCTCTTCCAATTACCAATATTCATTGATAGATTGTAAGTTCCACTCCCCACACCCCCATTCTTGGTTCATCGTGACACAAGGGCCATTGCCAGGTGGCTCTCAGGTACCTCAGTGTGTCTGGGTGAGAGGCGTCACAGCTGAATAAAAAGTCGGCGGCGTGCGGGCCACTGATCGTCCCCCCTTCGGCCACTATGGAGGCAAGAGCACATGATGAGCCGTGTAGGCATCTGCAGGCCAACAGGCGATGGCGCCTCCCTCACCCCCGCTCCCTCCCTTCAGCCCCGCCTCCTACCCCAAAGCGCCCTCAGGTCTGCGCTAACGCTGCGACAGAACCAACCCCGCCTCCCTCGGAACATGGCGCCCGCCTTCACGGAAGGTCACGCCAGCGGGGGAGAGGGAGGCAGAGCGGAGCTCGCTGATTGGTTCCAGGTTGGAGCCGAGCTCGCTGATTGGTTCTTAAGAGCCGAGGCGGGAAAGGCCGAGTCACTGAAGCGCAAGCGCACGCGCGCGAGAAAACTCGTAACTAACAGACGAAGACGACCGCCCCTTAGGAAGAGTGAGCAGTCTCAGCCTTTCACGGAGAACTGCCCCACGTATGAGCGTTCCACCCTGCGTGGCAACCCAGCCACTGTTACCATGGCCACAGTCCGACAGCATCAAATGCCAGCGATGTTTTGAACCGATTCCTTTTTCAGTTCAGCTACACGTTTCCATTTTAACCTCTCAAAGCTGATTCCACAACAAATCAGAAACAACATACCATTGTTGCGCCTAAATAATAATAATTCTTTAACAAAGTAAAATATCAGGTGTCCGCATTTCTAATTTTCTCAAAATTATCAATTTTTACAGGCCCCCCCCCGCCCCACTTACATTAATTTTGATAAATTATATTTTCCTAGTGTTGGGTCCATTTAATCTAAGATGTCAAGATCTTTAATGTAAAGCCTTTCATAAAATTTTTCACTATCCATTTTAATGTCCAAGAGTCTGTAGTGACAGATCCTTTTTCATTTCTGTTATTACTTGTGCCTTCTCTCTTTTTGTGTTGTAGTCTCATTAGAGGTCAATTTTATTAATATTTTCAGAGTAAACTATAAACTTCTGGCTCTGCTGATATGCTTATGTATTTCTTTTCTTTCTCATTAATTTCTGCTTTTTATAATTTGCTTGGATTTATATTGTTCTTTTTCTAATTTGTTGAAATAAATATTTGGTTTTCAATCTTTCTGTATTTCTAATATATACATGTGCATAAATCAAAAAATGAAACCAGTTGCCAGATATTCATGGCAACCCCATGGAAAACTGCTTCATAGAGTTTTCAGTGATTTTTGTTTTAAGATATTTTATTGGGGGCTCTTACAACCCTTGTTACAATCCATACCTCAATTGTATCAGACATATTTGTACATATATTGCCATCGTTCTTTTCTGGACATTTACTTTCTATTGAGCCCTTGGGATCAACTCCTCTTTTCCCTCCCTCACCCTCTCCTCGTGGCCCCTTGATAGATTATAGATTGTTATTATTTTCATATCTCACACCGACTGCTGTCTCCCCTCCCCTCTGGTTTCTGTTGTTCTTCCCCACTCAGTTGCTGATCTTTTAGGAGATTTCCAGGTTTTTCTTGCGAGGCACTCCTGGTGAACCCACATCACCAACCTTCCAGTGGCCATACGTTTCCCTCTGCAGTCTGCACTGCAAGTTTTTGAGATGCAATTTTTCATTATCACTTAATTAACAATATTTTCACATTTCCAATAAGTTGTTTTTTTTTAACCTATGGATCATTTGGGATTCTTGAAAACATCCTCAGTGTAGGGAAGGATGTTTTTAAAACAAGCCATTCTAGAAGTAACCATGAAAGAAAAGATAGATAAACTTGATGACATTAAAATTATACACTGTACACCAAAATCACCTTAATTGACCGAAGAAGAAAAATGAAACAGTCACAAATTGAGGGAACATACGTGTAACACCAATAATCAACTAAGGATCAGTAACCAGAATATATCACCTCAGGAACCAGTAAAAGACAAACATCCCAATAGAAAAATGGGCAAACATCCGAATAACATTTCATAGGAAAAGAAACTCGAGTAACCAAATCACTTTTGAAAAGATGTTCAACTTCAATGATAATCTGGGAAATGCAAACTAAAACCACAATGAGATACTTAAATGGGTAAAGACACAGCTTAATGCGAACTCCCAGAGTTCCTGGGGATTTCCCTCACTGACCATTTCAGCATTAGTTAGTAAGGTGGATGATGCCCGTGGAGTCATTCATCGGGATATGGAACCGACTTGATGGTGGTAAGTTTGGGTCCCTAGAGAAACCCTTGTTTCCATGCACCAGTGTGATGGCAGCCTTGTTGCTAATCGTTTTGTTCTTTGGTTAAGGCACTAGAAACAACCCTTATCTATCAAAAGTAGATTGGATATTTAAATGATTGTATTGTTATACAGAAGAAGCCCTTGTGTGGCACAAGCAGTTTGTGACCAGCTGCTAACCAAAAAGTATCCACGCAAACCTGCCCAGCCAGCATCCTGAGAACACCCGGCCCATCTGCCGTCTTAAGAGAGCAGTTCTACTCTGGACCACATGGAGGCACCATGACATTGATGGATACAGCTTTGAGGGGGGTTTCCGCGTCTGTTTTCTTCTCATACAGTAAAATACAACATTATTTTTAAAAGACAAGGAAGACATACGACATGATTCCAATCATTTGAAGATCCACAGTCCTATTTCTATATATATGTAGTACAGAAAAAATTAACGAGTACATTTTTAAGGGAAGCATGTAAAAACTTTTAAGGGAAAAAAGTCAAGGAAAAACATAGACTAGACAAAATACCCATTTATAAACTATCAAGGGCTCATGCGGGAG
>NW_022103905.1:2889107-2890427 GCF_000313985.2 Echinops telfairi | reverse complement strand
GTCCTCTCTGTGGACTGGCTGCTCTAATTGGGGTCATCGTCCTCAAGGCTTGGTGGGCCAGGATGTGCTCCACTCTCTCCTACTCCCCCTTCAGCTGCTCCCATGTCCTCTGATCAGAAACGTCCCTCTCCTGGAGCTGCAGATTCAGTGCCATCCTTTGAAATAAGTTCTTCTGGGGGGAGGGGCAGGCATCCACTTAGTATTTGGGACTGGGGCCAGTTTGCTAGACCTCTGCACTTGTTCACTACTCCACGCCTGCATGTTGCATTCATACCTTGGGGCACTGGGTTGAAGTCTGGTCCCTCTTTCCCTGTGGAGTTATAAACAATACTCTCCCTTGGGTGGGTTAGCACCCTGTGGCCCTGCTATGCATTTCATCCTTATTTTCATCATTTTTTCCCCTTCCCCACCTCCTCCCCAGTTGTCTACCATGTGCATCCCTGCATTTGATCTGGTCCCTGCCATACTACCCAGTGGGGGCTCAAACAACTCTTATCACAATCCATAGATACATCAATTGTGTAAAACACATTTGTACATTTGCTGCCCTCAACACTCTCAAAATATTTGCTTTTCACTTAAGCCCTTGGCATCAGCTCCTCGTTTTTTCCCCTCCCTCCCTGCTCCCCACTCCTTTATGAACCCTTGATAATTTATAAATTATTTTGTTATATCTTACATTGTCCGACGTCTCCCTTCACCCACTTTTCTTTTGTCCATCACACAGGGAGGAGGTTCTATGTAGATCCTTGCAATCAGTTCCCCCTTTTCACCTCACCTTCCCTCCACCCTTCTAGTATCGCCACTCTTGGCACTGGTCCTAAAGGGTTCATCTGTCCTGGATTCCCTATGTTTCCAGTTCCTATCTGTAACAGTGTACATCCTCTGGTCTAACCAGATTTGTAAGGTAGAATTGGGATCATGATAGTGGGGCGGGAGGGGAGGAAGCATTTAGAAACTAGAGGAAAGTTGTATGTTTCATCATTGATACACTGCATTCTGACTGGCTAGTCTCCTCCCTGAGACACTTCTGTAAGGGGATGTCCAGTTCCCTACAGATGGATCTTGGGTCCCCAATCTGCACTCCCCTTCATTCACAATGATTTTTTTTTTTGTTCTTTGATGCCTGATACCTGATCCCTTCGGCACCTCGTGATCACACAGACTGGTGTGCTTCTTCCATGTGGGCTTTGTTACTTCTTAGCTAGATGGTTGCTTGTTTACCTTCAAGCTTTTAAGACCCAAGACATGATATCTTTTGATAGCTGGGCACCATCAGCTTTCTTTACCACATTTGCTTATGCATCCATTTGTCTTCAG
>NW_022103905.1:2881392-2888152 GCF_000313985.2 Echinops telfairi | reverse complement strand
CCCTCCTCTGCACACCTTATCCCTACCCTCTGGTATCGCTATTCCCACTCCTGTTCCTGGATTCCATGTGTCGTGAGTCCCCATCTCTTGTCTATGCTTGTGTACATGTTCCGGTCTAGTCTGAATTGAAAAGTAGTACTGGGGTCATGATAGTGGAGGGTGAGGAAGCCTCAAGGTACCAGAGGAATATTGTTTCATTGATGCTTTACCTGCGCTCTGGTTGACTCATCCCTTCCCTGTGGACCCTCTGTCGGGGGATTGTTCCATTGTCTACAGATCAGCTTTGGATTTCTGCTCCACACCACCTTGTTCTCAACCGTATTAATTTGTTTGTTTGTTTGTTTGTTTGTTATGTGTCTTCTGATGCCTATTACCTGGTCCCAATGACTCCTCCTGAATGTACCAATGGAGTGCTTCTTCCATGTAGGGTTGTTGCTTCTCTGCTGAATGGCTGAGAAGCTTTTAAAACTCCAAGCTTTTAAGACTCCAGACACTATATCTCTTAATAGCCAAGCCCCATCTGCATTCTTCACAACATTTGCTTATGCACCGCTTTATGAATATTTTATCTACATTAGTCCTTTAAATATATGACCTTGACTAGGTTATGTCCTCATCCGGTAAGCCAAGGTTGTGGTCTTCTTCTCCTGTAGCCCAGCTACATCATATAATGTATACTATGTAATCACCTGACAACTGCTCTTCTGAAATCTTAGTTAGTTCAAAGAAAGTGCAAGATTTTTTGGGTTCTCACCTCAGTGAATCTTCACACATTGACTAGGGCCTCTTTACCCTTTCCTTCATGTAAGGATGTTTTTGTTGCTGTGAACCTCAGTTCCTGTAGCTTAAGGTCTTCCAGGCATTTTATAAAACCAAACAAGAGTTTCAATTAACTAAGGAAAAATCTCTGCTTTGAGCAGTCTTCAAGAATAATCTACATGGGATCAAAATGACAGGAGCAGCTGGAAAGATTACAAATGAGCCTTAGAGGGCAATGGGTTAATGAGGGAAGACCAACTGGGCAAATGAGGGTGAACATGGTTACAAAACTCAAAGAGTGTGATCAATGTCATTGATTGTACACGTAGGAGCCGTTGGATTAGTTGTGTGTATGCTCAACAACAACACAATTAATTCAATTGTTTTTTAAAACAAATAGGCTCAGTGATGCTTCTCAGTGAATGCCATTCAGGACCTGCATCTGGCCAAGCCATCTCATACTGGTGCGTTAGAAATAGTAAGATTTCTTCCTTCACTTATGATCTGAGTTCTAAGTAGAGGGATAGTTGTAACTCTTCAGGATAGAATAACCAATTACCTGGGGGAAAATAAATTTGTGTCATCTACGTTAAGAAAAATGGAGCCCATGGACAATGGGAAATTTGAGTACATGTGTATTACTGTGGCCTATCCTTGTTCTCCAAAGTGATCTGAGAAAAATATTCTTTATTTTAGTAGCATTACTGAGGTCTAATGTACTTTTTCCTCAAATTCACTCACTAAAAGTAAATATATAGTCATACAACCATCATCACAAAACATTTTTTTAAATGTGTTATTTTCCAATTTTGATTAGAATTCATATTCATTCTTATTCATCTTCACGCTCTCCAACTTTATCACAACTTTTCTTTAGAATTGTCTCTTCCTATTCTGGTGAATATCGATCTCCCTTTCTGTGAACTCTATAGTGCTTGTCTACCTCTGACCCAGACTTTGGATATCAACTTAAGAAAGCCCCAACTTTCTCCCACGGAGTGGCTGATGGTTTCCAATTGCTGACCATCCGGTTGGGCAGCCCAACTCCTATCCTTTGCCCCCAAGGCTCCGTAGAAGTATCATTTGTACTCTTATATCTCCCATACTCTTGACCATACTACTTGAAATTCTATACCAGTGTGGAAAGTGCCATTAGATGAAATATTTCCTTATTGATTATTGAATGTATATTAGCTAATAGTACTGTATTTGTGTTAAGAGAAGATCCTTGCTTATATTGATCTATAAGGGTAAAGGTTTATGACACGTACAAAGTTGTTCAGCATAAATTATAATAATAACAATTATATACACATACTTAAATAGGATGGAATTAGAGGAGAGAAACCAAGCAAAAATGTTAAAATGTTAACACTTGGTGAATCTATGGAAAGTGTATGGGAGTTTATTGTGCAAATATACAACTTCACTGTAAATCTGGAATTTACAGGTGATTCCAATTCTAATTACGGCTAAGGCAGAGAACCACTGAACTTTTTAATTATTTTATTTGGAAAACATTTCAGTCACCTGAATGCTTTTAGAAACTCCAAATAGGTGGGCCCCACAAGCTAGATATTCTGCTAATTGGTCCAGGAATCTGAATTTTTAAATAGCCCCATAGATGAATTTAATATGCAGCCACTGCATCATAAGAATAATAACATTCAGCAATTACTTACCTTAACTTAGAGTGGATTTTTAGTCAGACTACGTTCCTCCCCTATTTGCATGTTTTTCTTTATTTCTCCTGTCACCTTTTTATACTTTTAAAATTTCCTTCAAAAGTACAGCAAGCTTCCAGAAACAACACAGGTCCCAATTAAATTTTAACTGTAATGAATTAATTAAGATGGAAGTAATTTCTTAAATGTAGCCATAATCATGCCACCTAGCTATATATACATATTGTCTCTACATGCACATAAACGATATGCATATTGTTTATAGTAAATGCACTAGTTTTTCCAATTATAATAGATGGAATGGGGAGTACATGTTCTGTCAAAGAGCCTTGCTAATTGCAATTTTTGACACATCCTTTAAGAAGAAAAATAAAAGCTGTCAGATACAGAGACAGTCATAAAGACTTCTAAGAAAAAGAAATATGGATAATTCTAAAATAGCATTTGAGATAAAAGATGCTAAGAACTTAGGGGGAAGGCACACATTACAGAGGACAAGATGTCAAATACTAATATTTAAATTATAAGCAGAGAACCTGACAAGGGGTATAGTTAAAGGTTAATATCAAGAGAAGGGGGAAAACTAACCTACCAAATGAGAGGAATGCTTATAAATCACATATCAAGGAAGGGCTTAATATAGAAAGATGATTAAAATTCCCCAATAAAACAAAACCCAATTTTTAAAAGGCAAAGGACTTGAATAGTTATTTCTCCAAAGAAGGTATACAAATGGAAAAATAAAATGTCTTAAACTTGATTGTGGTAAAGATTGTACAACTCCAGAGAACTCCTCCAGAAGAAGGATACAGTGGGAGGGCTTGCATTATTTGACTTCAGCACATACTATACAGCCACAGTTGTCAAACCCCATGGTATTGGTACAATGACAGATACTCAGTCCAATGGAAAAGAACTGAAAATCCATAAATGAAATCATCAGCATACAGAAACTGCTCTTTGCTAAGGGCCCAAAAAATTTCAAATGGGAAGCAGATGCCCTCTTCAACAAGTGTGCTGGAAAAAATGGATATCTACCTGCAGAAAAATGAAACAAGACCCTTATCTCACTCCATGCACAAGAATAAACTCAAGGTGGATCACAGACCTCCAGGTAAAACCCCAAACTACTAGGGCCATCAATGAGGGAATTGGGACAAACCTGAGAACTTTGGTGCAGGGAACACATAGGCTATCAGAATTAGGAAACAACACAAATACAGATGAGTCACAAATTGACAAGTGGGATATACTGAAGATAAAACACCTATGTACATCGAAATAATTCACCAAGAGAATAATAAGAGAGCCACCGACTGGGAAAACATCTTTAGCAATGACACATCAGACAAAGGCCTTATTACTAAAATCTACAAAATACTCTGCCAGCTTCCAAAAAGAAAAAACTAAAGTTTTTTAGTTAAAGCCACTGAATTGTACACTTAAAAATAGCTAACGTGACAAATTTTTATATTATTTCTCTTCTAGATAGGGGGTACGTGTCCTGTCAAAGAGCTCTGCTAATTGTAATTTTTGAGGACCAGCATTTCACAGCCTTGAGAGAGAGAGGCTGTCAGACAGTTATAAAGGACTCCCAAGAAAAGGAAATAGGGATATTCTAAGATAGCATTTGAGATCAAAGATACTAAGAACTTAGGGAGAAGGCACGTTACAGAGGACAAGATGTCAAATACTAATATTTAAATTATAGGCAGAGTAAATGAAAATCTTCAACCACAAAACAAGTCAACGGAGATACTTAAACATGTTTGAATACAGAGGGACAGATGACCCTGTAGAAGGATTCAACAGGAGGAAAACACCAAAGACAGAAAAGAGAGAGTCAGGGACTCACCGAGTCTTGGTCAAGACAAGATTCTAAATGGAACCAGACCATTTCCTCTTTTTATTTTTGTATAAAGCCCTTCAGCAGTTCTTTAAAACTACAGCATGAGTTCTTGAAAAGCAATGAGATGCAAAACTTGTATAAAGAACAAAAAGAGAGTCTACATGGGGCAAATCGTCTACTTTGAATCGTTATTCTGGAAACTAATGACAACTACAGGAGAAAGCCCAGGCTTTCCACACTCACAAAGAGTTAGTGTCTCAGAAGCCCACAGGGGCAGCTCTAACCCTGTCCTTGAGGGCCACTTTGGCTCAGACTTGACTCGATGGCAGTGAGTTAGTTGTTTGTGGTTTTATAGGGTTGCTGGAAGTGGGAATTGACTTGGTGGCAGTGCGTTTGGGAGTGACAGCTAGAATTTCACATTTGTGAAGGATTCCTGAGCATCACAGACTCAAGTTGAAGTTTGCTCCAGTATGATCACTCTCGTGGGTGTTATTCCTGTGTTATAAAAGACCCCCGTGAATTAGGATGACATTTACAAGACCCCGGTGAAATCTGTTGAGGACCCTGAGATTAGCAATCGATTCTCTCTTTTCCTGAGTCGTCACCCGCCATAAATTGAGAAGAGAAACTAGTGAGACTGGTAAACTATTTTGATACCTTCTTTAATAACACTCTGAATTCATATACTAGTGTGATTAATTACTGTGGGTGTACGATCTTCAATGGTTCTTTATTCTCTCCACCGTCATTCAGGCAGGGGCAAAAGTAAGGATAAAGTTTCTCAGTGAAAGTGCTATCGAAGGTATAAATGTGGGTCATGGTTGTACTATTGTAGAAGGACAACTGGCCCCCTTCATAGTCCAGGTAAATCCCCACCTTTTCGATGCTCTTGGTCAGTTTCAGACTACAGGAAGGCAAATCCAGCGCCTTTAGATCAGTTTGGTTCCTTAGCCTTAAAAGCCAGAATCCTTGTTCAGGAGTCAGGGGACAACTGCCCTTCCGAATAATGGATTCTTTGACAACGCCAACTGTCCATTTTGTCTTCTTTGCCACTTCTACTTCCCAGTACCACCTTCCAGATGTGAAGCCTTTGGAGCCCAGCACAGCTACGCTTGAGTCAAACCTCTCTGGATCATCAGGCAGTGTCTGCTTAAGGTCGCCATGCCACACACTGGTTCCGTTTTTGGAGATCACTAGATTTGGGTGGGAAGTTTTAGGGTCCAAAGTTAGTGGAGATAAGCCTAGTTTCAAAAAAGAGAAAGTAGGGTATGGGAGAAAAGAGTTGAATGTAAATTCTCATAATAAAAAACTATTTCTATAGACAACAACTTCTATAGACACCCGTCCCTCAATACTCATATGCTCTTAGGCTGTCAGTGGATAAATTACTTATATACGTATATTGTTTTGGGAATCCATATTGTTGACTTTCAGACTTTTTTATATTTGTGGTAAAAACCAAACTTTTCTGGTATGCAAAGTGTGTTGTAGTAAATAAAATAATACAAATCTTTTCAATACGTACTAGTAAGTATAAGAACATAGAAATGGTAAAAGGGTAAAAGATTATCCCAGAAAAACATTCCATGGAAAATAAGGGCATTTTAATACACATGAGATATATTGGGGTCACTTTGGGCAAACAAAAGGGGGACATAAGTTAAAAATAGCAAATCATGAGAAATGGAATAAGGCCTTCCTGGTTATTAGAGGCACGTCAGACTGAACTAACTCGGAAAGCGTTTAGAGAACAACGGTCAAGTGTTTATAAATGGTTCAAAAGATAATGGGAGTTGTAGAAACTGTTAACTTGGCAAATAGTTTACTAGTGTCTGGATGAGAGAGGGAAAATCGTGATGTTGTTAGTTGCCATAGAGTCTGTTTGCACCCATAGCGACCCTATGCACCACAGAACAAGCAACCCCGGTACCGCACCATCCTCACAGTTGTTCCTATGTTGGAGCCCATTGTTGCAGCCACTGTGTACATCCATCTTGTCCAGAGCCTTCCTCTTTTTCGCAGCCCCACTACTTTACCAAATGTGATGTCCTTCTCGAGGGACTGGAGAAAGACAACCTGTCCTTCCTGACAACATGTTCAAAGCACATGAGACGAAGTCTCGACGTCCTTGCCACTAAGGAGCTCTGGTTCGTCCAAGACAGATGTGTTGGCTCTTTGGGCAGTGTGTGGTACTTTCAGTGTTCTTCCCCAGCACCACAATGCAAACATGTTGTTTATTCTTTGGTCTTCTTTATTCAATGTCTAACTTTTACATGCATACGAGGCCATTGAAAATACAATGGGCTCCCATCTAAGTACTAACCAGGCCCAACCCTGCTTAACTTCCGAGATCAGACGAGATCGGGTGCGTTCAGGGTGGTGTGGGAGGCCTGGTAGGGCATGATCAAGGGTAATGTAACAAAGAGGAAGTGCTGAAACCCTGGTGGGGACTGAGCATGATAGTGGG
>NW_022103905.1:2878982-2880147 GCF_000313985.2 Echinops telfairi | reverse complement strand
TGTGCTTTACACAATTGATGTATGTATGGATTGTGATAAGAGTTGTATGAACCCCTAATAAAACGATTTAAAAAAAAAAGAGAGAGAAGGATTGCAAAAAAAGAAGAAAATACAATGGTTTGAGTTAGGCATACCTTAGTCCTCAAAGTAGCCTCTCTGCTTTTCAACACTCTAAAGATATCTTGTGGAGCAGATTTACCTAATGCAGCTCATTGCTTGATCTTTCAACTGTTTCTTCCATGAACACTGATTGTGAATCCAAGGAAGAAGAAATCCTTGACAACTTCAGTCTTTTCTCCACTTATCATGATGTCACCTATTGTCTAGTTGTGAGGAATTTTGCTTTCTTTATTTGAGTAGTAATTCCACCCTGAAGGTAGCGATCTTAGATCTTTATCAGGAAGTGCTTCAAGTCCTCACTTTCAGCAAGCAAGATTGTGCTATCTGCCTATGAAAGGTTGTTAAGAAATCTTCCTCCAATCCTCATCCTGCATTCTTCTTTCTATAACCCAGGGTCTTGGATTATTTGCTCAGCATACAGACTGAATAAATTCGGTGAGAGGATACAACCTTGGTGTGCATCTACTATGTCCCTGTTCTGTTTGAACAACTGCCTCTTTATCCAGGTATAGGTTCCACATGAGCACAATCAAGTGTTCTAGAATTCCCATAGACTACCCATAGTTTGTTATGACCCACATAGTCAAATGCCTGGGCATGGTCAACGAAATACAAGTAAACATCTTTGTGGTATTTCCTGCTTTCAGCCAAGATCGATTTGACATCAACAATGATATCCCTTGTTCCATGTCATCTTCTGAATCCACTTGAATTTCTGGCAGTTTCCTGTCAATGTACTGCTGCAACCGTTGTTGGATGACCTTCAGCAAAATTTTACTTGTATGTGATATTAGTGATATAGTTCTATAATTTGAGCATTCTTTTGGGTCTCTGTTTTTGGAATGGGTACAAATATGGATCTCTTCTATTATGGATCCTACATTATAGCTCCTACTATAATTGTAAAGACAATGCAGGAATATCATTAACAACTTTATGTCAATAAAGGTCATAACTTCGATGAAACAGATAAATTCTTTAAAAGACACAAAGTTCAGCAACAAAGCCCACATAGAAGAAGCACACCAGTCTCTGTGATCATGAG
>NW_022103905.1:2874912-2877870 GCF_000313985.2 Echinops telfairi | reverse complement strand
AACAGAACCTTATGTACAACAGACCTTATGTACAACAGAACCTTATGTACAACAGACCTTATGTACAACAGAACCTTATGTACAACAGAACCTTATGTACAATGCATAGCGACCTTATGTACAACAGAACCTTATTACAACAGAACCTTATGTACAACAGAACTTATGTACAACAGAACCTATGTACAACAGACCTTATGTATAACAGAACCTTATGTACAACAGACCTTATGTACAACAGAACCTTATGTACAATGCATAGCGACCTTATGTACAACAGAACCTTATGTACAACAGACGTTATGTACAACAGACCTTATGTACAACAGAACCTTATGTACAACGCATAGCGACCTTATGTACAACAGAACGAGACAGCACATACTCCTGCCCCATCCTCACAATGGTTATACTTGAGACCCATGGTTGCAGCCACTGTGTCAATCCATCTCATCGAGAGTCTTCCTCTTTTTTGCTGCCCCTCTACTTAACTATACAAAATGCCATTGTCCAGGAATTGGTATCTCCTGACATGTCCAAAGTACATAAAAGGAAGTCTTGCCATCCTTGCCTCTAAGAAGCACTCTGGCCATACTTCTTCCAAGACAGATCATTTTTATCCTTTTAGCAGTCTAGGGTACTTCTACATTCTTTGGCAGCACCACAATTCAAATGCATCAGCTCTTCTTCAATCTTCCTTATTCAATGTCCAACTTTCACATGCATAGGAGACCAGTAGAAATACCACGATTTAGGTGAGGCGCACCTAAGCCCTCAACGTAACCACCCTGCTTTTCAGCACTTTAAGGGGGTCTTGTGCAGCAGAGCGACCCAATGGAGCGTGTCCTTTGATCTCGACTGCTGCCCCATGAGCACTGATTGTGAATCCAAGCAAGACAAAATCCTGACGACTTCCATCTTTTCTGCCTTGATGTCTCCCATTGGTCTGGTTGTGAGGATTTTGGTTTTCTTTACATTGAGTTGTAATCTCTATTCAAGGCTACAGTCCTTGATCTTTATTAGCAAGTGCTTCAAGCCCCAGTCACCTTCAGCAAGCCGGGTAGCGTCATCTGCATGTCAAAGGTTGTTAATAAATCTTCCTCCAACCCGAACGCCTCATTCGTCTTCATATAGCCCAGCTCATGTTATTTGTTCAGCATACAGTTTGAATAAATACTGTGAAAGGATACAACCCTGATGTACTTCTTTCTTGATTTCAAACCAAGCAGTATGCCCTGATTCTAGTCAAATGACTTCCATGCATAAGTTGATCCACGTACAAGTTCCACATGAGCACAATCAAGTGTTCTGGAATTTCTATTCTTCTCAATGTTATCCATACTTGGTTATGATCCACACAGTCAAATGCCTTGGCAGTGTCAATAAAACACAAGTAAATATTTTTCTGTTATTCCCTGCTTGGAGCCAAGATCCATCTGAATGTCAGCAATGATATTCTTTGTTTCACGTCCTCTACTGAATCTGGCTTGACTTCCTAGCAGCTTCCACTCCATGTACTGCTGCAATTGTTGTGGAAGGATCTTCAGCAAAACGTTACTTGCATGTAATATTAATGATCTTATTCAGTACTTTCTACACTCTGAGTCACCTTTCTTTGGAACGGATACAAATATGGATCTCTTCCAGTCAGTTGGCCGGGTACATGTCTTCCGAATTCCTTGGCATAGACTAGGGAGTCCTTCCAGTGCTTCATCGGTGTGTTGAAACATTTTCATTGGTGTTTCGCCAGTTCCTGGAGCTTTGTCTTCCACTAATGCCTTCAGTACAGCTTGGACTTCCTCTTTCAGTACCATCACTTAGTAATTATATGCTATCTCTTGAAATGGTTGCGCATCGACGAGTTCTCACCCAAAAACAGATGAACTAAATAGCCCTAAATCGCTTAAATAAATTCAATTTATTGTCAAACTCCAGACCCAAATGGCTTCATTGGTGATGTTTCTTAAATATTTAAGAAAGAAATAATATCAATTTTATACAAACTCTTCCAGAAGATAGGAGGAGGAAGTTATGAGGTTAGTATAACCTTGATTTAAAACCAAATTAAGACATTACGAGAAAGAAACACTGTAGATTAATATTCCCTATGGACATAAACACAAAACTTCTTAATAAAATGTTAGCAAATCTAACCCAATCAACTATATAAAAGAATTATAAATCAATACCAAGTGGGATTTACCCTAAGAATGCAAGAAGAGTTAACCATTTAAAACACTGTAAAAAAAACCTCAGTAATTGATTTTGAGCCCCATCCCACCCACCCCCATGCGCCACCCCCCAAAAGAAAAACAAATCCCTATATAATCATCCCAATATATGCAGAAAAAGCATTTGAGATACTGGAACACCTACTTAGGATTTTTTTTTAATTTGGAAAACTAATACTAGAAGGAAATTTCTCAATTTTCTCATAGATTCTAAAGGAATCTATGAAAAGTCTACAGCTAACAATATACAATGGTGGGGAAAACATGAATCTTTCTTCTCTATGTTTGATAAGAAAATGCTTATTCTAATCACTTCTGCTCAAAAAAGTACTAGTTATGGAACAAAGAATATTAAAGGTATAAACACTGGAAAGGAATAAATAAAACAGCCTTTATATGTGATATGATCATCTACATAGAAAAATCTCAAGGAATCCACAAAACCAATAAATTATCTTGAAAGCTACAGGATGCAAAGTCAACATTCGAAAATCAATCATAGTTACGGAGTGAGTGCAGCTATAAACAATTAGAAACTTAAAGCTTTAAAAGTATTATTTGCAATAGTAACGAAAAGCCACAAAATACTTCGGTATAAATTCTAGAAAAATATGTGCATGTAAAAAATTGCTGAGATAATTTAAAGAGCAGATAAATAAATGGATAAATATACCATATCTATGAATCAGAAAACTCTTATGATTAAGATGTTAATTCTCTCCAAGGT
>NW_022103905.1:2841355-2874437 GCF_000313985.2 Echinops telfairi | reverse complement strand
TCATAGTTGATTTTTTACAAAGATACCAATGTTATTTCATACTTTGTTGACAAAATAATAGTTATTAAAATAAATGATGTTATAACGAATGGATATCCACATCCTTGCTCTTTACCTCATACTTATCTATGAAAATTAAGTGTAAATTGGTCATAGGCTTAAATATGAGAGCTAAAACAATAATACTTCTAGACCAAAGTATAAGAAAAATAATCTTTTTTTTCTTTTTCTTTCCCTTGGAGTAAGGAAAGTTTTATAGGACAAAAAAAGGACGAATTATAGAAGAAGAATAAATTGGCCCTTTTCAAATTTAAGTTATTGTTCTTTGAAAAAGGCCTTTTAAGAAAATAAAACTACCAGCTACAAATTTATATCTAATAAAATATTATCCTTTACAACTTATTCATAATAAAAAGGGCCCAATAAAAAGAGAGAAAAGGTTGAAGGCAATCAAAATAGACACATGAATAACAATTAAGCATATAAAAAGATACTCAACATCTTTTAATCACTAGAGAAATTAAAACCAAAATGAATTTCTGCTATAATGGTTAAATTTTAAGACTGTCATTATCAAATTTTGGTGAAAATGTGTAATAATTAGCACTCCCACTCATGGGGAAATAGAAAATGGTAAGTCTACTCTACAAAAATAATTTGGTAATTTCTTTTCAAGTTAATCATACACTTAGCACATAATCCAGGAATCTGACAGCCAAATATTTACACACACACCCCACAAATTAAAACATTTGTTAACAAATGATCAGGCAACTGTATTCACAATAGCTCCAAACTGAAAACAGCCTGGTGTTCATAAGTGGTTAATGACCAAGAAAACTGGAATAAAAAATAAATGACAATTGATTTTTTTAAAATGACTATGGATTGATACAAGCAAAAACATGGGTGAATCTCAAAACACAGTATCTGAGTAAGTAAAATCAGACAGGAGAGATGGCAAAATACATTATTCTATTATATGAAATTTCAGAAAAGACAACGAAATAGCGTTAAACAGATCAGCACTTGTTAGGGCGTGGCTGCAAAGGGGCATGGAGAAATTTGGGGGGTTGATAAAAAATGTTCTGTATCTTTATTTTGAAGACATTTACATAACTTACTCCATTTGTCAAGAATCATCAGATTTTACAATGAAAGTTGGTGAATTTTACTGAATTGCACCTCAATGAAGGAGCCTTGGTGGCCCAGGGGGAAAGCACTTGGCTGCTAACCGGAAGGTCAGCAGTTCGAAGCCACCAAGCACTCCACAGGGGACAAGTAGGGATGTTTCCATGAACCTTGGGAGCCCTTTGGAGCAGTTCTCCTTTGTCCGAAGGGTCGCTGTGAGTCGGTACTGACTTGACAGCAATGGGTTTGGTTTGGTTGGGTAGGGTTGTGGATACTTCAGTGTCAATTATTGGGGAGGGGGGGTATTATTAGGGACATCGCTTTGAGGTTTTTCAATAAATTGGTAATTACAAATAATAATGTTGAGTCTATATGGATTCTATAAATAACTATTTAGAACTATGTATTTTATAAAAAATCTTTACTTAGAACTTTATAATATTCTTAATATGCCACTTTAAGTTTTTCTCCCCCTACTTAGTCCTTAGGTATCTATAGGAACACAGACACATTAGACACATGTAGTGGCATAATTGACTTTTCCCTGGATCACTAAAGATTTCTAAATAATCTCCTGAAATATTACATTCTGTTTTGAATATCAAGTCCGAGGGCACCTTTAACAACTCTATGTACATATTAACAGTTCCCCCAGGAACTTCATTTTGCAGGGGAGGGGGCAGAGAAACCATAGGGATTTATATAAATTATTTATCAAAAAAAGAGGATACCTTTTGGCTATTGCCAAATTTTATAAAACAATCCAATGCAAGTACAGATTACAAAGTTATTCTGTTACTTCTTGGCTGAACTCGATCCTTCCCCGATCCCAGACTCTGAAATACTAATTAGGGCCACAAAATAGACTGCACTAAAGAAACATCAATTCCAGGAATCAATAGATATTAACCACTAATACCTGGAGAAAGGATGCACTGCATGTTCTTCCATATCATGTACTGCATAGGACCTTTGTATTGGCCTAGGTTCAGCTTTCTGGTGATAAGCTCTCTGGGTGCCAGGACCCTCATTCCTTGCACCAAGCTGCAGGAGACATAAATCATTGATTACCAGACCTCTCCAAGGACTGAAGGGATGGTATTATGAATACCACAGGGAAACACTTACCTATCTAAGAAATCTGTGATGTCCTAGTAGAGGGAAGGGGAAATAGAGAAGTCAGATGATTGTTCAGCAGTTCCAGAAACCCCTTTGGTCATATTGGCTACTACCATAATTTGATCAATACTGCGCTCTTGGCTAGATGGACCCATCCCATCTCCAACTCCTCTTATCATCCATGAACACCGAGACTCCCCAATCTAGCTCAGGACAAACCAGCCTCACCTCTAATCTAATTTTCTAAAGTTCCCTTTTACAGCAAATGAGAGAGACATCAACAGGACAATTATTAAGGCTAAACTGAATTTTGCCAAATAGTCCCAGAAGAAAAGCACAGTAAATAGTTCACCCCTAAGGCCAGTTTCCCTCACTCTGGCTAACTAAGAGCTTTAGAGGGGATGTTTCAGGTGGCCAAGGTTGCCCATCAGCCTCTTAAACAGATCAATATGTGATTGCTGAGGGCCAATCGAAGATACAACTATGGTTGCAATATTCTCATTTTTAAGAAATAAAGCTTCCGTTCTCCTTCTGAAAAAAAAATTTAATAATATATCCAGGCAATCCCAGACTTACAAGAGCATTCTACTACTATCATTGCATCGTAAGTTCGTTCTGATATAAGTCAAGTATCTCGATTTTGTTTTCATTATTATTGATTTTTATGAACAGGGTCTTTATAAACTCTCTCTTAATTTTCCATGTGGGGTTGGTAGGAGAATCATAGCATCAGCAAATTACATGCTGCAGCATTATATGTAGTACATATTACTAACATCAACTGTGCCCCCAAAGCCCACAGTGTTCGGCTTATCATAAGCTCAGAAACCCTGTAAACTGGGGACTGCCTGTACTACGAATACATTTTACTGCCTTCTTTGGGAGGGTGAAAGTAAAGCCTACTACTGAGCACATGGCAAAGCAAGCCTCCTGCTTCCCGCTTAGAGAAGAGTAAAACCACAGTAGCAGTGGTTTCCCCCCCTAGCTTGGGCGTGGCATTGAAAAGCCAGCTCTGGCCCCCTCCAACCCCCTTGGTCTTGATACAACTGCCTGCCTCCTTTGGGTGCCAAAGCTGTGTATCTTTACGGGAGCGGACAGCCCCCTCTTTGCCCTGGGGAGTGCCTGGCAACCCAATGGGTAGCCCAACTATGCCACCCCGGCACCTTCTCCCCACTTGAGAATACCCATAACTCAGGCTGCTTTGGAGCCTCACTTTGAGAAAGTCGAAGGAGTTCTGCTGTTCCATCCGGGACTGGATGCTCCCCAGCATCTCCTTGTTCAGCAGACACTGCTCTTGAAGTTGGTTCAGGTTCAGCTCCATCTCCTCATTGAGGCCTCTCCCGTCTTCCTGCAGCTCATTTAAAATATCCTTTTCCTTGCTGTGCAGGAACTGATGCAGCTTTAGAAACTCCAAAGAGATGTGTTGTTGCAGATGAAGCTTGTTTTCCTGGAAACCTCCAGGGAGCATCACCATGGTAATTACTGAGATTAGCACTTGGGAATGGGGGCTCATACCAACATTCACACAATTTAGAAAATATCACAAGGGGGATATCCATAGAAATGACTCTTAGGTACCAACAGTTAACTATTTTAGAGGGACTTCCTCCTCGTTTCTTGACATACTTTAACAGCTCAGGATGAAATATTCAACAGCGGTCGTCACTAAAGACATTCAGGCAGCCAGAAAATGCATGCAGGTAGTCCACAGGCAAGAGATACAGATTAAAACATCATCTCACTCCAGCACGAATCACAATGATTTAATATTTAAAAATTAAAACCCAATAAAACCAACAAAGGCTGGTAAAGCTGTGGGGAAAATGGGGCTCTCAGACTCTGCTGGAAGAATTGTAAAATGGTACCAACACTGGAAAAATGGTCTGGTGCTTATTTAAAAAGTAAGCAATGGAGCTATCACCTCAAAAACCCAAACTCACTTCCACTGAGTCAATCCTAACTCATAGCACCCTTATAGGGCAGGGTAGAAGTGCCCCGATGTGTTTCTGAGACGACATCTTCACAGGAGTAGAAAGTCTCCTGTGGAGTGACTGGTGGTTTTGAACTGCTGACCTTGCAGTTAGCAGCCCAGTGCATAAACACTATCCCACCAGGCTCCTGGAAATACCACATGGCCCAGCAATTCCACTACTAGCTAAATATCCTAGAGAACTAAGAGTCATGCTATCAATAAATAAACGCATACCTATTCCAGTGAAATGCTATTTACAACGACAAAAAGATGGAAACAACCCAGGTGTCCATGAAGGAATGGGTAAACTATGACACATGACAACCAAAGAAAGACTACAAGATTAAAGAATAATGAGGAATCCACAAAACATTTCCACCATATGGAGGAACCTGGAGGACATTATGCTGAGTGGACTAAGTCAACCACAAAAAGACTAATATTGTGGTTCCACTATAGAAAGGCTAGAAAAAGGGTGACACACAGAAAGTAATATTCTTTGACGATTGCCAGGGGTGAAAGAGGAAGGAGGGGAAAAATCACTAACTCTCACTCACTGCCATTGAGTCTATATATATCTACTATATATCTGTATATATTTTCAGCACCTCCAAATACATAGGTAGAAATATCGTCTGCCACACCAATACATGCTGATGGATGTACTCGCATACACCATCCCGCATCTGTTCAGCTTGCATATCTACTTATGCCTCCTCTTATTGTTGTTTGCATTGCAGGATTGTGTGTGTATAGTATTTACCGTTGCTTCCTTTCACTCTTGCAAACCTCCCAGCGTCTTCCTTGTCTAGGTCATGTGCTGACTTTACCCTTATTGTGTATTGCCTTTCACTCTACCCACCTGTGTACCACAAGGTCAGCTGTTCGAATTCACCAGCTGCTCCAAGGGAGAAAGATGAGGCTGCCTAGTGCTATAAAGATTTAAAGTTCAGGAAAACTAAAGGGACCATTTACCCTGTCCTTTCTGGGCCCTGTGAGTTGGAATCAACTCAAAGAATATTACTTTCTGTGTGTCACCCTTTTTCTAGCCTTTCTATAGTGGAACCACAATATTTGTCTTTTTGTGGTTGACTTAGTCCACTCAGCATAATGTCCTCCAGGTTCCTCCATATGGTGGAAATGTTTTGTGGATTCATCATTATTCTTTAATCTTGAGTCTTTCTTTGGTTGTCATGTGTCATAGTTTGTTTATCCATTCCTTCAGGGACACCTGGGTTGTTTCCATCTTTCTGTCACTGTAAACAGTGTTGGTCCCATGGCTTTCTCCTCCAGCTTGTTTATCCCGCCTATTTTACTGCTTCTATCTTCATTCCCCCTCTTATATAACTTGATCCCATGATCCATCATTATAATTGCACTCTTAAAATAGTTTGAAATCCCCCCTCCTGTCGCTCACACTTTCGGGGTTCACTCCTACTCTCAACATCACTACTTCCCGTCTTATTTGTTGGGACCACCTACTCCCAGAAGCTCTAAATATTACTTGATATTCTGTCCCGGGCTCTTTTCCTTTGCCATATTAAACTCTCTTTCTTATCAATAGCTTGTCTTTATCTTCAACTGATACCAACTTCTGAGCTCTGGATTCTTGTAGATGACTGCCCATTTGGCATCTGCTCACCCCTCTCATCTAACCAACCAGTGTGTCCGGGGAGTTTCTCTCAGAAGCAGATGTAGAGTGGTTTGTTTCTCTGTATACTCATTGCCTCTTTAGTCCAGGCTACCAGGATCATTCGCTGGGATGACTACAGTATCTTCCTAGCCATTGCCTTTATCATTCCCCAGCTCAATTCATTCTCCACAGAGCTGGGAGTGTGTTGTTGTGTTTTCAAAATGAGAAGAAACCATGTCCTGCTTGAATGGCTTTGCATTATTCACAGAGGGAATTTTAAATCCCCTCCTGCACAATCGGGTCCGTGGCTGCCTCTCCAATTTCATCTCACTCATGGTGCTGGATCCCGTTTTACTGGCTTTCTGTCTGTTTCATGCAACAGCTAGCTTCCTTCCCTCGATTTCCCTAGAATAGTCTGCTCCAGGTCACCTCCTCCCTGGTCCCTTTACTAAGTTATTTATCCTGCAAGTCTCAATTTTTAGAAGGTGACTTCTTCGAGGACAAGCCTCACATCCAGTCTAGATTAGGTTCATCATTAGAGTCCTACATGCTTTCATAGCACAAATACCTTTGTGGTATTTTTCACGGTTGTTACTTTATGGTTAGCCATGGGATTATTTAATATTCCTCCCATCCCCAGACCTAATACAAGGTGGCTTCAAAAAGTTCATGGAAATATGAAGAGATCAGGGAACTGTTTGACATCCCCTTATAGACTGTTTGATCCCCTCAATAAATATTTGATGAATGAGTAATGCTGACTAATAGTGGAACTAGGAACTCTTAAAATGGCTGCAAGATGGTTTGGAGACCTCATTTCTTTCACCTGTCCTTCTTTCCTTCATTCTACCTGTTTTTCTTCCAGGTGCCCAACGTCAGAGAAGTCTCCTTCATAGAATAATGAATGAAGAAATAGAACTACCAATTTAGACTTCCCAACTAGAAACCAAATAACAAATCCCCACCCGTTAATGTTGTCCTAGAGTTCCTACCTAATTTACAACAACATTGTTATTTTTTAAATCCAAACCTATAATTCCATGGTATATGTTTGTCTCTGTGAACTGCAGACAAGAAAGGTCTATTTTGAGGCTACAAAAAAATAAACTAGAAAGTTACACAATAGCCTTATTCACTTTGAGGGCAGCTACAGAAAAATCAGATCAAATGGGAAAAGCCAGCAACTTAAGAGATTTGGGTCCGAATACTGGTGATCCACCTAATGGAAAGTTCTATATTTATTTGGACAGAGCGAACTTTAGTGGAGTTTTCTTAAACGTTCTTTATATTAGCATAGATTAAAAAAAAAAAGAATCACCAGACAGATCACAATCCCACAACAATCACCTTGCAGTTGAGACAGAGAACCAGAGCATTGAGGTGACAAGCTGTTCTCTCTGTCTACACAATTACTGGGAACCTGCTCCACTTCCACATGCCTTCCCACCCTACACCGGCAGTTTGCTAATTCTGTCACTCAGGTACGTGAGGAACTATATTTAGTAAAGAATGATAAAATATGCATATCCACCCCACCTAATTAAGGTTACAAAGAGCTGTACTCCGTTCTAGTTCGCAGCCCCTTCACCTGCTCCTCACCTTGCAATCAGCAATCGCAGCCTTCTGCATGTTCTTGAGGGCCTGGAGTTCCTTGTGGGTTGCCTCCAGCTGGTTTTGGTGGGTGCTAAGCTCCTCCTGGAAATACCGAGTAGAATTAATTCACCAGCCAGGTGGAAGAAGAAAGGTCCTGAGAATGCTCCGAGGAGAATATCCTCTCCCAAAGCCCCATGCACCAGGGAAAATGCAGAACTTCTGCATGAAGAGCCTTTCCCTTTCTCTGGATCCGAATTCCTGTATCTTTTGAGAATTAGGATAATGACCAGTAGTGGAAAACTTCGTTTTGCCCTCTTGTGACTCCCTACAGGAGTTTGAATGGCATGACACGCGGCTTTCCACTCTAGTTACATGGTCCTCACTAGCTATGCTCTTATAATATGCCCTGCACTTGGGGCACGCCTTTCTTCTTTCGGCCCCAAACAAATCCATCCTCTCCGCAGGGGAAGGAGGAGGCTTTCTACTCCGGTACAGTTTCAGTCTTGGAAACCCACAGGGACAGTGCTATTCTGTCCTATAGGGTCACTAGGATTAAGAATCAACTTGGTGGCAGTGAATTTGAGTTTTGCCAAAAATCTTCTCGGAAGTTCTAAACACTTAAGAATGACAGATGCCATCATATTTTGCTCTCCGTAGTATACTAGTTTATATTGGCTATATGGCTGTTCATTGTAAACTTGACTCTATTTTGAGAGCAAGAGCAATATCTTATACATCCACGTGAGGGAGTTTCAAAAATCTCGCCTAAAAATGGAATTAGGAAACAACAGCATTTTCCCACAAACTTTTTGAAGTCTCCGTGTATTTTCCACGGTGCCTAGCGAGCGTGTTCATGGCAGGATTGGGTAAATGTTTGATTGATGCAGGGAGTAGGCCCGAGTTCCTGCACTGTCTCTTTCCCATACGCTGCAACTGGAGAGAAAGACCGGTGCAAGATGTGCTTTCTGAACACTGGGAGCTTTCTAATTATTTGAATAAAGGGGTGGGGTGGACGAGCGAAGAAGCCATCCAACAGATTTCCCCCAGCTTTCTCAAGGATTCCTCAGGGCCCAGGGCTCACGCACCATGAAGTACCGGACAGCATCAGAGATCTGCATGAACTCCTTCGATTTCCCCACAGACAACCGAGAATCCTTGCACTGAAAGCAGATTAGCTTCCCATCTAGCTTACTGAACAGCTTCAGGGTCTCGCCGTGTTCTGGGCACTGTGGATTGCCTTTGATTGAGGGGAGCTTCCTAATCTTCTCTACCAGCTTCTCCACTACAATGTTGAATGTACAGTTGTTATAAAGACATAGCATCTTGCACTCGGGGCAGAAGGTTTCCTTTATGTGCTTCTTCCAAAAGTCTTGGATACAGATCTGGCAGAAGTTGTGGCCACAGGTTAGCATCAGCGGATCACGAAACCAGTCATGGCACAGTGGACAGTGTAGCTCCTGCGTGATGTCTTGGATCTGTGCCTTAGAGTATATCTGGGTTATTGTGTCATTCAGCTCAACGAGGTTGCTGGCATCCATGGAGGAGGAGTAGGAAGATACCTTTGGAAAAGAACAGCTAAAATCAGTTCCCATTGCTTGCTGCGTATCTCAGCATTCCAGGATCATGGGCTTGGTTTCTAAAGAAGCTGACAATCGGAGCAGCCACAGTAAAAAGCATCAATCCTAGCATCATAGTTAATTAGTACTCACAATGCTATTTAAGTTTCACTAGAAAGCCAAGGCAGGGAGAGAATGAGTACTCAAAGGAATATATTTTTTCCCTCCCGCTCCCTACTTTCTCCAGGATCATTTGCAAAGTTGTTTGTTTGTTTGTTTTAAATTTATCCCTTTTTTATTTTCTAGAGATCATGTACTCAATATTAAAAAATCAACATGGTTGGGTTTCAAAGTTTCTCAAAGTCATTGTCATAAACGTATCATGAACCATCCATTTCTCCTAGCATGCACCACTTATTTTGACCCTCCCTTGGATGCTAAAGCTAATAGGCAAGGGTCCAGGGACTCAAAATGGGGCTGAGAGGTAGGGACTCGAAATAGATGTCTGATCTCAGTCTGGGTCTGATCTCTGATGTCTGATCTCAGTCTGGGTCTTGTTTGTCAGAACCTAAAGTAGTCATATTTTTTCTTTGAATGCCCTTCCATGACCTTTCCATCATTTTTTCCAGGTGTTTTTTGTTTTGTTTTGGTTTTTCCTGAAACTTGTATCAAAAAATGTCAGAATTTCTCACTCTAGTCTCTTTTATTCTCTCTCATGTGCTCTAACTTCATAAATACCCATGCTTTCCTCTGGAAATTTTCTCCCATCCCTGTTTTATAGGTGGTATTTGTTTATTTTTTTAAAACATATTTGAATGATATGAGTTCTTCCCAAATAAGCTATTTGCAAGACCAGCTTTGTATAACCTCTGCTAGAAAATAGGGATTACTTTGATCATAATAGCTAGTATTGGCAGAACATTTACTTTGTAAAATACCATGTAGTAATAGATGCTAACCAAAAGGTCAGCAGTTCAAACCCACAAGCCATTCCATGGTGGGGAAAGAAGTGGCAGTCGACGTAAAAAAAAAATATGGTGCTTGAAACACATAAGTATCATCTAATTCTTCAATATTTCCTCCCCCTATTATTATGGTTTAAGTTTTATCTCATTAATCCTGTTAGACCTGCATATGTTCATTTGTATAATTAAGATTGTTCAATGTATGAAATCCAAGATAGATAAACTCTTCAGAAATAGCAACAGGAGTAATGATTCCCTGAGGTTACAGAAAGAGGGGGGAAGGCAGGGGGAAGGGGGAACTGATAGCCATGATGACTATATAACCCCCCTCAAGGGGAACAAATAACAGAATGGCAGGTGAGTGGATACATTGGATGGTGCAAGATACGCAATGAAAAAAAAGGAATAACAACAATAATAATATTTAATATAATAACAATGGTTCTTGGGGGTTGGGTGGTGTGGGGTACCAGCCCCCACAGTCAAAAAGGTCCAAGGGGTGGTTGTGTAATTGAGAGGTAAAATTAAAGAGACATCAGACAAGATAAAACATGCAAGTGCTCACCTTCAGGACCACCATGACTTCAGGAGCCAGATACGTGCAGAGAGAACAAATATATTTCCAACCAAGGCTTATATACACTCTAGGAGCATGCAAGCCTCCCTAATTACAGGTAAACACATACCTAACAAAGTGGGCTGTACCCTAACCCTGAAGGCCCCTGAGTACATTGGAGGAGTAACCTAACACCAGTGCTGGGGGTAGGTAAGGGGAAGTGGCTGTTTTAGGAGCTTAGAGAGCAATGGCATATGTCTGCCTCTATAGTTAAAGCTGCCAGCTAGATGGCAATCAGCCATCCTGTTATGGAAGGATAGCGTGGGGAACAATATTAATTATGAGAATGTGATTCAGATTCACTTCCAACTCACAAGGGTGAAGGCCTCCTTCATCCCCAGAAACCCAGCCTGCCAGACTTCTAAATAGATGAGATTAAAGGATTCATCTGGATACACTCTCTTCTGGTACTCTCCTTCCCACAGGGTGGGGGAGGGCAGGGATAAAGGGGAGCTGATATCAAAGAGTGCAGGAAGAAAGGACATGTTTTGAAAGTGATGTGGCAACAACTATACAATCACACTTGATCTAAGTGAACGATGGATGGTTATAAGAGCTGTAGGAGCTCCCAATTAAAATGGGGGCGGGGGAGAGTGGTGAAAACCTTGTGTGCTGCTCTGCCCTCCAGAGTCACCCTGAGCCTGCACTGACTCAACAGCAGTGTGTGGTTTGGTTTGGGTGTGTGAGTGGAGACAGGGTCATCATATTTGAAGCTGTATTTTTCTTAATAATTATATTTTATTTTATCCTTGGTGAATAGGTACACAGCAAAAGCCAGTACCATTCAACAGTTTCTAGAAATAATGGTCCTAATGAGCATGATGTCCGTTACATCCTTCACTGGGTCAACCTTCCTGCTATGTCTATTTTGGTTGGTTTATTCTCATTCACTTAAACTCCCTGCCCCCACCCCACAACCTTCTAGTCCTGCTTTTTATTTCCTCTCTCTCTTTTTTCAGTTTTAGTGACACATAATCCACATACTTTACCATTCAATAGTTTATTGCATCAAGAAGAATTACACAATCATTACCCACATCAATTTTAGAACATTTTCTTTACTCTTTTTTCCTGGCTAAATTGCTTTTAAAATGAACTGGAGGCTATATTCTTTATGAAGGAGTCAATGCGTGAGATCTTACAGACCAGACTCCCCTTATCCCCACAGTCAGCACTGCTAGGATTGCTTACAATGCCATAAGTCCCCTTCTCGCTCTCTCTCGCACTCTCTCACTAACAGTGCTTCCACAAATATGGCTTATATCACATTTCCTATATCTCTAACCTTTGTGGCCAATGAGCGTGGGACAGCTCTTGCATCTGCCTGTTTGCCTATTGTTTATACAAAAACTTGTCTTGACCCTAAAGATAGGGCATTTTCTTTGGAAAACTGAGTCACCTGAGCTGTGTGTCAGCTCTCCCACTGTAGGAGTCCTTCCTCACATCCCTGTTTAGACTTACAGCCCTTCCTCAAAGTCTGTAACCTCAGTTTGCTTACAGATGTCTCAAATTTTACTGAAAGTACATTTTGTTTGTGTTTTACCCTTCTTGTAGTTCTGCGTTAAAGAATGAGTTTCTGAGAACATTTTAAAAAATCAGGTTTTGCTCCACTATTTCAACTATTGTTTACACTTTATCCACCATTTCTCTGTATTTTGAGAGGGTGGCCAAGTGTGTATGTTTTTATGTATGTGGAGGAGATGGAGATATTTCCATATGCCTTCAGATGGCATTACTAAATTGACCAGATTGGGGAACAGACATTCAGAGTAATCAGTATGGATGCCTCTCCCAATACATCACAAGTTGAACTTCTCTCTCATACACAGGAATGGAGATTCAACGTCAATATTATGCTGTGTTGTAAGAAATTCTACATGCTAATACTAACACATCTGAAATTTTAGACTAAGACTTATCGCCAACACTTAGTAGGCATGTTAATCAGCCTGTGCTAAAGGACAAGTTTACACACACCTTGTGGCATCCCTATTATTGCTAGTGAGTCCGCCTCAACTCAGGCCAGTCACACGCTCAACAGGATCAAACCATAAGGCTCTCACTCGTTGATTTTCAGAAGTAGATTGCCAGATCTCTCTTTTCTACTCTGTTTTAGTCCAGAAGCTCCACTGAAACTTGTCCAGGACTTTAGAAACAAGCAAGCCTCCACTGACAGACAGATGGCAAGAGTACTTGAGCTGCGATGGCCAAGAATTGAACCCAAGTCTCTGGTGTGGAGCCCGAGAATTATACCACGAAACCGCCCGTACCCACTCCCCGAGACTGCAACTGATTAAGATATAAATGAGCACCGGATCCATTTCATAGAGTATCCAAAAGCCCAAGATATGTTCTAAAGCAAAAAGATGATCCGGACAAATCCGAGCCTCTTCTGACTTTGAATCTGGAAACAAGGAGAGAATTGGAAAATTGATCAAAAAGAAAAAAGCCAAACTCCCTGCCATGGAGTCAATGCCAACTCCTAGTGACCCTGTAGACGAGGAGAGAAAGCCCCATCTTTCTGCCGAGAAAATTGGCAGTAGGAGCAAAGTGTAAAGATTGTCATAAGGTACAATTTGATATGAAGAGTCATGGCAAGGAAAGTTATTAGGAAACAAAACCTGGGAGCTGAAAGTTAAGCCAAAGGCATAAGAAATAGCGACTTGGGGCAGAGAGAGTCATTTGGTTGCTAAAGACCCAAATTGTACAACTGTTGAATGTTTATTCTCAGTCAGTGAGCTTACCTGCTTGTTTAAGGTCACTTATTTAAATTTCTACTTCCAACAGATTTTAACTCCTTGGTATCAACCCTGTATTCTAGTATTCTATTGAAACGGTATTATTAAAGTTCACCGTTGAGTTGGCTAAGCATTATGACTTATGCTCTATCTTCATATGCTTTGATTCGGTATTTCCTTCAGTCCTTGAAATACTACATTGCTCTAGTTCTGCCTTTTACTACTTCTTTAGCTACAACTGGCTCCTCTCTCTCTCTGTTATGGTCCATTCACAACATTGAGGCAACCAACAGTTGCTATTAATAAAGAGCTATTTAACTCTCCGAAATGTAATAGTCATCTGGTCTGTCTTTAACGTTCTTCTAGCTATATATTTTCTTCTTACCAAGTAAGCCATTCATTCCCATGACTTTACATGCAACCGCTCTAGAGGTGACTCCCAAATTTCTATCTCTGAGCTCTCATATGGGACCTCAAAAATCAGTATGACTGAAACAGAACTCATCTTTCTCCTTAAATCAGATTCTTCCCTTGACTTCCCTATTTCCGTTTATTAGACCAACAAGCTAAAGAATTGAAAGTCTAGCTAATAATAGAAATAATTTAATTAACCCTCCTCTGCCTCCAATATTTTCTTTTTTATTTATTTTACTTTTTATTTACTTTTACTTACTGACCATTTATTTATTTATTTGTTTGTTTGCCTCCAGTACCTTCTGATGCTCCCTACATACAGCCTGTGAAAATAATTTGTGGTTTTTTTTTTTTAAAAAAGGGTATTGTTTATATCTCCACAGGGAAAGAGAGACCAGATTCAACCCGGTGCTCCAAGACATAAATACAACATACTGGTATGAAGTAGGGAACCAATAGAGAGGTCTGAGGGGCTGGCCCCAATCCCAACTACGTGGATGGCACCCCCTCCTCCAGAAGAATTCACTTCAGAGGACAGCACTGAAGCTACAGCTCAGGAAGAGGGACATGTCTGATCAGAGCACACAAGAGGAAATGAAGGGGGAGGAAGAGAGAGTGGAGCACAACCTGGCCCACCAAGCAGGACGATATTCCTGCTGAGAGCAGCCAAAGCCCAGACAGGACCATCGGGCCAGCCCCACTACAAGATATGACGTCCCTCACTGACCCATAGTGCTACGGGGGACAACACTGGAGACACAGTGCAGGAATTGTGCCCCATATGACCCCACCACACTAAGGCAAAACACTAAGGGCATGCAACAGAATCAGCAAAGGGAGCAGAGCAAGGGAGTCCAGACAGAACACCAAAAATAGACTTTGGGGCCAGGGCGTTGCACCCCATCAGACACAACTGGAAAACACTCCTAAAAGTCAACTGACTTTGAACTATTTATAGGCTTTTCTTTTTTTTGTCGTTGTTTTGTTTTCTTTTGTTGCTTTGTTTTGCTTTGTCTTGTTTTTGTGCTTAATACTATCTCTGCAGGTCTATCTAGATAAGTTAGGTGGGACAAACAAGCTGTCGAGAAAACAACAGACAGACGGTTCCGGGGTTACATGGGAGATGGGAAGGTGGGGGAAAGGAAGTGGGTATTAATAAGCACAGGGACAAGGAAACAACAAGTGATCTAAAATCGATGGCAAGAAGGGTGTAGGAGGCCTGATCAAGGGGGTAGGGCTTGATCAAGGGCAATGTAACCAAGCGGAATTACTGAAACCCAAATGAAGGCTGAACATGATAGTGGGACAAGAGGAAAGAAAAAGGAAATAGAGGAAAGAACTAGGAGGCAAAGAGCATTTATAAAGGTCTAAAAACAGGCATGTGCTTATGTAAATATATTTATATATGACAATGGGTAAATAGATCTATGTACATATATTTATAGGTTAAGTATGAAGGTAGCAGATGGACATTGGGCCTCTACTCCAGTACTCCCTCAGTGCAAGAACACTTTGTTCTATTAACCTGGCATTCCATGATGCTCACTTTCCGGACACAATTGCTGAAGACAAAGTGGGTGCATAAGCAAATGTGCTGAAGAAAGCTGATGGTGTACAGCTATCAAAAGATATAGCATCTGGGGTCTTAAAGGCTTCAAGATAAACAGGCACCCATCTAGCTGAGAAGCAACAAAGAAGCACACTAGCCTGTGTGATCATGTGTCAAAAGGATGAGGTATCAGGCATCAAAGACACAGAACAAAAAATCTTATCATTGTGAATGAGGGGGCATGTAGAGTGGAGACCCAAAGCCCACCTGCAGGCAACTGGACATCCTTACAGAAGGGTTGTGGGGAGGAGATTATGCAGGGAGGAGATGAGCCAGTCAGGGTGCAATATAGTACTGATGAAACCTACAACTTTCTTCTAGTTCTTTAATGCTTTCTGCCCCACCCCCATCATGACCCCAATTATAATTTACAAATCTGGCTAGACTAGAGCATGTACACTGGTACAGATCAGAGCTGGAAACACAGGGAATCCAGGACACATAAACCCCTCAGGACCAATGTTGAGAGTAGCTATACCAGCAGGGGAAGGGGAAGGGGAAGGTGGGGGGAGAAACAGGGAACCGATCACAGTGATCTACATATAACCCCCTCCCAGGGGGATGGACAACAGAAAGTGGGTGAAGGGAGACATTGGTCAGTATAAGCCATGAAAAAATAATAATTTATAAATTATCAAGGGTTAATGAGGGAGGAGAAAAATGAGGAGCTGATACCAAGGGCTCAATTAGAAAGAAAATGTTTTGAAAATGATGATGGCAACAAATGTAAAAATGTGCTTGACACAATGGATGGATGGATGGATTGTGATAAGACTTGTATGAGCCCCCAATAAAATGTTTTAAAATAATAATACTAAAATAATTTTTAAAACAATAAGTCTCCTTAATTCAGAATTCTTGCAACATGTTGCAACCCTATATTTTACAAAACAAATTCTCAATAAATTCTAGCTATCATTTCCTTATTTGTTGATTGATTAATTGATTGCAGGGGCTATATGAGGGAGCTATTTTCTACTCTCTCAATATGTGCTTAGAACACTGAACCTAGAAAAACATGCCCTTTAAGGACTATGTGAGTACAAAAAATCCCACGTGAAGCCAATTTTAAAAAAATAAATGTGTTCTGAGAAGTAGAAAATTTATGGGAGAACCTGATGAACTGAAGATGATTCAGAATAAGAGTTGCCTTACCAGAGTTGTACTTTTGGGAGTAGACATAATTTAGTAATTTTATTTAATGTGCTTAAAATACATATTTATGTAGATTAGCAGTTTTCAGAGGGTGGAAAATTCCACGTAATTGTCCGTTCAACTGAGTGCAGAAAATGGAGTAATCTATATATTACTATTGCCTTTCAGTTTATGACATTTGAATGATTTACCCAAATATAAAGAAATGATCAATTTAAAAATAAGAGTACATAGGACTCTACATTTAATGTCATTGATTTGGTTGTTGTCCAATTACCAATCTTGCCAATTGAAGTTTGGCCAAATACTCAGGAGAGAAACTTGAAGTGCTCACTGATGAAGATCAAGGATTGTAGCCTTTAATATGAATTATAATTCAGTATAAAGAAGACCAAATTCCTCACAACTATACCAGTAAATGGAGAAAAGGTCGAAGTTGTCTAGGATTTTGTCATACTTGGATCCACTATCAATACTCATAGAAGCACCCATCAAGAGATCAAAAGACATATTGCATTGGGTTACTCTGCTGCACAAAACCTCTTTAGAGGATTGAAGAGGACTAAGGTGTGCCTGACCCAAGCCATGGTATTCTCCACTGCCCCATATGTATGTGAAAGTTGGACATGGACTAAGGAAGACCGAAGAAGAATCGATGCATTTGAATTGTGGTGCTGGTGGAAACTATTGAAAGTACCATGGATTGCCAAAGAACAAACCAATCTGTGTTGGAAGAATAAGGCCAGAGTGCTCCTTAGAGGCAAGGATGGGAAGGCTTTGTCTTACATACCGTGGACGTGTTGTCAGGAGAGACCATGTCCCCGGAGAAGGACGGGATGGTTGGTAAAGTGGAGGGGCAGAGAATAAAAAGAGGACAGCCCTGGACAAGATGGAAGCACACCGTGGCTGCATCAATGGGCATGAAAACAGTTGTGAGAATGGCCCAGGGCCGTGCAGCGTTTCGTTCGGTAGTGCATAGGGTCCTTATGGGTGGGATCCAACTCGATGGCACCTAACTTCAACAACAAAAAGTGGGTGACAGGGAAATGGGGTGTGAGGATTTCTTGGAGGGTGATTAAAAATACTTTGGAATTAAACAGTGGTGATGGCTGCATAAGTTTGCGAATATGCTTAAATGTACACTTTAAAAGAATGAATTCTGTGGTGTGAAAATAACTATTTAATGTTAATTCTTTTTTAAAAAATAATTCATTTTATTGGGGGCTCTTACATATAACAATCCATACATCCATTATGTCAAGCGGACATGTACAATTATTGGCATCAACAATCTCTAGGCTTTATCTCTCTTCTTGAACCTTTGATATCAGCTCCTCTTTTTTCCCTCCCTCCTCCACCCTGCCACCCCTGTGAACCCTTAATATGCTATGTATTGTAATTTTAATGTTCCTTCTTGACATTATTTATCATTTGATTATAATTGAATTTGTCAGTTGAGGTTCTGCCAATATTTTCCTCTAGGAATTATGAAACCAAATGTTTATAGCCTGGTTGGCTTCTATAGCCAAGGATAGAGGAGAGTGAGAGAAAATCTCAAGGGCCCATGATCAAGGAAATGAAAATCTGACTTTAATTTTTATATATGTAATGACATTAAACCTTATAAATGGAAACTAGTCGAAATGATATCTCAGAGCACAAGGACCTATATGTTAAAGTTTCTTGCTGATGAATTTATTAAGGTTTTTTTTGTTTTTTCCCCCACAGCTTTACTGGAGTAAATAAGGACGTTCATTTGTCTGCCTGGTGATACTGAAAACCTTACATTCAGGAGAATAGAGTGTCCTTTATTTTAGATCTGAAGAGATCTTAAAAGAAATAATTCCATTTTAAATCTTCTGTGAGAATCAAGTCAGCTTTAAATATAAAATATCAAATTACAACAGTATAAGGAGCAAAACCAGTTATACATAATATGTTTTCCATCTAACATGTAGAAGGTTCATTAATGAGGAAAGTAGACTTGGGTTTGGCATTTAGTCTGATTTTTCTCAAGATTTCATAGTGGATTTCATTACTTTCCTACCAGCCTTTCGAGAACAAATCCCCAGTTATTCCTAGACTTGCAGTGAGCATAGAAGTTACAAGCTACCTATTTCCCTGACTTCCCTTTAATAGTCCGAAATCCAAATCACCCTCAATGATCTGGTTGTCCACACCACGCCTAGAAAACATGCCAAGTCAGAACAAGGTAGCACACCTCCATGAAACTCAATTAGCAGGCTGCAGAGGACATGAGCGGGCACTTGGATCCGAGCTCAACGGCACCAGGATGGCTGCAGACAGGAGTCAAAGGCCTGTTCGCTTGCTTGGAGCAGACACAGAGCACAGCATAGGAGCGAGAGAGCAGGTGCTGGGGAGAAGGGGCAAGGCCAGAGTGCGATCTGGCAGATTCCGTGGCAGTTGGTCAGTTGCTTTGATCATCCCTTGCTCAAGAGGAAGATAAACCCTGAACGGATTAACCACCCTATTAGTGGTGAGTATTGAACTCATTTAGATTAGAGACGGTGGTCTGATCTTAAGGTTCACAGATCCACAGCTCTGGACAAGGCTAGTGTAGGAAAGAAGGAATAAGCTTCATCATTGGACTCTAAGCGTAACACTTCAGAAATAACCGCTTCGCCCTGCTCATGGTTCAGTCACAGCACTGGGACAACAGTTATTGTAAATAAAGAGCTATTGAGCCTCACTGAACTCAACTCACATTCCCTGGAGACAGCCCTTTACTGTACCTCTGAGAAAGTACCAAAGGCCCAGAAAACTCCACACTGGAAGGAAGAAGGCTAAGAAAAGTCTCATCTCACGTTTTCCTTCACGTTTTAGCTCACAATGGTAGGTACCTAGACTAGGCTTCTGAGTGGTGAACAGAGAGCCATCCTAGAGCCCAACAACTTTTTCTAAAGTAATTCTTTTAAAATCAGTATGTTTTCTTGAATTTCTCATTTCTGCCTAGCTATCCAGCCCTCTCATAACTCTTCTCCCGATGTTTAGGGTTACTCAAATATGCATATTTCTGTGGGTTTACACGTCTGTCCTTTAATGCCATTCCATAATCCTCACCTGCCCCACTCCAAAATCATTATTTCTTCAGTAAACTCTTCCCTTACCACCCCTCAAGCTTTATCCTTTCCCCACCCCCCATCACAATGATTTGTGTTCTCAACACCAGGGATTTCCTACCTCAGCCCTACTGGCATTTTGTACCAAGTAATTCTGTCCTGTGCTGGGTAAGTAGCCCCACCCTCTCTACCCACCATAGGCCAGTGGCACCCACTGTGATGGTCAAAATGACTTCAGACATTGAGGAATGTCTCTCAGAGTGAGTAATTGTTCCCAGTTGAGAGCCACTGCTGTATATGTTTCTGTTGCACCCTCGACTGTACGACTGTACAGAATGTACTTTGTCTGATGACATATCTGCCCAACTGGTGAGTTGTGAACAACTGCAGGGTAGTGCTGTGTCTTGCTCACCTTGACTGTGCATGGAATTCATCAGGTTAAATTCCTTGCCATGTACATCACTAGGAAATGCTGGTGAACATCTAAAACCCTAGCCAGAAAAATTAATGTTATCTTATTATTGGCTAAATTTTTAGTGTTTTATATAGATGATTGGACTAGATCCTAGAGTCATACATTCTTGAATCTTTACTGCAGGAGCAAGAACACTGGCCTAAACGTTAAGTCTTATTCCCACCAGAGCACTGAGTAACCTTGGCTAAGATGTTTAACTCCTCTGGGCATCCACTACTCCATCTGTAAAATGGGAGTTCTTAAGAGCCCCTTCCATCACTGGAGGGGTTTTAATGTAACAAAAGATCCCAATGTCCACCAAACGGCACTTCAAGTCTTTCTTGTACTATTTTAAAACCATGGGTATGTGCGCGGGGGAAGGAGAGGGTAAGCAGTAGACAGTGACATTGAACCTCAAGAAAAGTAAGTCTACAAGAGCCCAAGTGTGACTTTGAGTATCTCCCCCCCGAATTTAGGGACCATCTCAAGAACAGATTTGACACTTTGAACCCTAACGATCAAAGACCAGCTGAATCGTGGAATGACATCAAGGACATCATAGATGGAGAAAGCAAAACATCGTTTAAAAGACAGGAGAGAAAGAAAGGGCCAAAGTGGATGTCAGGAGAAACTCGGAAACATGCTCTTGAATGTAGAGTGGTGAAAGTGAATGGGGGGAAATGGTTACATAAGATTACTGAACAGAACACATCAAAGGGTGGGTTGAAAATACAAAGTATTATAATGAAATATGCAAAGATCTGGAGTTGGAAAACCAAAGAGGGAGAACAGATTTAGTATTTATCAAGCCAAAAGAAGTGAAGGAAAAATCCCAGCCACGAGTTGCAATATTGAAGGGTTCGATGGTCACAATATGGAGCAATACAGGGAGCATCAAAAGATGGAAGGATTCCAGAGAGTTACTGTACTCCCCCCCCAAAAAAAATTTGGTCAACTTTCAACCAGTTCAGGAGGTACCATATGATCAAGCACTTATAGTACTAAGGAAGAAGTCCAAGCTGCACTGACAACACTGGCAAAAAAAAAACAATACTCAAGGAATTGATGTAATACCAATGAGATGTTTCAACAAGAAGGTGCAACACCGAAAATGCTCACTCATTTATGCCAGTGGACTTGGAAGACAGCTACCTGACCAACTGACCGAAAGAACTCCATGTATGTGCCCATCCCAACGAAAAGTGACCCAACAGAATGCAAGCATTGTTGAACAATAGCATTAATATCACATGCAAGTAAAATGATGCTGAAGATAATTTCAACACTGTTGCAGCAGTAGATGGGCAGGGAACTGCCATGCAGGCAATCTGGATACAGAAAAGGACATGAAATGTGTGATATCATTGCTGATGGCCATTGTGGCTGAAAGGGAATTAAAAAAAAATCCTGACAATTGGACCAACATAATAAATGGAGAAGATATTGACATTGACAAGGGCTTCATTTTACTTGGATTGATAATCACTACATTAGAAGTAACAGTAAATAAAGACACTGGACAAATCTGCCGCAGAATCTGTCTGTAAATCATTGAAAAGTAAAGATACCGCTTTGAGGAGTAAGGTGCATCTGCCTCAAGCTACCATCTTTCCAGTGGTCTCATATGCATGTGATGCTTGGACAATGAATAAGGAAGACTAAAGAAGAATTGATTCCTTGAATTATGGCATTGGTGAATATGATAGTTAAGGTTTATTGTGCCAGCCTGGCCGATAAACACGTGGGCTTAATTGAAGATTGGAGAGAAAATGGCTCGGAGCCTCGCCTTTCTTGTTCTCTGATGGTCAGACCAGGCTGCAGCTGCCTTAACTAGTTCTCTGCCTCAGCCGGCAAGGCTCACTTCCTGTGAGAGATCCCTGAGGAAAAGCCACATGAACCTACCCTGATGCAGCCCTGGGTGCTGGAGCAGCCGCGTGGAGACCCCTGCCAGTGCTGAGATGCTTACCTGCTCACTGATTTGGCTTTCCTCCTGCAGTTGGCATTATTGCGTGTCTTTTGTAAGTTTGAAGAGAACTTTGTAGATCGGTGTTGGACTTATAGGCTTGGACTGGACTGGGTTTCTTAATGTACACTTACCTTTTATATAAAACTCTCTCTTTATACATCTGAGTTTCTGTGGATTTGCTTCTCTAGTCTACCCAGACTAACACAGTGAAGAATATATCCAATAATATACCACGGACTTCCAGAAGAACAAAAAAAAACACATCTTAGAAGTATAGCCAGAGCATTCCCCAGGAACAAGGACAGTGGGACTGTCTCACTTGCTTTGCACCTATCACCAATAGGGGTCAGTCTCTGCAGGGCATCATTCCTGGTAGAGGTTGAGCTCTAACCAGCAAGACCCTCAGTGAGACGAATTGGCACAGTGGCCGCAGGACCAGGCAGTGCCTCATTCTGTTGAGTCAGAACCTCAACTTCTTTCTGTACTTTAGTAGCCCCTTGGGGATATTTTGTTGTATTTCTTACATTGCATTATTTCTTTCATTGTATTTTTTGCTTGTTTTTTTTTTCTTTCATATCTTTTTCCACTAGTCATGAGCTTCTTGGAGGAAAGGAACGTCTTGTTCATCTTTTTCGCTACCAGGCGCTAACATACTCTCAGCATGCAGCGACACTGGTTAAATGAATGGATGAGTGCATGAATGAAGGCATGAATGAATCAGTACCGGCAATGCATCAGTTGCAGAAGCAAGCAGCTGCTGTTTCCGGGTCTCCTGTTTAGAGGAAATGAAAACTCCAGCCCACTGGATCACTTGATTCCAAGTCATCGTGAATGGATAGGACAGTGTAAAAACTGCTCCCTATGGTCTCCAAGGTTGTCCATTTTCTCACGAGCAGACAGTGAGCCATCCGACCCTCAGCCGGCAGGGCCCCAGGGCTCCACAGAGGATTCTTAAAGATCTCTTCTCAGCAGGGGAGCCAAGGGAGGTCCAGTGTTTCCCTCCTTGCTAGATGCTGGCAGCTCCTGGGTGATTCCTTCACAATGTCACTGATACTGCAGAGCCATACCGGGGCCTGCATGTCACTCCCCAGAAGGGAAGGTGCCCTAGGATCTTGTTGCCTGTTGAAAGCTAGGAGGCAGAAAAGAGCTCAGAGCGAATGCGACCCTTTTGACGGCCCACCCACCCCTCCCTTAAGCGAGGGTTGTTAGCACATTAGAGCTATCTTTGTGTTGAGTTCCTGGGTCAGGGGGAAAGAAGATTTCGCAAAGTGAGAAACCGACCTGCACGATACCACGGAGCTGGACTGTATAACTGAAGATGGAAGGGGAAAGCTGCTGAAGTTTTCCGTTTAAAATACTGGGTATTAACAAATGTCTAAAACCTGTATAAATAAGGCTGTGAGGATAGCGTGCTGTTCCTAACCCGGAGGACCCTGAGGACCCAACCTAGGCCGCGAGGACTAGAACTGTCCAGGATTGAAGGGCAGCGGCTAATAGCAGGGCTTAAAGACAAAGGCCGGGGCCTTCTGGAGATTCGTTGGTCCTAAGTATCCACGAGCCTTTCAGAAAAGTTCAAGAACAGGCGATAGACATTCAGAGGGAATGTGTGCATTTGTGCCGACGCTGCTACTACTGCTGCACCTGCGCCTGCTCCGGGGAAGAAGTGATTTGCAAACAGACACTGGGTTAATGCTATTGTTGGAACCTAATTTACTTGATTAACACCTCCCTGACTATCCCAGGATGCAGATTTTAGCGGTAAGCAGAGGGACCTAATTGGACCTAAAAGTTGAAAGCAGATGCTGTCCCTGTGGCTCTGATTTGTTTAGAGGAAATGAAAACACAAACTCACGGCCATCGAGCTGATTCTGACTCACAGTCACCCGACAGGGCAGAGTCAAACTGCCCCCTGGAGCTTCGGAGACTGGATCTCCACGGAAGCAGCCAGCCTCGTCTGTCTCCCACAGAAAGACTGATGGGTTTGACCTGCCAACCTTGCAAGAAAGGCCTGACCCACAGCACCACCTCTCTGAGGAACTTGGAGAGCACCAGGCAGCTGTAGTCAATATTGGCCGTCGGGATGAATTCAGGGTGGGGCAGGCGAGAGACAGACCAGTCCTTGGTGAAAGGCAGGCCCCACTCTTTTCCCTTTGGAAATTTTCTACTCCTTCTTGAAAAGCTCAGTTTCAATCTAAACCCAAGAAGCTGGGCTTTCTAGTCTCTGGGTGAAATGCGTGTGAACATCCGAAAAAGACATGAAAATTGCCAGATGATTTCCCTGTGTGGTTCATTTGGTCTACAGCTAGCTCGAACACCGAGTCGTGACGTGTGATGATCCACCTCACTCATCCCATTTCCGCTCCGGCCAAATCAGCTTCCACTTTTCAAAAGAGGAGTCCTGCTGGCGCGGTGGGGTAAGCATGGGCTGCTAAACACAAGGTCGGCGGTTCAAACCAGCAGGCATTCTGCAGGGGAGAAATGAGGCTGACTGCTCCGGTACGGATGCACAGACTCAGAAACCCCGTCGACTAGGGTCCGTCAGAGTTGGAACGGACTCCCAGCAGTTGTTTTCCAAAAAGCTGCCTGGGAATGAAATCTGCATTGCAACGTCTGAGCTTGAACGCCTATCCTTGCCAACTTAGACCAACAACCACCCCCCAGAACCTGCCTCCGCTGTCTTCTGGCTTCCAAAGCCCTGCGGGCCACGCTATCCCAAAGCTGTTGGGACATTGAGGGCAAGTGTGCTAGCTCAGCAACAAAGACCAAGCCTATTTGTCTTCTCAGACACATCGTTTAACTCGCTTGCATTCTGGAAGATCAACACCAGAATCTTCCTTTCCTGCTTCCACCTCCCCCCTTCACCTCACTAGCTTTTAAGCGGGGTCTGTAGCTGTCACTGGGATCATGTTGAATCTTTAGAGGCTTTCTCTGGAGGCTCTCTTCAGGAGCCTCGAATAGTCCCTTAGCAGCAAGACTAAAATCTACACTCCTTGCATAACACAGCCCACCCGTGATGGGGGTGGCCTGAATCATCTTTCCCAGCTTAAACATCTCACTTTCTTCCCACAACCATGTACAAGTCACACCAAACGATTCCTGTTAACATGCCCTGTGCCCCCTCCCTTCAAATGGTTTTCACATCCTATTACGGTTCCTACTCCTGCCAGGTCTGTACTCTTACCTCACGACATTCAACACGCCTCGTGCTGAGCCTGCAACACAGCAGGTCTCATTATGAATTCCTTCTTGCTCAAACTCCTTAGAGACACAATGTGAGGCAACAAACAAACAAACAAACAAACCTATTATCCCTTCGGAGGCAAGGATAGTGAGACTTCGTCTTACATACTTTGGACATGTTGTCAGGAGCTAGCAATCCATGGCGAAGGACATCCTGCTTGGTAGAGGGGCAGAGAACATGAAGGCCCTCACGCAGAGGGACTGATGCCGTAGCTGTAACAGCGGGCTCGGGCACAGGAACAATTGTGAAAGTGGCACAGGACCGGTCAGGGCTGCGTTCTGTTGTGCATCGGGTTGCCATGGGTTGGAGCCAAGTCCAACTCAATAGCACCGACCAACGACAAGAACAAGAATCCCCTCTAAATGCTTACAGTCCAGACCCCCATCTCAGTTTTCTCCCCAATAGCGGGGCTAGACAATGAAGTCACAGAAGCCAATGGGCTCTGATGATAATACTAATTAAAACAGTGGTCGCCTGGAAGGGAGCACACTAGAATACCATCTATTTTGACTGGGGTGTTAGATGATCATGCATTTACCAAAATGCATTAGCCAAAAAAAAAAAAATGCATTAGCCAGGCTTGCGACATATTGTGCTATACCACCGGACAATGAATAGCTTTCCACCGCGATGTGCCCAAGATGATCTAGTAAAACATGGACAGATAACAGTTAGAACATTTTCCAAAACTGATGTTTTCATTTTCATGTTTTCTGTCTCATTTTATTGTAGAGTATATAAAGAGACCCACAGAATCTATAAAGGCGTTCATCACATTGGCCGTGCATATCTTACCCCAAGTAGGACAACTGAGATCAGGGGCGCGGGTGGCAGTGCAGGGAATGCGGTGAGTAGGCAGGCACGGGCATTGCTTTACTGGCACAATGGGCATTCCTTCGCTGGCAAAACTAGGCCTCCCTGGAGAGGAGCAAGCCTGGTAAAGCCACAGAGGACCATTTACTGCCAGGCTTCATTACAGACCTCCTTCTGAGCGAAAGAGGGAGGCACAGAAACCAGCCCAAGCGCTCTCTGCCATCGAGTCGATCGGATCCCAACTCCTCACGACTCTGTAGGACAGAGTGGAACTGCGCCTCTGGGTTCCAAGACTGGAACGCTCTCCGGGAGTAGAGCGTCTCATCTTTCTCCCAAGGAGCAGCTGGTGGTCTCCAACCGTTGACCTTGCCGTGGGCAGCCCAATGTGTAACACACTACACCACCAGGGCTCCTCTGGCCAGCAGCTACCACCCTCCAATTCTTTTTTTTTTTTTTAACCACCCTCCAATTCTAAAGAGCAGGCTGAACTGTGTGCCCTGCACAAGTCTCTCAAAGGAAGACGGTGGAGGATTCTTCCCAGGGCCTCTGACCCAGCCAGGCCTCCGGAGCAGCTGAGACAGCGAGGTGTGGACTCGTTTGTTCGCAGAGCTGCATGGAGACGTGTTGATCGGTGTGGTGGAAGGCAGGCACCACTGTAAACCCAAGGTGAATGCCGCAATCCCCATCTGGCCCAGTAGGTCCCAGACAGCACAAAACACGGCCTCCTTAATTCAGTGTGTCGAGGCTGGATTTACAGGCCACTAGGAGACTCCGCAGGGCAGTTGCCTGCCTGAATACCCCCTTCACTCTGCTGGTTGGAGGCCAGAGAGGACAGACTGACTTACACTTCCAACAGAGTCAGTAAATCCAGAAGCGGCACCCTGCCTAATCCATGAGACTCAATATGGTTTCCAATAACCTAACCAAGACCCAATCTAATGGCTGCTTAGACAAGAGTGACATCTATTCTTTTCGTTCGCGAAGTCCGAACGTGCTCTCCTCTGTAAAGTTATCCGTCTCCTCCGTTCCTTCCGTGTATTTGCTCTGTCACCTCTAAGGTGGTGTACCTCTTTGATAGGTTCCCATGTGGTCACTTGCAGGTAACGAAACATTGATTACTATGAGAAAGAAAGAGAAAATTGCTTTAAGGACGGTTGCTCATCGCTGGTGCGCTGGTGCAACCAAAGTCCTGCCCTGCCGCACAAAAACAAAGAGAAACAAACGGAGTGCGTGTTTGTAGAAACAAAAGAGTTTCTTACTATTCCAGACAGCAGATTAAAAAATCGGGTTTTGGAGTGCAAAGATTTGGATGTCAATAATCCTTAGTACTAGGCAGGCTGTCTGTCTGTCCCTGAGCAACAGAGCAAATGTTATATATAAATGCGGTGGTACTGATGGCCACGGATAATTTTCCAGCACACTGGACACGTCTTAGTATATTTAAGGGAACTGCAAAGGCACTGACTACAGAAGATGTGGCCACATTCTGTAGAATAGATGCGTCGTCTGCTTTGCTCAATCTCTGAATACCCATCCATGCAAATGCGACACCAGATAGAGCCAGGTGGTGGGCAACTTGAAGTTTCTTCTCCCAGGGCATTGTGGTGAGCACCGTTGATCACATAGACATCTCTGTCCTGTATCTGCCCCTCCTCATCACAGCTCACCATGCAGTCACCTGCTTGACCTTCACGTGGTTTAGTGTTTCTCCTTGGTCTCCTCCTCGCTCTAGTAATCACAGCAGAGTCATTGTGAGTTAGGTCAATCACTGCGGGCTCTAAAGGTTCACAGGTGAGGTCAACGACTTCCTCCCCATCGCTTTCCGTGAGTTCTATCAGTTCTGTTTCCAAGACCATTTCAGGGGTTGGGTCTCTTTCCCCAGCTGGCTTGGGGGTTTGTCCACCAGAGCACACTCTTGGATCCATTGCGCTCCCGTGGATCCAGATGAGTTATGCCCAAATGTACAATGAATGTGAAAGTCGTCAAGGTCTCATAACTGTTTCTTAAGTCACTCTCTGGTTTACATTAGAGGTTAGAGCCCAGATTTTCTTGGACTTTTGAACTCAGATCCTGGTGCCAGTCCCCTGTCTTCACCTCTCCCAGGGCTGTGCTCCCACGGAGGAGGAAATCTTCTGGGAGCCACTGATGAGATGACTCAATCTGAGTTTTCATTCTGAAAAAGGTGAGTGGAAAGTCGAGCATTAGTAGTATTTAAAGTAAGATTAATAGTAATAAATCATTGAATATATTAGGAAACGATGGTAGTGCTGTTGGGCAAGTGTTTGACTGCTAACTACAAGGTTAGCAGTTCAAACCCACCAGCTGCTTTGTGGAAGAAAGATGAGGCTTTTCTCCTCCAGTAATCAAAACTCACTGCCATTGAATTGATGCCCACTCATAGAGACCCTATGTGGCAGGGTAGAACTTCCCCTGTGAGTTTCCAAGACTGTAATTATTTATGGAAGTGGAAAGCCCATCTTTTGCCCAAAGAGCAGCTGGTGGTTTTGAACTGCTGACCTTGAGGATCACAGCCCAACATGTAATCACTATAGTACCAGGGCTCCTCACATAAGGTCACTGCAAGCAGGAATTAACTTGATGGCAGTGGCTTGTTTGTGAAATAGCGGTATATGTATACATTTATTTATATACAATACCTACTGAACTTTTTAAGTCATTACACGTTTTACCAAAATCTGGAGACCATTGTTCTTGCGGCTGAGTGAGTGCCCCTCCTTACTCCACTTCCTGATTGAACTTGTGGGGAGAACCTCCAGGGTATTTACTTAAAGAGAAGGACAACATAAAACACCAAGAAAGGGTCATGCTGTATCCATTATGGGAACCTCAAGGAAGTACTTATTTTGGGGTAAAGTAAAAATAGAGAAACGTTTCTAATAAGAAACGAACCACTGTACACACTGAGGTGCAGCTTGCCCAGGATTCCTTTTGTAGCACAAGCAAGAGTGGCGTTTCAGAGAATCTCGTCTTAGATTCAGTTCTGGGAAAGAGGAGGTGGAGTTTGAGCATGAGCCACAGAGGGAGATATGGTTTGAATCTGGGCTGTGTGCATTTGGGGCATGTGACTTGGAAAGTTATGTAAGTTCTCAAAACAGTAGCATGTAAACCCGTCATTAACAACAACTTCTGGAGGAGCCCTGCTGGAGGAATGGGCAGCACCTGGAGCTGCTAACCACAAGGCCAGTGGTTCAAACCCAGCCATGGCTCCTTGGGAGAAAGATGAGGCTGTGTACCCATAAAAACAACTTCTGTATCATATGCTTTTCCATTTTTTGGTATATGAAAGCCAGGTTTGATGAGCATATAGGACAGCAAGTAGAATAAGAGGGTCAGGGGGAGAGGGGTACAGGGGTGACAGTGGGGTCAAAGGGAGACTATGTCAAGGAGTCCATGTAGAAAAAGAATGTTTGGAAACTGATTGTAGTAGCAATCTTACTTGATATGATTGAAATATGGAATGATAGGATATATGTAATAAATCCCAACTAATAAAAAATAGATAAATAAAAGCAAAACCAGCTTCTTTTATAATTAAAATAATAAGGTATGTAAATGTTTTTGTATTTAAATCACAGTGAAAGGAATGACTACCACCTTGGGTGCCCAGTTCTCCAATTTTTCCCAGAGGCAACCACCATTGCCTTCTTACTGTGTTACCTACCAAAGATATTCAGTATAAGACATTTTAAAATAGAAACTCTGCTTCACATTAAGACTCGTGATCAGAAACTGAGCTCACAATCACCAATAACATCAATACTAGCATTAAGCTACATTTGGCGCTTTTAGATAAATATATTTTTAATAAATCAAACACTTTATTCTATTTATATTTAAAAAGAAAAAAGAAAACAAAAAGCCCGAACCTCAGAGGAAGTTGTGAGGACATGAAAGTCAAACCCAAACAGGCAGTTTCTAGTGCTAATAGAAGACTTATTAGCAAAGTTTCAAGGTCAGCATGGTCAACACACAAAATCAGTTCAGTTTCTGTGTTAGACAGGGTTCTCTAGAGAGATAAAACCAAATTGCTGATAATTTAATATATTTATAAAGATAATTAGATATATAACAAGAAATGAACTGTTAAATCATATACATATACATATAAAAGAAATAAACGGTTAATTAGAAAGCACTATAAATAGCTTAGTGCAACTCACGTCCGTGAGAGAAAGTTGAGAGACTAGCAGGCCTTCAAGTCTCTGTCTGATGCCAGATCTTCCTCTATTTCTAGAGAGAGCTAGGCTATGTCAGCACAGCAGCCAATCACAAGGCAGGTCATCAACTGCCAGCCAGGTCACCAACCGCCAGTCCCCAGCTCCAGCGATATCTTAAAGGGACCTCAACTTATAGCGACACAGTCCGCAGGCTTGGCGTCCCACAGGTAGTGTAGCCTTTAAATTGAGGCACAGGAGAAGCAAGGAAGCCGCACACTGGTCCGATGATCAAAGAGCAAGAGACAAGAAAGGCGAGGCTCACCAAGCCATTTATCTCTCTCCCCTTCAGTTAATCCCACTTGTGTTTATGGGCCAGGCTCGCACAATAAACTATCTCAATTTCTATACACCGGCAGAGAAAAATCTAAAAGAGGAATTAAGGAGAGAATTCCATTTATAATAGCATTTGAGAAAATAAGATATCTAGGAATAAATCTAACCAGGGACATAAAGGACTTACAGAATCACAATTACAAAACACAGTTGAAAGAGAGTGAGGAAGAATTAAGAAAGTGGGGAAATGATGCACTTCGGAAAGGGAGATAATAAGTGGTAGTCAGGATCTAGAGAAATTGGAACCCTCATCCACTGGCCACAGGGATTTGAAACAGTACAGTGGCTTTGGAAAAGTCCGACAGCTCCTCCGAAGGTCAGACACAGTTACCACAGGACCTGCGATTTGGCTCTTAGACGTATATGCATCTATAGCTAAGAAAAATCAAAGCATATGTGTACACAGAAAGTTGTATAGTAGTATAATTCACATGAGCCAAGTGGAAAGAATCCAAATGCCCATTACGTGATGAATGGATAAGTAAAGTATGGTAGGCCATGCTACGAGTATTATTCAGGAATGAAAAGGGATTAAGTACTGATACATACAACAATGATGACTCCTGAAAATGTGTGAAGGGACAGAAGCCAGTTATAAAAGACCCCATACTCATCGGATTCCATCTACAGGAAATAAGTAACCAGAATATGTGAACTGATCGAGACAGAAAGCGACCTTAGTACCTTAGGGCTACGGAATTGGGGATTCCAAAGGAATATTCCCCCTTTAGTTATGCTGTATATTTTTCATTTTGTTGGTCGAGAATATACACAGCAAAGCACACCAACACAACCATTTCTAGACGTACAATTTAGTGCATTGATTACATTCTTTGTCATGGAATAACCATGCTCACCCCTTTTCTGAGCTGTTCCTCCCTCATTAGCATAAACTCATTGCCCCTAAGGTTTCTATCTATTTTTCCAAGTTGCTGTTGTCAATTTGAGCCCAATAGATAGTTCTTCAAGAACACAATGCTCAAGGAAGACCTGTTTTTGCTAGCTCGGTTTTTTGTTTTGTTTTTATTTGTTCAGTTTTATGAAGATTTTATGGGATATATTTAAGGGAATGGTTTCATCCTGGTCCCATGGCTCCAGAAAACTTGGAGTCTATGAAAATTTGAAATTCTGTTCTGCATTTCCCCCTTTTGGGCCCATAGTCTTCTATGGCATTCCTTATCAAAATGTTTAGTAACGGTAGCCAGGTAGCCAGCTGTGTATATTCTCAACCAACAGTTAGCACACATTTCCGATCATCTTTCCATTTCTGACTCTCCTAGCTCTGTTGTTCCAGGTGAATAGGGATCAATTTTGTGTTAAGTGGCCACTAGCAAATCTTCAAGACCTCAGGCAGTCCACATCCAAGTAGGAAGTAGAATAGAAGCATATAGCACATTTTCAGACTAATTAACTGGGATGTCCCATAAACCCATGACTCTCAATGTCCAAACTGAAGAAGCAAACCCCAGGATGTGCTAGGTTGTCCAGAAGCAGCCTCAGCAGCTATTCCTTTTTCTTATGTTGCTGCAAATACAACTATCACACAACTTTTACCAATGCGACATTTTCAGGTACACAATTTAGTAACAGCAAGAGGCAGCAGTGCAACATTACCCTTATTCAATGCAATTTTCCCATCACCATTAGCCCCCTTTATGACCTCCCCTCCCTTTCTTGGTAACCACTAATAAACTTTGGTCTCTATACATTTGCCTTTTCTTGACTTTTTATAGACTTGAGATCATATAATATTTGCCCTTAGAAGACTTGCTTAACTTGTATTTTACTCAGGATAATGACTTCAAGTTCCATCCATATTGTAGCATGTATCAAGACTTTATTTTTCCTACTAAGTAGTATTCTATTAAAAATATGTACAACATTTTGTTTACCCACTCACCTGTTGATAGGCATTTAGTGACTAATCTGCAATGAACATTGGTGTACATGTCTCTGTTTAAGTCTTTCGAATCTTTTTTAGTATGGAATGGAATGCCTGGTCATAGTTCTAAAGGAGTCCAGGTGGCATTGTTAGGTAAGTATTGGACTGCTCACCACAAGGTCTGTGGTTCAAACCCACCAGCTGCTCTTCAGGACAAAGTGGAGACTGTCCTGAAAGGCTGCCACCCAAAGAGCAGATGTGCTCCCACTAAGATGTACAGACTCGGAAACCCTGTATAGGTAGGTTCACTGGGTCAGAATCAACTCAATGGCAGTGCTTTGGGTTTGTGGTCGTTCTAGGAGCCCTGGTAACACAATGGTTAAGCAACCAAACAATCTGAACCACCAGCCCCTCCACAGAAAGATGTAGCAGGCTGCTTCCATGAAGATTACAGCCTTGGAAACAATGCGGGGAGTGATGGTCTGTCATTGTGGTTTTGACTTGCATCTCTCTCTCTGATGATTAATGATGCTGAGCATCTCTATGTGTGTTTGGTGGCCATTGAAATGCTCTC
>NW_022103905.1:2839924-2841002 GCF_000313985.2 Echinops telfairi | reverse complement strand
GTTTTTATTGTATAAGTCCTTCATATCCTTGCTTAGACTTATTCCTATATATATTTATTCTCTTCCATGGTATTGTAATTGTTTCCCTGATTTCCCTTTCAGATTTCTCATTGCTGGTATATGGAAACCCAAATGATTTCTGTTTGTTGACCTTGTAAATTTTGCTAAACTCTGGTGTGTGTGCGGTCGTGTGTGTACGTACATGTGCTTTGGAGTTTTCAAAGTATAGGGTCATATCATCCATGAATAGTCACCATGTTACTTCTTTTCCAATTCTTACTTCCTTGCTCTGCTTAGGGCTTCTAACACAATATTGAATAGAAGTGATAAAAGCAGGCACACTTGTCTTGTTCTGGACTTCAAGGGTGAAGTCTTTCTCCATTAACTATAATGTTGATTGTTGGATTTTCATTTATGCCTTAAATCATATTGAGGAATTTCCTTCTATTCCAGCCTTCTGTAGAGTTTTTATCAAGATAAGGTATTGAATTTTATCAAATACTTTTATTACATCCATTGAGGATCATAGTTCTGTCTTTTTGTTCTATTGGTATTCTATGTTATATGATTGATATATTGATAAATGATTGATTTTTTTAATATTGAACCATCCCTGCATTCCTAGAGCAAACTCCCTTGGTTAGGCGATATGATTCTTCAAAAATGATGTTGAAGCAAAACAAAAAATGAAAATAAAATAAAATAAAAATGATGTGGAGTCCTGTTCACTAAAATTTTCTGGGGATTTTTGCATCTATCTTTAAAAGATATCTTGGCCTGTAGCTTTCTTTTCTCTTTTTTGGGGGTGCCTCTGTCTGGTTTGGGTACCAGGGTTAAGTCTGTTTCGTAAACTGAATGAATGAATGACTTTCTTCTCTCTTTTGGAAGTGTTTACATAGAATGGTGTCAGTTCCTCTCTGAATGTTTAGCAGAACTCGTCAGTGAAGCCATCTGCTCTAAGACTCTTGTTGTCTTTTTTTAATCGTTTTATTAGGGGCTCATACAACTCTTATCACAATCGATACATGCATCAATTGTGTAAAACACATTTGTACATTCATTGCCCTCATCATTCTCA
>NW_022103905.1:2836795-2838260 GCF_000313985.2 Echinops telfairi | reverse complement strand
AACAAAACACAGCCAGAAAGAAAAGCTTGTAGTTAGTTCAAGGATTGTTTGTTGGCCTTGTTGTTGTTGAGAAGCTGCTTTTTCGTTTTGTTTTGAAGTCTTCTTGGCATATAGTTCACATATCATACCACTCAACAGTTCAGTCATATTAAGAAGAGGTGTACAATGTTGTTGGGCAGGTTTTGATCCCTGACTTGATCTCTTCATACCCCTATAGCTCTGTTGGGACTTCCTATTTTCCCTTGAGTCCGTTTGGGTAGGCTTTATGCTTCTAAGAATTTGTCCATTCCATTGAGGTTATCCATGGGCTCCTGTGGACACAGTGGGATATAGGTTGCTAATTGCAAAGTCAGCATTTCAAAACCACCAGTCACTCTGAAGAGAAATATGAGACTTTCTACGCTCCTTAAGATTTAATTTCGGAAACTCACAGGGGAAGCTCTACTTTGTCCTCCAGGGCCATTGTGAGCCAGAATTGACCCAAGGGCAGTAAATACTTAGGGTTGCTAGTTTTTTCTATATAGTTCAGAATATTCGGACATTATTCTCTTTCAGTTATTTGCCTCCATCTAGCTGAAGGTCTGCCAACTTCCTTGATCTCTTCAAAGAACAAACTTTTGACTTTGATTCTGTTATTTTTCTGGTTTTGGTTTTATTTTGTTGGGTTTTGTTTTGCATGATTAAAGGGTTTATTGGATAAATTACATTGTAATGTCAAGGAGAAATGCTCAGGGTAGTTTACCAGGGCATGTTACAAAATTTCTAGTCTGCTAATAAGTGCTCAAAGGGGCGTACCACTCTGCTTGTAAGTTTTAATGTGAAAGCATCTAACTCAAGTTCCAAAGGTCAGCAAACCCAGCTCCCTGAATTAAGTGCAGAGACCCCCCACTCCAGAAAGCCTCAGGCCAAAGGCACTCTACTTCCATGGAAGCCCAGGTCCCCCAGTTAAGTAGCCAGAGGCACCCCACTTCACAAGCTAGACTCTTGCACCAAAGCACACAGCATCATCACTTGCTCCATGGGATGGGAAGTCCATCACTCTCTTCCATGCTCTGGCTCCTGGTTCTGCGGCTGCTGCCCTGCTGTAGCTGTCATCTGGATTCAGGTTCACTGCTTGCTGATGAGATCCCTCCTCCTGCTTTTCAGAGGACTCATTATAAAATGACACTCAACAGGATGGCCACTCGAGGGAATCTTGTTCACAATTACTGCTAGATGAATCCTATCTGCATCTTCCCCCACCTTCTTCCCAAGATCCAGGCAGGGAAAGGTCCTTTGGTGGGAGTTAGAGGTTTTGGCTGGAAGAGCCACAGTAAATCATTCACTGCCCCTGCAGGGTTTTTCTGGTTTTATTTCTGCTCCTCTCTTTGTTATTGCCTTTCTTCTGGTAGGTTTAGATTTTCTTTGCTCTCCTTTTTGATAGTTCTTGGAATTGTTAGTTAGACTATTAGTGTGTGATGTTTCT
>NW_022103905.1:2834369-2836234 GCF_000313985.2 Echinops telfairi | reverse complement strand
ACCCCCAGCTCACGGGTGACCTAGACACTTTGTTCGGTTCCGCCCTGTCTATGCCGCAGGCCTCGGCGAGGAGAGGGCAGGAGCGTGCACCCCAGCGGCCGCTCTGCGGAGCCCAGTGACACGGACCCAGGGCCAGGCCGCTCGGGACCGGGACCGGCCCCGGGCAAGGGGGCTGGGGGCAGGACCGGGAAGAAGCAGTGGAGAGAGAGAAAGGGGACACTCACGGTGGTCACGCCCGGGCTGGTGGCGGCAAGCCAGAGGGCAGAGCCAACGCCACGAAGAGGGACGTCGTGGCACCAATGCCCACCGACTGGAGAACGTCAAGCTCCGGCTTTCCCCCCCTTTTCGTCCGCTTCTACGGTTTCTCAACGGCCCAATCACAACCCGAGTTCCCGAGGCCGCGTCACCTGTCTCCGGGCAGAAGCGCTGATTCAAGTTAGAGACCGGGCCTTCCTGCGCCCAGTTTCCCTTCTCTGAAGGCTGGTGTTTTCCGAGAAGAGGGAGGGGCCGCCTTTGTTTTGATCCCGGGACGCCCCACTCTTCGGGCCGCCCGTTTTCTGGGGGATCAACACCTAGGAGGAGTTTGGGAAATGTAGGGAGCTATTTCTAGTCCTTCCTAGGATAGTGTCCCTTCCAGCGTTTGGAGCCCAAACTACATGTTTCCTCTACACACTGGGCGGTGGGGGACGGGCGGGGCGGAAGGAAAAGGTGGTGTGGGGAGAGGAGAGAAAGCAGGGGAGAGACTTAAGAAGAAACTTTTTATGCGGAATTGGGTGAAGGTTTGTCTCTAACCATCCGTGCGCCCATTTCACTGCAGCCCCCTCTCTTAGCCCACTTCCTCCTCCCCTGTTAGGATCCTCATTCTTTTCCTGACCCTTCCCAACTTTGTCCTGGGATAATGCTGCCCCTCGGATCACAAATGGTTGCTAATTCTAAACGGTGTTGACTCATTCGTGTTAGTGTACCTGAAAATAGAGAGCTGAGGTTGAGTTCATTTCCAGACTGGAATGGTGACTAAGATCCGCAGTTTTGTGGAGGGTCCCCCAGTTTCTAACTGACCAAGGAGCCTGGTCTCTTTCAGAGTCTGAAGTTCTGTTCCACATTTCTCCCACTCAAGCCAGGACCTGCACATGTCACCCTTTTCAGAGCATTCGGTAGTGGTAGCCAGGCACCACCTAAATCTCTTCTGGGAGAGAGATCCCCACCCCGCCACTCCCGCTCCATCCATTACCATGAAAAAGTGCTTATAATGTGGGTTTACAGTCCCATATAAAAACATGCTTTCTTTTTCCGTTGTTTTATTACTTGAATATTTATTGACCAGCTACCATGAGTCCTGGTGGCCTAGTTGTCAAAGTGCTTGGCAGCCAAAAAAGAGGGGCCATTGGCGCCCACCAGCCACTCCACGGGAGAAAGATGTGGCAGCCTGCTTTCTAAAAAAAACAAAAACCTATGGGGAAGTTCTGCTGTGTCTTATCTGTCGCACTGAAGTGAACCCACTTAATGGCAGTAGGATTATTATGCGGCAGGTCTACATACACTGAATTTTCCCGAAGCACAACTACCAAGCAAATCAAAGAAAGATGTATTTTGGTATTTTGTTTGTCTGGTTTTGGAAAGCCTCAAGAGTTTCACCTTTTCAGAGAATCAAATCAAAATCGGCGATAAAAACTCCCACTGCCATAGAGTCCATTCCCACTCAGAGCCGCCCTACAGGACAGAGCCCAACCGCCCCCGGCAGTCAAGACAACCCACTGCACGGGAGTAGAAAGCCCCATCTTTCTTCCAGCAACACTAGAGCTACGCCATCAATACAGCAAGCCTCTGGGCTTCACTTGCTGCCACCCATCTAGAAAGGCCTTGGG
>NW_022103905.1:2831438-2833113 GCF_000313985.2 Echinops telfairi | reverse complement strand
GAAAACCATACAAAATTCAAAAGGAAGCAAACAAACAAAATAAAAACAAAAAGACTAGACAAAACATAGACAACCTCAACCAAAAAGAAAGCCTAAGATGTTAAAAACTGAAACACTCTTAAAATAGGTCAAAGGGGGCATCAAATAATAAAGTATTACATTTTAACCTAACTACATCTACCATAATCGACTTTACAATGCTCTCTATCTGATAGCAAGGCTTTTCACGTCCCTGAACTATAGTCAGAGGAGATTCAGCAGAAACTTAATCCATGTGGGGACCCTGCAAATGAATGTTGGCCTTCTACCGTCATCTATGGCCTTCTGAAAGCGAAGTGTTCACAATTTAAGGTCTGATACTATTCCCTCCTTTGGATTTGGATTTTTTATTTACAATTCTTAGATCACACGGGCTGGTGTACTTCTTCCATGTGGGCTTAGTTGGCCCCTTACTTAGATGGCCGCTTGCTTAAAGACATGCCTTTAAGACATCAGACACTATTCTGATAGCTTGGCACCCCCTGGTTTCTTCACCTCACTTCACTATCGTGCCCGTATCTTCAGTGATCTCTTCATGTGGGCAACTATCAAGTAGGGCCGTGTAATAAAGAACTAACTGTTCTTAAATTGGGGTAGAATTAAGTGTGATGTACGGTTAATATTAAGGGAAAATATTTGATTTTTCATCTGTGACAGATTTCTGCTTTACACCAGCTCTGACTTTTGCAGGTTTCACAGTGTCTTCCTACCGTGGCTTTGGGTAATTTTCTTTCTTTTACTGACAATGCTGTGAGTAAAAACCATTACCTAGCTTTATAGTTGAGAGAGTCCTTCGCATTGCCATCTCCAATAGCCCTAGGACAGTACCTGGCACACAGCAGACCCTCCATATTTATGAAGGAATGAATGATGGATTGATTAACTGAACACATTTTTTATGGATATAAGAATATTTATCTCATTTTATTGGTATGGTGACAAAAGGTCAAGGTAGTAAAATGACTTTTCCAATTCCTTTTATGGTACTAGGGCTCAAACTCAGCTCTGAGTCCCATGGCAGTCAAACCTTAATTCTAAACCCTCAGTCATGTAAAATTTTAGTGGAACTTTGGGATTGCTTGTGCTGTGGGCCTAACACAAGCAGTTAACAGGAAACTCACAGTAGTTGACTGCTGCCCCACCCAGATACCAGCGCATTGCACCACTGCACAACTTTTGCATATTTTGCTACGAACAGCTAGAAGCTGCAGATCACCTCAGCCACTGAGAGAAAAGTGGATGTGCCTCTGGGAATTCTAGACTTCGCCCCATCCTCCAGGCCTTGGCAACTTAGAGCCCCAGATAGCGTGAGGTGGAGTACCAAACACAGCTGCTGCACTGTGAGGCACAACAAGCTTGGAAGTGTGTTCTTTTGTTCTGGAACTCCCCTTAGGAGCCAACTGACTCCGCATTCCCTGTCCTGCTTCCCCCTGTCCTTTATTGTTTTTCTGGAGCCCTTTCTTACGATGTCATTGTCCCCCCCGGACTTGTCTCCAGGCCTGCTTTTATAAGAAGGTGACCTGAGATATTCATGGGCTTTCCAGTGGAAATGCACCACATGCAGACAGCTAAGGCCATAGAGTCAGTCCCCACTCAGAGCCACCCTACAGGACAGAGCCCAACCGCCCCCGGCAGT
>NW_022103905.1:2808905-2830743 GCF_000313985.2 Echinops telfairi | reverse complement strand
TCAGGGAGGAGGTCACATGTAGATCCTTGTAATCGGTTCCCTCTTTCCAACCCACTCTCCCTCTACCCTCCCAGTATTGCCACTCACACCACTGGTCCTGTAGGGATCATCCGCCCTGGATTCTCCAGGGATTTTCATAGATAGTTTATTTGACCTTTTAGGATACCTGTGACCCGAAATGTTTGTCTTCAATTTTCTCTCTCTCTCTCTCAAAATCTAGAGTCTGGGGAGAGGCAAGACTAATTATATCTATATTTTAAAACCTTGGCTTTTATAATATGAGAAAGACAACTAAGAGCAACAGCCCATATATACTGCAAACCTGGTTGTCGATAAGAAAGGGCAACATTTCCCAGTTCTCAGAATTACTTTCATTGATGGCATTTTTCATGCAGGTGTCACTGAGTCAGCACTGAGTCTTAGCGACACTATGTACAATGGGGCCTGCACCACCGCACAATCATGTTTAGATCGTGAAAAAAAGATCATTACAAAATTATCATTAGACAGTGAAAAAACGGAATTATTTCTGAAGTGATTTCTGTAATAATAAAAGTAGCCTTCTAAAAATAATAAAACGTGGGTATATGTACCACAAAAATCTCCTGACAAACTACCCCTCAGTTACCATTTTTTCAGCATAGCATTAAATGAAGAAATGTTTGATAACCATGTTTCAATGCAGCTGTGTATATGACATTGCTTAAAATATAAAGATGGATTTGTGGTTGGTTTAATGAGAGATTGCTTATATAAAACAGCAAAATAAAATAAATGACTTAAAATTAAAAAAATAAACAAAAAAACTACCCACCAGAAAATGAAAAGTGAGCTAAAGATTTCTTCCTAGAGAGTTGGGATTCACAGGTGATTTTTGTTTTATTTTGTCTCTTTCTGCCTATATGTATTTCTTCTTGTAAAGCAATGGATGAAATCCATGACAGGGAATCCCCGGTGACTAGACTCATTGTTTCTTAGAGTTATGGCAGCGTTGGCTTGGGAGTGATGAAGAGCTAATAATAACGATGTAAAAGGCTGAAAAGAATGTTCTAAACTTGACTGTGATCATGGATTTAAACCCCTGGATTGTAAATAAATAAAGCAAAAGAGCATGGACTCAAAATTATAACTGTTAAAAGTGCAGAGGCTTCGTGTTGCTATTATACCCCCTCGAGAAGAAGAAAAGAGTGGAAATGGGGAGAAGGGAGGCTAAGCGGGGAGAGTATGGAATAAATCCAAGTGTAAGAAGCTAATAACAGTGCACGCAAGAAAGAAGAAACTGGTCGAAAATTGTGGCAATGATTGTACAACTAACTCTTCTTGATATGATTGAACGTTTGAATTGTATAATATGTGGATTATTTAAATAAAACTATTAAAAAAAGAAAGTCGTTGTCAAGGAGTCCGTACAGAAAAAGAATGTCTGGAAGCTGATGTGTTAGCACTTGTACAATTCTATTTGATGTGATTGAACTGCGGGATGATATGATATATGTATTAAATCCCAATTAATAATAAATTAAAAATAAAATAAAACTGTATATGCCACATTAAAAAAAAGAAGAAATTCAAGTGGAAAAATTCAGCAGAAGAAACCTAGTGTGCCGCAGCTTTGTGAGAGATGGGCTCATCTGCATAGAAAATCTGGTTCCCTGGAGAAGGTAGGCGTTCACCCTGAATAGGACATTAGTGTCAGGTTTTGCAAACGTTGTATATCTAATTTCTTGCTACTTATTTGAAGTGTGCTACTGGACTTAGCAGCAAGGACATAAGAAATACAGGCTCTCAGTCTCCTCCCTAGACTTGGCAACAGAAGCTGCGTTTTAACAAGATTCCAGCTCATCTATATGTACATTAAAGTTTGAGATTCAACCACAGAACCAAAAAGATAGGCATTATTCTCATTTTATAGATAAGGAGATTGAGATAAAATACTTGCCAAAGAGAAGCAACAAAGTCCACATGGAAGAAGCACACCAGCCTGTGTGATCACGAGGTGTCGATGGGATCAGGTATCAGGCATTAAAGACCCAGAACAAAAAAAATCATATCAAGGTGAATGAGGGGGCGTGCAGAATGAAGACCCAAAGCCCATCTGTAGACAATTGGACATGCTATGACAGAAGGGTCCTGGGGAGGAGAGGAGCCAGTCAGGATGCAGTACAGCCTACAACTTTCCTCTAGTTCCTAAATGCTTCCTCCCCTCCCACTATCATGATCCCAATTCTACCTTACAAATCCAGCTAGACCAGAGGATGTACACTGGTACAGATAGGAACTGGAAACACAGGGAATCCAGGACAGATGATCCCTTCAGGACTAGCGGTGAGAGTGGTGATAAACAGGAGGGTGGAGGAAGGGTGTGGGAGAAAGGGGGAACCGATCACAAGGATCTACATATAACACCCTCCCTAGGGGAAGGACAACAGAAAAGTGGGTGAAGGGAGACATGGGACAGTGTAAAAGATGACAAAGTAATAATAATTTATAACTTATCAAGAGTTTGTGAGGGAGGGGGAAAAATGAAGAGCTGATACCAAGGGCTAAAGTAGAAAGCAAATGTTTTGAGAATGGAGTACAACCCCCTCGATGCCTTGATTTCAGCCTGTGTCTCACTTCTAACTTACAGAGCTGTAAGATAACATATTTGTCTTGTTTTAAGCTATTAAATGTGTGGTAATTAAATTTGTTAGAGCTGCAATAGAAAATCTATACAAAAGTAAACTGTAAATATATGTCTATTGTTAAGGTTAAAATCATATAGAAATGGAAAGTTTACCCTCATCTGTCTCTTGGCATTTTACCCCCCTCCCCCAAGGCGTACATTGTTAAAGGTTTGTTGTATATACTTCTGGTCCTTTTCCTGGTTGGTGGGGTGGTGGGGAGGTGTCTGGTTGGAGAAGTTGTGAACAAAAAAATCTTTAAGTAAAAAGATTAATAAAGTTTGCTTTACACACACACACACACCAAACTCACTGCCATCAAGTTGATTCTAACTCAGTGACTCTATAGGGCAGGGTAGACCTGCCCCTGTGGGTATCTGAAACTGTAACTCTTTACAATAGTAAAAAGTTTCCTCCTTTTGTGGAGGTGCCAGTGATTTCAAATGGCTGGTTTGTGGTTAGCAGCACCACGTGTGACTACTATGTCATCAGGGCTCCAGTATCTGTGAGATACATAGGTCTCTATGTCTACGTGAGATATGAAGTAACACCTGTTAGCAGCCCCTGGAATGCCGAAACTAGGGAAATGCTGATGCTCTGAAAGCCCAAGGTGGGGGGGTTGAGGGTAAACAGGATGATTGTGAGAGCTGTCAAGATTTTATCACCATGCTTATTCAAAAGTCACCAATTACAGGCACATTTTCATCTCATTTTTCTTTGCAGCTCCTTAAGGCAACAGAGCAGTTCTAGGTGAAAACCGCTCAATTCTCATTTTGCATTTCTGCTTATCTTTGAACTCTTCTCAAGTTTCATGTTCCCGGTTGGCCTTGGTGAACTCCCTGACACGGGGCCTGGGACTGTCCAGCTTTTCCCTACCGTCTTTGCTTCTAGTCAGATCATGTGTGTGCTCCTCCCAGCTGTCTCTGCAGTTCTAGGACCTGCATCAAATTACTGATCACCCTATTCTGTTTTTTCACTCCTTGCTAGTTTGTGTGTGGTACCAGTACATATATACTGCACCCTCTTACAGGTTTCTGAATGGGTTATTTTCCAGAAAGTGACTTTGTTTCAGCAGTGTTCTTCCATGTCAGTATGTGAGGGGTGCTTCAAAAAGTTGGTGTGAAAATGGAATGGAAAGAGAATAGAATTTCCCCCACAGCCTTCTCGTATAGAATACATTCTTTTTGATTACTAGCACAGAGATTTTAGTTTGAAGAGTGCAGTGATTGGCTTAATTTAGCTCCGGTATTTGCTCAGGCTCTCCTGAAAGGGGCCTAAACTATGCGACGAAGCAGCATTTCATAAAACAACTGTTAAATGTTATAGACATTTCCTATGATCTAGTTCAATAGTTCCTAGCCTTGGCCATGTATATGTGTATGTATATATGTATATGTATATAAGCTTTTCTGTTGTTACTATACGAACCCATTTTTCTACCATGCTATTCTTTGGGCATGGCTATGTTAGAATCTTACCAGGATGTATTTAGCTTCATTGCACCTCTGCCCTTGCTGAAATTGTTGACCCTTCAGATACTTGCTTGCTCTCCCTTGGAGTCTGCACACTCCTGCCTTGGCCCAGAGAAAATGACCGCCGGCCTAAAAGGCAGAATCCTGGTCTGCCGGCACTTTTCTCCAAGTGACATGAACGACGATTTCCCTGTTTGAAAGCAAAAAGGTAAGAGGGGGAGTGACCGTGATAAAAATGAGCACATCGGGTTGAGTAGTTTTTTATTAGTAAAACAAGATCAAAATAAAAGTATGCGCTGCCAATTTTTACTTGCAGAAAATGAGTTTTATGTGATACATCTCAACCACTATTACAAATTTCTAAAATCCTGGCCATTTTTTCTAAATTTGGGTCATTTTTTCTAAGCAGAGCATGCATATGTGAGTTTAATTCTGAATACACAGAAATGCCTTATTGCCAAGCTTTGAGTGCAGAATAGAAGAGTTCAGATTTGGCCAAGAGGTTAATGTGGAACTTGGTGTTGAATTTTCTCTTCCCCAGCTCCATGCTGCCAGGCTTCTAGCGCTACCTTCTCACACCCCACACCTGGGAGTGGGGCTCCCAAAGACAGATGATCACCGTATGAAGCAGGAGGATAGTTTTTTAAAAATAAAGAAAAAAACTGAAATTAGTCCAATCCAAATGGGGTCTCTTTAAATGCTAAAAAGAAAAGAAAAGAAAGAAAGAATAAGTTTTATGAACAAAGAATGCATTTTTTTCTATTTGGAGTACAGGTCTCACCACCAAAACTTGACTAGCTACATTTTGCTGTAGATAACTCCTCATTTATAAATGAAGGAGCTGCAGACCAATGATAAACAATCATATCCCATTCGTTTATCCCATTGGTGCCCCACAACCGTAAGAGAAAAGATACTGTTTTTAGGGGTCTGTGGGTCTACAGTTTCAGTAGCTGTGTGAGTGAGCAGGTCACCCCAGTACCTCTTTGTGCTTTCAAACTAATGTCCCAGTCTTAAGAGTAAGATAGGCGATAGGACCGGGTTTTCAGCATCAAGGCACTCTGGAGGATTTCACTGAAAAGTTGGCTTTTGCCGATGATAGAGAGCCCAAATTCATCTTTTCATACCCTTTAGAACTTGCTGAAACATTATATCGTAAACCAGTCCATAGAGTTCTAACAATGTTTCCATTTCTCTCCTTTCCCCATGGGCTGAGAGCCTCCGGAGGGCCATCACAGTGCTCACACTGACACAAGACATTGCACAAGGGAGGAATGGGGCATCAGCAGAACCATGTCACTCTTCTGCCTGACAAATAAAGGAACTGCTATGCACGGGAAGAGAACAACAATGACAACAACATTTTAAAGGCCCTCTTCTTAACAGAAATGTCCAGCCTGGAAAAGGCAGGCCAAAGATCAAACCCTGGCAGGTTAACTGTCTGCTCAGACCTTCCACTTCACACTCGTAGCCCCTCTGTCCCCCTTGAGAGGATGCTGGAAAGGCCACCCCTGGGGACACATGCCTTGTTCAGGCCCCTCCAAAGGAGAAGGGATGGGCCCCACAGATCCTTCTTTCCTGTTAAAATGCTAACCCAAGTAACGCATCACCCCCACCCCCCAATACAGAAGGGTTCTCATGTCAGAGCTGTCTCTAGTTCCCGGGAGAGTAAAACAAAACAAGCTTTTCTCCCAGTCGGAAACTCACCTCAGTGATTCTGGTTAGTTGTCTCGATCTATGAAAATGAAATGGGGGGCGGGGGAGAAGAAACAAAACATAAACTCAGTTTTACTTTTAAAATACTGTGTATTAGATGTCTAAATAAGGCTGGCAAGGTAGGCTACTGTTTTGAACTATGCACTGGGACCCAATCCAGCCAGAGAGCACTGGAGGAGTCCAGGATTGTCGGGGCGCTAGACTCCAAAACCCAACCCATTGCCATCGAGTCGGATTCACTCAGAGGGATCCTAAAGGATGGGGTGGAACTGTCCCTGTGTGTTTCTGGGACTAAATCTTTACAGGAGTAAAGATTTCTCAGGCGAAGTGGGGGGTGGGTTTGAACTGCTGACTTGCAGTTAGCATAAGGTGACCAGATTTTAACATTGGTAAAGCAGGGCACCATTGATAAAACTCATATTCTGGCGAAACAGCCACATGGCAGCCGAAATCCGTATACCCTACCTTGTCGTGCATTCTTTCCAAACATCTGGACTTTTTAAAAATGCCGCGGGACACAGGAAAAAATTGTTCAAAAGCGGGACGTCTGGTCACCTTAAGTTAGCAGCCCAACGAATAAGCTACTACCCCACTAGGACTCCTGGGGCTTAAAAACAAATACTCTTGAAGCCATCCTTAGTCCTTACATAGCAACACATCTGTGAGGAAAGCCCGGAGGAGCCAGGCTGCAAGAACCCTGGGAGTGTTCTCACTGCAGGGAAAGTACTGGGTCAGGGATCCGAAAAGGAACCACTTAGCAGAGGGCTCTCCGCAGAGCAACGGGCAGGAGGACACTGAAGTCACGGGATGTTATTGGTTCCTAATCAGAATGCCAATACCCTTTCCTGGTCACCTGAGTATGCAGTTTACAAAAATATCAGAGCAGCTTCTTTTTGCCATACCAACACTCAGATATAGCTGATAGTTGTTAAGGAAGGAATGTGAAAAAAACTCACCCCACTTCACTATCTTGGGCTCCTTGAGAGTCACATGCTCCACACGGCAGGCCCACTCATCTTTTCCATTAGGAATGAATTCAGTGTGGACCAGGAGATAGAACGACCAGTCATTGCTGAAGGCCAAGTCTGACCGTTCTACCTTCTCTGTGATCTTCTGACCGTTCTTGTACAGATCAACCGTAATCTGCGGGGGATGAAACCCAGACACATAGCAATTCAAGAAGTTCGGCTTTCCATTCTCTGCCGGATGACGGGAATACACCTGAACCTTTGGAGTACCTGAGGAACATGGGAGAAACACAAATGAAAATTGCCAGAGTAGTTCACTCGGGTTAGCTTAGCTTAAAACTAGATCAAGGGACCAAGAGTGAAAGTTTATGTCTGAAGTTTAATGGATAAACGTCTGCTTGTGGTAAAACAAACAGAACCCACACACCAGACAGGAGGGAAAACATCACCACCAGAGATTTCTTGTGTATCCTTCAGAAATGGTCTATCTTGCATTGGTCATTGAAAAACATTTTTAAAAAATTTTTGGGTTATTCTTTTAAATGACATCAAATCAAAAGAAACTTCGATCATGGTGATAATGCATGTGTTAAGCTTTATTTTATAAATGAAAACTCACTCGCTGCTATTAAATCAATTCTGACTCATAGCAACAGGAGAGAATTGCCCCTGTGAGTTTCCAAGATGAACTTTTAAAATTATTATTACCTCATTTTTTATTTCTTCTATTATCAGTAGGTTTTTACAATCATTTTATTGGGGACTCATACAGCTCTTATCACAATCCATCCATCCATCCATCCATCCATCCATCCATCCATCCATCCATCCATCCTTCCATCCATCCACTGTGCAAGGCTAGCTCTTCACAGGAGTAGAAAGCCCATCTTTCCCCAGAGGAGTGGCTGGTGTTTTCGAACCGCTGACCTCCACGTAAGCATTCTGTCAGCAGGACTCCCTTCATGAGTAATTTATATTTAAATCTTTTCCTCAAGACTGAGGGGGAAAACCACCACCTTTGGCGGGCCCAGCGCACTGCCTCTGGGCAGGGCACCCAGGAAGCGGTCTAGGTCGATGGCGTCCTTGACCGCTTTGGTCATCATCATGGATTACTCTTATCACGGGTTTTACAACCTCCCTGAGTCTGATGAAGCTTTTCTTTTCTCAAAACCGAAAGTAAAAGCATCAGTTCCTCTTGGAAAGAAGCAAGCGCAGGGGCCAAACTGTGAAAGCCAACAGGGAACCCCGAGCTGCCTGGCCTGCTCTCTAGAAAATAAACAAAAGCAGATGCCGACTCAAAGGGACCCTATAGGGCGGGGTAGGACTGCAACGCTTGACAGAGGAGGGGCTGGTGGTTTTGAACCCCCGACCTTGCAGTTATCAGCCCAGCACGCAATCACCACGCCACCAGGACTCCGGTCAGACTCCACTTGGACCCGAATGATCTGCCATTGATCTTGTGTGATGAAGTGTCTAACACTCTGGGGCTTTGCTTCCTCGACTGCAAGTTGCGTTGATGACCATCTTTGGGGCACTTTCGGAAACGCATGCCACACGGACTCTAACGTCCCGGGCACTTCGAGCTCCCAATATCGCGTTAGCGGTGACGGTGGTTATTAAAAGAAGAAACGGGTAAAAGAGGAAATGATGGGACAAGTGTTAGGAGCAGCACCGAGCGCTGGGGAAGGGGGGCCGCTCAGCAGAGCTCCTCAAAACCCCAAACACCTGTCTCTCAATCACAGTCAACCCCCAGCCCCGCGCCTTGGGGGACAATCTAACTACACGCCGCGCCCCCCTCCCCGCTTGCAGCTGCGCCCCGGGAGCTAGGGCTCCTCGCGGAAGCGAAAGAGAAACCCTCCCCGCCTTCCCCCTCCCCCGCGCTGAAGTTTCTCAGCACCCCGACACTTGGTCCAGCCTCGCCCAGCTCTGGCCGGCCGGGCTCCCTTCCACTGTCCGCGAAGGGGGCGAGAGGCGTGCGCCCCGGGGCGCGCACCCCCTTCTCCCTCCCCTGCCTCGGGTCATTTCCCCATCCCGGGACTAGTGCCCGGCCGGGAGGCCCGAGGGGGAGGCGGCAAGGAAGAGGAGATGCGGAGAGGACACTCACGCTCCACGGCATCCAGGCTGGGTAGGGAGAAGAGAGCCACCAGGGCCAAGGCCACGAAGAGATCCATAGCGACGTCCCACCAGCACCGCGGCGCGAGTGACACCGAAGTGCCCGCCCGCCCGGGCGCGCTCACTTATATTCGCCGCGCGCCCGGCCAATCAGGGCCCGACGCGCGGGGCCGTCACCGGTTGCCTAGCGCGCAGCGCCAGCTCGGGTTAGCCAGAGGGACTTTCCCCCGCGGTCCGTTTCGTTTTCGCTGAAATCTCGTGATCTTGCTTCTCCGCGAGATCGAGCCCTGCCATCTGGCGCGTCTGGCTGAGCTTGGGTCACGGGCTGCCCCTCCGAAGGCTCTGAGCTGGAAGCTTCTTTCTCCATCCAGCCTCTGAGCTTTGGGAGGAGATGCTAAGTGACGCGCCTACCGTTTGTTCCCTGTCGATTTTATTCGACAACACTGAAGTGCTGAAAGATTGAGCGTGGTGATGGAGGAGGAAGAGTACTGGGCAGAACTAGAACGACAGTGTTTTCAGATTTCCCGGCCAAGAAAAGAATCCCAGAGACCTCAGACCTCCTGAGGATTGCTCAGAGAAGCACCCAGAATGAATCCGGACCTTCTTGCTTCCTGAATCTCTTCAAGGAGAATTTTCTTTTTGTAAAGCTCTGGGTCAAGACGCTCTTCCTTCTGCTGTTTAGGTAATTCTTTTTGCACTGGTGGTTTGTGGAGAAGACTAGTTAGTAATCGCAGCAGAGTTGTCAGAGCCCTTTACTACCGGTAGTATTCTCTTTATTAACCACACTGGAATGGTACCTAGCAGGTAGTAGGCACTGGGTAAATGGAATGGATGGTGTAATGAGCTCGAATTGCACCATTTTATGGGGAGGGAATGCAAAGGCCAAGGCACGTTAGACACTTTGGAGTCACTTCGAAGAGACTTGGAAGCTCTCTAGACACTTGGAAGATAAACAGTGGCAATTCAGGTTTGAATTTTTTGTTGGGACTCTATGGCCTCTGGGCCCAGTCTAGAACATTAAACCTATCGACTATAAAAGTATGAGAATGAAATGTGGGCTCACTAAGCAAGCCCACAGTCTAGAGAACATAAAGAGCTGCCTCAGTGTGTGCCTCGGTGGCACAGTGGTGTTGTGTTGGGCTGTGGTCTGCAAGGCTAGCAGTTCAAAACCACCAGCTGATCCTTGGGGAAAAGACTGAACTTACAGGGGCAGATCTACCCGGTTCTGCAGGGTCACTATGAGTTGGCATCAACTCGATGGCAGCGAGGTGTTTTGTTTTGTTTTGCTTTTTGAGTCATTACGTGGCAAGCCAGGGCCCTCACCAATGTTCTTGTGGAACAGTGAAAAGAGGAAGCAGACCAGGTGGGTGGGAAGAGGTAGCTGATGGTGGAAATCACCAAGGTTTTCAGTTGAAGGAGGTGGGGTTAACTTCAAGGGCACAACAAATACCTTCTCAGTTTCCTTTACAGATTCTCGGCCTTTAATGACTCCGACTGACTGTGGAGGCTGCAGAGCCCTGGTAATTTTAGAGATTCGACACGTTAGTGTTGAACTGTCTCATGCCCTACAGGAGAGGCAGGGCTCCCCCCACCCTTGTTCCTTGTTTACTATGTAGCAGGGAAATACTCTATATAAAATGTATTTCTTTAAATCGCTTTATTGGGGGCTCATACAGCTCTTATCACAATCCACACATCCATCCATTGTGTCGAACACAATTGTACATTTGTTGCCATCATCATTCTCAAAACATTTTTTTTCTACTTGAGCCCTGGGTATCAGCCCCTCATTTCCCCCCTCGGTCCCTCAGGAACCATTGATAATTTATAAATTATTATTTTGTCATGTCTTACACTGCTCGATGTCTCCCTTCACCCACTTTTCTGTTGTCTGTCCCCCAGGGAGGGTGTTATATGTACATCCTTGTGATTGGTTCCCCCTTTCTCCCCCACCTTCCCCTCATATAAAGTGTATTAAAGAGATTTTCACTTATTCTCATAGCCAGCTAAGAAACAGAAAATGATGCATAGAAGGGAAAGAAGTCTTTTTATTTTATTCTAGCTGTTTCTGTATGTATGGAATTCCTATATCTTATTTGGATTTCCAACTATGACATGTTTTGAATAGTGAGAATGAATATGAGATAAAAAACTTAAAAAAAGATTTAAAGCCTTGGGAATCCTGTTGGGCAACTCTAGTTTGTCCTATTGGGTTTGACTCTAAAACCATAAATATGAAGTAATGGTTTATTAATTTTTTGTCCTGTGATTTTCAGATATTCCATATTCAGTAGAATTACCTTTTTTAAACAGACACTTTGTGGAGGTATTATGGATTCAATTGTGTACTGCCCAAAATAGATGTTTTAAATCCTAAAAATAAAATAAAATGTTAAAAAAAAAACCTTGGGAAAAAAATAATGGCACTATTTGCCCTAAAAATCTATAAGCAGAGCAATTTAATCACGCTATCTCCCAGAAGGAGCCCTTGTGGGGTAATGGGTTATGAGGCATGATCAGCAGTTCGAACCCACCAGCAGTGTCCAGGAAGAAAGATGAGGCTTTCTGCTCTTGCAAATATTTGCAGCCTCAGAAACTCATGGGGACAGTTCTACGATTCTGAAAAAATGGCAATTGGTTGATAGGTTGGTCCACTTTGTCAAGCAGGATGTCCTTTTCAGGAACTGGTCTTTCTCCTGATCACATGTCCAAAGTGTCACATGAGACAAAGTTTCACTATACTCCTTTCTAAGGAGCATTCTGGTTGTACTTCTTCCAAGACAGATTTATTTGTTCCCCTGGCATTCCATGGTAATTGCATTATTTTTTGCCAGCTCCCAAATTCAATGCATCAATTCCTCTCTGGTCTTCTGAATTCATTGTCCAGCTTTCATATGCATTTCAGGTGATTGAAAGTACTATACTATGCCTTGGGGCAAGATGCCATGCATTAAAGAAACAAGCAAAACACAACCCTTAAGATCCATATGAAGATCCATGGTTTATAAAATATAGCTTAATAGTATACCCATTGTACAAATGAGGACACTAAAAAAGTTGAGAGTTGAAAGAATGTGGTTGGTGGGACATCTGTTTCACAGGCTTTGTGTATAATCACCACACGATCCAATACCAACGTGTCTTTATTGGGAAAATCATACAAACTTGCTGTAAAAAAACATTAAACAATACAAAGAATAAAATCTTCATTTCTCCTACATCCTTTTTCGTTTTTTATTACAAAGATCATACATGAATTAGGTCCATTGCAAAATCATAAACAAACAATTACTGAGTTAAAAGTGTAAATTCTCCTCACCTGTCTCCTCCGTCTCATTGTCCTCCCCTCAGAAGTCCTTGTTAAGGTTGGGTGCATATCCATCCATGGAGAGACATATTGTGTGAAGTTTGGAAGGGAAGGAGTTTCTAAATGTTTGTTTGGAGCACAACATCCACGAAAACCAAAGAGGATCAGAGGTGGCATCAGTTATTTGTGTGGCTGGAGAGGCGAGTTAGGTAAATGATGACGTTTGTGACCCCCACGGCCAGTGTGGGAGCCACAGGACAGCTCATGGAAGAAGGCTTGGGCTGGGTTCCTGGAGAAACTTCACCGAGTTCCTAAACTACCGGAGGTACTGGCACAGCATCTTTTTTTTTTTTAGAATCCAATTTTAATGACGTATCACATACTGCATACTTACAACATTTACAGCTATTGCACACGGATGCACGGCTACAGTGTCAAGTGTTTAGCTAAGAGAAGCCCCTAGAGAGGACAAAGGACACGACAAGGTTGCCTCACACGTAGTCCGTGCTGAAGTCATAGTCGTCGGCTTCCCCTCCTGTCGGCTAATCCGAGTTGAGTGGTTGTGCTGCTGCTCGGTCACCAACCTGTCCACCTGCTGGAGGCTCCGTGGCCAGTGCCCCTCCTCCTGCAGGACATGCGGCTGGGCTCTTTTCTTCTGCTTCTTCACCATCAACACCCTCTTGGTGGCAGTCAGGGTCGTCCTTGTCCTCCTCCTTCACGATCTGTCTTGGCACATCCTCGGGTATGTCCTTTTCCTCCGTGATCCCGTTGGTCAGACCCCAGGACTGGAAAAAGAGGCTAGCGGCCAGGCGAGATCCTCTGATGGCTTGTATGCTGTGCGCGTTGTTCCTGCGCAGCTCTTCCCCATCAAAGCCCAGTTTCATAGATGCCACTGTCCGCTCGGCCAAGTGGGGAGGGCAGGCCCAGGACGGTGGGGGCTGGCTATAGTAGCACAAGGCCCCTGTCCACTCTGACCACAGCAGCTTGGCAGCACTTTCCACGTCTGGGCTGCCACCTTTTTGGTGCAGCCCTCGTCTCCGCTTAAGGGAAGTGAAAAACTCCAGAGGACTAGTGTAGTCGGGGACAGTGTATTTCAGCACGACCTGTCGAGCATCTGCCAGGCCTAGGATGGCACAGCATCTTTTTTTTTTTTAACATTTTATTAGGGGCTCATACAACTGTTATCCCAATCCATACACACATCAATTGTGTAAAGCGCATTTGTACATCGTTTCTCAAAACATTTTCTCTCCATTTAAACCCCCGACATTAGGTCCTCCTTTTTCCCCTCCCTCCCCGCTCCCCCCTCTCGCATGAGCCCTTGATAGTTTATAAATGGGTATTTTGTCATATCTTGCCCTGTCCGACGTCTCCCTTCATCCACTTTTTGGTTGTCGGCACAGCATCTTTTGATGAGTGTTTTACCCCTTGTAGGATCTTGGGTCTGCACTTCCATTCCTATTTTTAAAATATCAGATTCTAACTTGGATTCTCTCTCCTGTCTTGAATTCTGTGCAGACTATGCAAAGTCAGGTCTCTTCTCTAAGTGCTTTTTTCCCCCTTTTGGCAAATTCCCCAACATCACAGCTTCTCACTTTCCAGCTTCCTCAGCTAGCATTTGCTGCTAGTCAGTTATGAATATGTGGTCCTTCCTGAAACTCTTGAGTATGCTTCAAATCTTATGCTCTTTACTTTCTGGTGTCTTGAAAATTTCTAAATTTTTCTCCTAGAAGGCAGCTGTGAAGGAGTCAGAATCACTTAATCAAGAGTCATAAATGTAAAACCGCCAACTCATAATGGCCCTACAGACAGGAGGAGAATGGCTCTGGGAGTTTCTCCAAGACCAAAAGTCTTCACAGGAGTAGACAGATTTGTGTTTCTCTTACAGAGTGGCTGGTGGTTTTGAACTGCTGACCTTGCAGTGAGCAGCCTAAGGATATCCTGCTTGGTAAAGTAGAGGGTCAGTGAAAAATGGGAAGAGCCTGGAGGAGACAGATTGACACAATGTACTCAAATATAATAATTATAAGGATGGCACAGGACCAGGGAATATGTTGTTCTGATGTAAGTAGGGTCAGAGTCATCTCATTGGCACCTAACTACAATGTAGTCCCATTTGGGTCTAGCCTGCAGGAAAGTCAGGGATACATATTATATTTACATGTAGAAATTTCCCCTGCCCTAAGACTTTCCTACACTTTCTATCTCCCATTACACCCTCTTCCTCACTTTCAGCTTGTAATGTTGTAAAGGTGTGTTGTGGTACATTGTTTCCATTGTGCCTGTGTCCTTTGTGTTACCACAGATTTCCCTTTAAAAGTCAATGTCAGATAGCACTCAGCCATAAAGAAAAATGAAGTCCTGACTTGAGCTACAGCATGGATAAACCTTCTGCTTGGTGAAATAAGCCTGACACGGAAGGGAAAAGAAAAAACACCACGCAAGATGTGCACACGAGAACTGCCCATACACTCAGTAGACACAGCAGGATAGGAAAGAAGTAGCCATGAACTATAATAGAAAGTTGATGGGTTTGGGACCATTTAGTTTTCTTGTTATTGCTGATATTAAGTGTGGGTCTTAATATTATCATATGCTAATGAGAAATATCACTGCCAGCAACACCTGGGAAGAGACTTGCCCCCTCCTTTTGCTCGCCCAGCATCCTGTGGATGTAAGTGAGGTGGGCTATACCGTCTATTGGTAGGGCAGGCAAGAGATGGCTCAGTGACTGTATAATTGTGGTTTAGCCTGTGGGGCAGGGGTTGGAGGGATGAGATGCTACAAATTTGGAGCCATTCCACAAAGGGGTTTCAAAAAGTCTGTGGGGGGGGGAAATGGAATTAAAAGACAATGGAATATACTTACCGAGCTCACATATTTTTATTTAATAACATTTCATCAGAACTGTCTTCATTAACATATCACATTTCGTGGGTTGGCAAACTATTCCTTAATCCCCAGAAGCTATGAATACGTGACCTTACATGATATAAAGCATTTTGTGGATGTGATTCAAGTTAAGGATCTTGAGATGGGGAGGTTATCCTGGATTATCGCAGATGGTCCACTCCAATCATAGGAATCTTCAAAACTGGAGAGGCTTCCTGGGTGTGGTCAAAAGGAGATGTGATGAGAGAAGAAGAGTTGGAGACATACACCATGGGTGACTTTGAAGAAGCAGGAATGTTAAAGGCCTCTAGAAGCTAGAAAAGGCAAGGAGATAGATAGGCTTCTCCCCTAGACCTTCCAGAAAAGAATGTAATCCTGCTGACACTCGGACTGTGGTCCAAAAGACCCGTGTTAGACTGGCACGGTGGCTGCAAGAATGTAAGATAGTAATTTGCGTTGTGTTAAGCCACCAAGTTTGTGGCAATTTGTTACAGCAGCCGTAGAAAACTAACGTGACCCTGTTGCCAGAATCCTGCACATTGGACCATGATAACCAGTAGCCCATTCATCCTCATTCAGCATAAATATTTGTTTTTCAAAGTCCAGTCTACTTTTGATTGACTCACACTGCGGCCGCACAGAGGATGGCAGGCACACTCGTGTTTGAGGGGTTGCCCTCGGCTTTGGGGTCAGAGAGTTGCTAAGGCATGGCTTGGTCAGCAGCCTCTGTCCTGCTCCTTCTATCTCTGTCCTCACAGACTCAGGCCCATCCAAGGGATGTGGGCAGATCACCCTGTGAGAATGGCAGGCCACCATCCTTTTGGCACTGCCTTTTCTGGACTATTTCACAGATAAGCGCTGCCGTGATCCAAAATCCTTGGAACTTCGGCCTCTTGGTGAAGCCACCCCTCCTCTACCTCCTATTGCCGGTGTTAAAAGGGGAGTGAGCATAATAAGGGGGATCATTTTCAAAGCTTTGACTCCCTCCTTTATTACCTGGCCTTGAAGATAGCATAATTTTGCCCCCACCTACTCGTCCAGTCTCAGTCTGCAAATGTTTCTGGAGTACCTACTAGTGCCGGGCACTAGGCTGGTCCCGGGAAAGGTCCTCCCACCAAGAGCTCACACATGGATTCATAGACCTTTAAAGAGATTGTAAGGTCAGGAAAGCAACTGACTGCACCTGCAACTCTGCTGCCATCGACTCACGGCAAGCTTATAGGACAGGGTAGAGCTGTCCCTGTGAGTTTCCAAGACAGTCACTGCTTATGGGAGCAGAAAGCCCCCTCGTGCTCCCTTGGAACTGCTGCTGGTTAACAAACAGCCCCCCTTGTGGTTAGCAGCCCAGTGCATCACCACTTCGCCACCAAGGCTCCTTGGAAGGGCAAGGCCCGCTTTGCATAAGACGGGGCAGTGCGGATGGTTTTAGTGGCTGAGGAGTGTCCCAGCTGAGGGGGACTGGAAGGACAGGCACGGCAGAGGAAGGATTCCTAAGATGGCTTGATGGGTTAGGGAAGAGGAAAGTTCAGGGGGGTGGAGTTGGTGTGTTTGGAGTGAACTGAGGAGGACAGAAGGCTGTTCAGGACCTTGGTTGCCAAGGAGCAAACAGAATGTGGACTTTACCCTTTAGACCTGATGCAGGTGCCAATGCAGGTGGAGTTTTCTCCCTTGCAGTTAGGTCTATCATTTGATTAAAACAAATAAAACCCACCTTTTCAACTAGCTGTCACCCCCACCCCCCAATTATAAACCACTAAAAAGATCAGACAATCTAGGTAGAAATAAAGACAAAAATGAAAATTGGTTATCCTGTTTCCCAAAGACCACCTCTGTTAGTGTTCTGGTATTTACTCCCAGACTTTGTCCATTCATCTAAATGAACATTCACAGATGGAGGTCTACAAATATGAAATAATTCAGCATCTATCTCCCAAGAACTGCTTTTTTAATTTAATGAGACATTGTGGGTAATATATCTATTTCGTTAATAATAGAACCCCTGAGTGGCAGAAATGGCTACAGGCTTTGCTACTACTGTCTGAAAGGTTGGCAGTTCAAACCCCTACCCAGAGATGAGTCAGAAAGTAAAGCCTGGTGAACTATTGAAAGTCCTTTGTTGTTAAGTGGGTGCATAGCAAATATGGTGAAGAAAGCTGATGGAACCCGGCTATTGAAAGATATAGTGTCTGGGGTCTTAAAAGCTTCAAGATAAACAAGCGACCATCTAGCTGAGAAGCCACAAAGTCCACATGGTAGAAGCACACCAGCTGTGTGATCATGAGCTGTCGATAGGATGAGGTATCAGGCATCGAAGACACAGAACAAAAAAGTCCCATCATTGTGAATGAGGGGGAGTGCGGAGTGGAGACCCAAAGCCCATCTGTAGACAATTGGACATCCCCTTACAGAAGGGTCGCGGGGAGATGACAAGTCAGTCGGAGTGCAGTATAGCACTGATGAAACATACAACTTTCCTTTAGTTCTTTAATGCTTCCTCCCCCCACTATCATGACCCCAGTTCTACCTTACCAATCTGGCTAGACCAGAGCATGTTCCTGGGGACAGATCAGAGCTGGAAACACAGGGAATCCAGGACAGATAAACCTCTCAGGATTTATTGAGAGTAGCCATACCAGGAGGGGAAGGGGAAGGTTGGGGGGGAAAGGAGGAACTGATCACGATGATCTACATATAGCCCCCTCCCTGGGGGACAGACAACAGAAAAGTGGGTGATGAGAGACATTGTTTAATGTGAGACATGAAAAAATAATTTATACATTATCAAGGGCTCATGAGGGAGGGAGGGGAAATGAGAAGGACCACAACTGTACAGATGTGCTCGGCACGATGGGGAAAACGTCCTTTGTTGTTGTTGTTGTCAGGTGTTGTTGAATCTGTTCTGACTCACAGCGCCCCGTGTACAACAGAACAAGGTACTCCCAGCCCTTCGCCATCCTCACAATTGTTACATCTGAGCTCATTGTTGCAGCTACTGTGTCCATCTGTCTTGTTGGGGGGCTTCCTCTTTTTTGCTAACACTCTGCCAAGTCTAATGTCCTTTTCCAGGTTTGGATCAGCTTGTTCTGACACACCTGGAGTTTCCATGAGTCAGAATCAACCCAAGATGACCGGTCTGTGTTGGGGTGTATTTTAAAAGTGTTTTATGCCTTCACAAGACTTCATTAGATGAATAGACAGATATTTTACTCCCTCTTGTTTGGTGACACCATCTGGTAAGACTATTAATGGAAAAGTTGACCATTCAAACCTACCAGCCCTGTTGAAGGCCATTAAGACTCAACTTGGAAATGGCTGAGAAGTCTCATGACCCAGGTGTCAGTATCTGCTGTTTGTTTCTGTGGCTTGACATTGAGACTAAGAAAAAGAACAAGGATGTATGCGAGTTCTGGGAAATCAGGATGGTTAATTTTCTCAAGGATGCTTGGTTTGGAAAAACATAAGAGTTGTTGATGTGTATCCAATGTGCTTGCTTAACAATGAGAAAAATATAACCCAGGTTGTTTCTGCATGTATAAAAGGAAGATGTAGAATAAACTTGGGACTTCAGTGTTTACTGTTGCCCTCCCAATACTTTGTCTCTCTTTTTTTCCCTTAATCCTCACTCCCCCTTTCAGGACTGTTCGACTCGTCGGCAGGCCCCGACACAGCCCATCCTCGGGAAGATAGATGAGGCTCTCTGCTCCCAAAGCATTTACAGCCTCAGAAACACCGCATGGGACCGACACATCAGAGTCCACTCAAGGGCAGTGGGTTTGGATTGTTGCCTGTTATGTTTGGAGAGCATATCCATGCGCTATATCCCATGGTACAGTGAATCTCCACACATTATGAAACTTCCACAGGCCCCAGAGCCAAGGCTACTCGTTTCCCCCTGGTGGCGTAGTGGATTATGAGTTGCTTGCTAACCTCAGGGTCAGCAGTTTGAACCAACCGGATACTTCCACTGGAGAAAGATGAGGCTTTCTGCTCCCACAAAGAGTTACAGCCTTGGAAATCCAAAAGAACAGTTCTACTCTGTTCTACTCTACACTATAGATCAAGTCAAGAATTGACTCGAGTCGATGTGGGCAAATAGGTGCAAGCCCAGGAAGGACTAGACATAGGCAATGATATGTTGGCTATGAATCCAGAAAACATTTGGCATACCCAAGCTCTACTTAGTGCATGTGCAGCTTGTGATGGAAATACACAGAGTAAGTCTCCAGGGTAGCAAGCATCATGAAGAAGGGAAAATGAGGCGACCCAGCACTAACCACGGGTGGTCATCGATTCTGATCCATGGTGACCCAATGTGTGTCCACAGGATTATCAACGGCTGTGTGTGGGGAAGTAGATTGCCAGAGCTTCCCCCTGAGAAGCTTCGGGTAGACTTGAACCTCCAAGCATGTGGTTAGCAGCCAAGTGTGTTAGCCATTTCCACCCTCCAGAGACTCCACTGACCCGATCCACTGCCATTGAGTGTATTCTGACTTGTAGTGGCCCTGTATAGGATTTCTGAGGCTGCAAATCTTTATGGGCGCAGGATAACTTCATCTTTCTCCCTCTGAGCAGCTGATGGGTTTGCATGTTAACCTGGCGGTTAGCCATCCTCTGCTCACCGAGCTGCACTACCAGAGACCGCTGCAATCTTCATAGCCCAAGCCTGTATAGTCAACTCCTGCTATTTACTCAGCCCTCAGCATTGCTAGACTTCATGCTAAATATGTTACACGTTATTTCTTTGAACACATTTACCGTGAGGCTGGCACTGTCCTCATACCCATCTTCAAAGAAGGAAATGAAGAGATTAATTACCCAGTTTGTCCAATTAAGTAGGTGATGGAACCAGGACTTGACCCCAGGCTGGTCTGACCTCCTCCAAGGCCAGGCTCCCTCAATTGTGCCTCAGAGCTTCCTTTCCATAACTCCTCTAAGCCCTGTTTGAAGGGCAGGGGAGGAATCTGTAAGTTTGACTCAGTGCTGGGCTTTTCCTGGGTTGAGCGGAAAGATGCAGCTGTCCTCCACCCTGTGATGCCTCGCCGGAGCAGCTGCTCAAAATGTACCTTGAAAATGGTAAGATGCAACAAAAGGGCTGATTTTCTCTGAGCTTTGGAATAACGGCAGATCAAGTGTGATGACATGGACTCCTGATCTATGCAGCCCGACATTCTCTCTTTAATCAAATGGCATCGAGTGGTGATTCGGACTGCCTCTGTTCTCAAAGTGTTTTGAAGTTCCAGGTGCCCTGCCGGGTGCTGAAGGAAGAGTGGCAGCCATTGCTACTTGCCTCGTAGGAGCCATCCTCTCCTTTTCCTTTATAACAAGGGACACATTTTGATTAGCAATGCACCCAGCTAGAGATAGGTAGGGAGGAGATAAGTAAGTAGGTAAGTAGGTAGGTAGATAGATCTCCTGGCTTTTTCTGCAACTGACGGAGGCCATGTGACTTGATCTGGGCACTGAAATATAAGTAGCAGTCTTTGGAGTACTTTGGGGAAATTTGTCGATTCTTCGTAATGCTTTCTTATTCCTGCTTAAAGTACAGTTGGGAGGCTGGGAGTAGAAGAACCATCTTGTAACCACCTTGTGCTCATGAAGATATAAATTCCCTATTAAGGTGGGAGGGACAGAAAGACAGAAGCAGCCTGGGATGTTGGTGGTCTTAAGTCATTACTGAACTGGCCCTAGATTGCCAAACTCTAAAAATAACCCTCTGTTTAGTTGAGGCTGTGATATCTGCTTTTTATAACATACAGCTGAACACAGTGTATAACTGTTAATGATGTAAACAGGATTAAAACAAGCACTGTGCTCCCAGAAAGTCCAGGGAGGGAAATAAATGCTCAAGCAAATAATTTCAGTTAAATATCATGAAATGGAATTTTCTGTTTAAGCCATGTTGGAGTAGCTTGAATTAAACAAGCTCTAATTGACTTCACATACATGCAAATGATAGAAGCAAAGCAAACATCCACAAGACAACCATGTAAAGGAGTCGCAGGGCAGCTCATGCAAGCAAGACTTCAGTCTCTCTCGCCTTTGAGAGATGAAAGCACAGCAAAACGAGCTCCGCATTCACCAGGGATTTTTCCAGAGGATAGTTCCCAACTTGTGGCAAGGGAGAACACACCCCTAGCAGGAAGCAGAACTCCGCTGGGCTGAGGAGAGGGGAATGGGAATGTTAGCCTACCAACGTGCTGCCCTACAGGAACAAAATCAGAAAGAGAAGGGAACTTCAGGAAAACGAGCCCCCAGATCTCTGTCCTGTTTCTCCTAAACTGTATATGCCCAAGGAAAGAGTCTAATGAATCTAGCGTCATTTGGGAAGCTAGATGGAGAGGAGTATCTCAGATTCCAATAGCCATTTGTGCTGGGAGACAAAGCCCTCCAAGGCGGAGCCGCCCTGGTTTAAAAAACAAACCTAATCAATAGGCTCTCAGCTGAGGCTCTAGATGAGCCGCGTCTTGTAGGACTAAGTGCAAAATGGAAACAGACCAACCCACAGAAAGTTAAAAACAAGTCTTAGCAAGAGGAAGGTGACTTTCTATCTAGGAATGTACAGAATACATAATTTCTAACATCCAACCCCAATTTAAAAATTACTCTAAGAAAAGGGGCTAACGGCTATCAAAAGATATAGCGTCTGGGGTCTTAAAAGCTTGAAGGTAAACAAGCGGCCATCTAGCTCAGAAGCAACAAAGCCCACAT
>NW_022103905.1:2802871-2807771 GCF_000313985.2 Echinops telfairi | reverse complement strand
CCCAAGATAGTAGGCCTGAGCACTGTAGCACAGTAAGGCTGGGAAAGGGACATTCTAGCAAGACAGAACCCTTTCTGACAATCCAGCCAAATACACAGAAAAGAATGTACAGCCCCTTGTCAGTAAAGGACAAATGAAGAGCCTGAACCTTTCCTCCTGCATGGTGCCGGTGAACTGCCCTGCCCTTCTCCCTGCGGCTGAATGGAGAGCCTGAACTTCCTTACCACCTGGTGGTCACAAGTGGTTCCTTCTCTAAGCTGTTAGGCCAGCGGTTCTCAACCTGTGGGTCGCAAACCCTTTGGGAGTCGAACAACCCTTCACAGGGTCGCCTAAGACCATCAGAAAACACATCCTTCCCATGGTCTTAGGAACCGTTCTTCTATCCGTCTCCAGGCGGCTCTGCCCACATGCAGATACACCCACCTATGAATACTCGGCACGAAGCCTGTTACCCATGCTACACCATGCTTCCAGACAAAGCTTCATTTATTTGTCATTAGAAGTAACCATTTCACAATATTGAATCACATATTGTTTGTGTGATTAATCACTATGCTTTAATTATGTTCAATTTGTAACAATGAAAATACATCCTGCATCAGATGTTTACATGATGATTCATAACAGTCACAAAACTGTAGTTATGAAGTAGCAACAAAAATCATCTGATGGTTGGGGGTCACCACAACCCGAGGAAGTGTATCAAAGGGTTGAGAACCACTGTGCTAGGCTGTCAGAGGAAAGTAGAAGCCTTCAATCAGACCTAGAGTCTCCTAGCACAATGCCCAAAGTCTCAAAAAAATAGAAAAATCACTCACCAGGCCAACAACCAGGAACATCTCAACTTAAATGGAAAACAATCAACAGATGCCAATGCCAAAATGACACAGATGGTGAGATGCTAGCCCTCTCCGTCCCCAGGTTTTGGTGATCACTCTATCTGCTTGCCCTTGCCCTCTATGTGTAACGACGACCCATTCCCACCCTCGGCAAGGGATACTTGCTTGAGATTTCACTCTGTTTTCCCCACACTTCTAGAAAAAGCTCATTTACGAAATTCTACCCAGATTATCCCGTTAGAATCTACTGTGTCCTTCCTACAGGGTGGGTGTGTAAGGGGCTGACTAACGTATGATTCTTTGAAAAGACTGATAGGATCAACTCTGAACAGAAGGAAAAAGATTCTACGTAATGTATGGGAAGGAAGAGAGACATAGTGTGGACTTTAAACGTGCTTTTATTCAATGAATAACTTCACGCCAACAAATTTGAAAATTACAAGAAATGAGAAGACATTTAACTAAAAAAAAAAAATCCTCAAGAAGATATTGAAGACCAAATAGAATTACAACCATCAAGGTGAAATGAGTTTAAAACCTACCCAAAAAAGGAAGATAGGCCTTAAAAGTTTGATTTGGCAAATGAAAACATTTTAACCCTATTTTTAAGATCTGATACAACAATTCTGTTGACCTGCTGTTTCTTACCCTGTGGTGAGATCTAACTGGTCATGGGTGGAATCTGTCTTATGTACTGTTGCACCCCCAAACCTAAGAGAGCTAGAACATCTAGGGACCATGTGAGACTGTAGAGAAAAACAGGTATCTTTCACAAAACCAGTTGGTCCCAAGTGAAAGTTCAAATAACCAGAGTGGGACTATGGTTTTAGACACTGATTGATTCCTCATCCACCTGCTTTGGTACTTATTGGTACAGAAATTCCCTTAAGAATTAAAATCTTGATGAGAAATACAACTTTCCTCTAGTTCCTAAATGTTTCCTCCCTCCTCCCACTACCATGACTAGAATTCGACCTTGCAAGTCTGGCTAGACCAGAGGATGTACACTGGTATAGATAGGAACTGAAAATACAGGGAATCCAGGGCGGATGAGCCCTACAGGACCAGTGGTGTGAGTGGCGAAACAGGGAGGGTAAAGGGAGAATGGGTAGGAAAGAGGGAACCGATTACAAGGAACTATATGTGACTTCCTCCCTGGGGGACAGACAACCGAAAAGTGGGTGAAGGGAGACGTCGGACAGGGCAAGATATGACAAAATACCAATTTATAAACTATCAAGGGCTCATGAGGGAGGGGGGAGCGGGGAGGGAGGGGAAAAATGAGGACCTAATGTCGGGGGTTTAAGTGGAGAGAAAAGGTTTTGAGAATGATGTACAAATGCACTTTACACAATTGATGTGTGTATGGATTGCGATAACAGTTGTATGAGCCCCTAATAAAATGTTTTTTTAAAAAATACAAGAAAATGCAAATATTCCTTAAATGAAAACATGCCTAACCCTGCTCATAATAAAGATAAATGCAAACTATAAAAAGAAAAAAGAATGAAAATCATCATGTAGTAAATGATTCTCCCTGAGACCTGACCTCTACAACAACTTAATAAATAAATCACTTCTGGAATACTACAATTTACGGTTTGGTTCTTTTGTTAAAATGCCAAAGTAACTGAGGATATTCTTAAGGGAAACAGTTGAATAACATTAACAAAAAGACCTGAAGCCAATTCAGACCTTAGAAGTGTTTTAGTAACTTTCAAGAGAACCTCCCCTACCCCATTCATATGATTCTGTCTTACAGAAAAACTTTTGAAACAAATATTTTCTTTTAGAGAAAGAACCATATACCAAGAATCATAGCCCTCCAACCATAGTAAGGTCTTAACTCGCATTTTGATATGAAAAATTATCTTTGTTTTCATTTTTATTGAGAAGCTTACAAAATCTTGTGGGTTTCAGCTGAATGTAGGCACAGAACCCAGGGGTCACTTAGGGCTTAGATGAGGCTCATGTGTGGCTCTGGTTTTGATTACCAGCAGCTTGCTTACGTTGGTTTGGTTTTGATCTGACTCCTGCTCTTTTGGTCCAGTTTTCCACTAGAGCAGCCAATCTTATATTCCGGTATAAGCTTGTCGGAATAATTCAAGCAAAAGGACTTTATTTTAAAGACCTGCCTTGTAAATGCGTATGGATTTCCATCGATGAGAGCAGAATAGTTGACTTACATTAACAAGACCCAGTCAAGGGAAAGGATCCCCAGGTGGAATCCAGGGATCCACAAGGGCCCTACCCTGAGCACCAAGTACTTGCTTGCTGGGGCAACTTTTCAAGATCCACCCAGGGCTTTTCTATCCAATTTTGTTGGAGCAAAGCCTAGGAATTAAATGTTATACAACCTCACAAAATTCCTATGAAGGATGTGATAAATAGGGCTCCTCTTTTGGGGGAGGGGATCCTCTTTTAAAATGTTGTTGATGTTAGGCGATATTAGGTCAAGTCAGTTCTGACTCAGTGATCCTCTGTACAACAGAACAAAACACTTACCTGGTCCTATACCATCCTCACAGTCAGCAGTTCTCAACCTGTGCGTTGCGACCCCTCTGGGGGTCAAATGACCGTTTCATAGGGGCCGCCCGATTCTTAACAGTAGCAAAATGACAGTTATGAAGTAGCAACAATAATTATGTTATGGTTGGGGGTTACCACCACATGAGGAACTGTATGAAAGGGTCGCGGCATTAGGAAGGTTGAGAACCACTGCTCACAGTTATCATGTTTCAGTCCATTGCCTTGATAGTCTTCCTCTTTCCACTGTCCTTCTGTTTTACTAGTCATGATGTCCTTTTCCAGAGACTGGTCCCTGCCCAGAGTGCTTGAAGTCAAGTCTTGCCCTTCTCACATCTAAGAAGCATTCCGGCTCTATTTCTTCCAAGATAGACTTGCTTGTTCCTGTGGCCGTTCTAGTATGTTTAGTATTCTTTGCCAACACCACAGTTCAAATGTATCAGTTCTTCTTTGATCTTCTTCATTCATTGTCCAGCTTTCACATGCATATGAGGTAGTTGAAATTAACATAGTTTGAGTCAGGTGGACCTTAATTCTTAAAGTGACATATTTGCTCTTTAAGACCTTAAGGAGGTCTTGTGCAGCAGATTTACCCAATCCATCATTTGATCTCTTGACTGCTGCATCCATGAGCATTGACTGTGGATCCAAGCAAAACGAAACCCTTGACCTTCAAACTTCTCTCCGTTTATGATGACGTTGTTTTAGTCCAATGGCGGGGATTTCTCTTCTTTAGAGTGAGCTGCAATCCCTTCTAAAGGTTGCAGTCCTTGATCTTTATCGGCATTGCTTCAAGTCCTCCTTGCTTGCAGTAAGCAAGCTTGTGTCATGTGCGTGTCACAGGTTGTTAATAAACATCCCCCGATTCTGATGCTCTATTCTTCTTCATCTAGTCCAGCTACTCAGATTCTCTGTTCAGCAAACACATGGAATACGTTTGGTGAAAAGTTACACCTCTGACACACACCGTTCCTGATATGAAACCATGCGGTGTTTCCTTGCCTCTCGTTCCACGTACAGGCTCTGCGTATGCACAAGGAAGGGTTCTGGAATTCCATTCTTCCCAATGTTATCCATAGTTTATAATGATCCACACAGCTGAACGCCTTGCACAGGTAATAAAATGCAAAGACATTTCTTTCTGGTATTCTTTGCTTTTCAGTCAAGATCCACCTGACTTCAGCAGTGATAGCCCTTGTGTCACACCCACTTTTGAATCCAGCTTGAATTTCTGGCAGCTTGCTGTCAATGTGCTGCTGTGATTATTGTTGGATGATTTTCAGCAAAATTTTGCTTGCATGTGATATTGATGATAGTACTCAATAATTTCCTCATTCTGTTGGGTCACCTTTCTTTGGAGTAGGTTCAAAGGGGGCTCTCTTCCAGGAGGTTGGCCAGGTAACTGTCTTGCAAATTGATTGGCACAAACAAGTGAGTGCTTCCAGTGCTGTATTAACTTTTGGAATCTTGGTTTTTAGCTAATGCCTTCCGTGTAGCTTGGACTTCTTTATTCAGTATCATTGGTTCTTTTTTTT